>NC_074681.1:3511778-3824278 GCF_029448725.1 Salvelinus fontinalis
AGGCGGACTGGGGACAGCAAGGAGTCACCACGGGCGGCAGTCCCGACGCATGGTCCTAGGGCCCAGGTCCTCCGAGAGAAAGAAAGAGAGAAGGAGAAAATTAGAGAGAGCCAAGATTTTCAAAATGTTCATAAATGACAAGCATGGTCAAATAATAATCAGGAATAAATCTCAGTTGGCTTTTCATAGCCGATCATTAAGAGTTGAAAACAGCAGGTCTGGGACAGGTAGGGGTTCCATAACCGCAGGCAGAAGAGTTGAAACTGGAATAGCAGCAAGGCCAGGCGGACTGGGGGCAGCAAGGAGTCACCACGGCCGGTAGTCCCGACGTATGGTCCTAGGGCTCAGGTCCTCCGAGAGAAAAAGAGAGAAGGAGAAAATTAGAGAGAGCCAAGATTTTCAAAATGTTCATAAATGACAAGCATGGTCAAATAATAATCAGGAATAAATCTCAGTTGGCTTTTCATAGCCGATCATTAAGAGTTGAAAACAGCAGGTCTGGGACAGGTAGGGGTTTCGTAACCGCAGGCAGAAACAGTTGAAACTGGAATAGCAGCAAGGCCGGGCGGACTGGGGACAGCAAGGTGTCAGCATGCCCGGTAGTCCTGACGTATGGTCCTAGGGCTCAGGTTCTCAGAGAGAAAGAGAGAACGAGAGAATTAGAGAGAGCATACTTAAATTCACACAGGACACTGGATAAGACAGGAGAAGTACTCCAGGTATAACCAACTGACCGTAGCCCCCCGACACATAAACTACTGCAGCATAAATACTGGAGGCTGAGACAGGAGCGGTCAGGAGACACTGTGGCCCCATCCGAAGAAACCCCCGGACAGGGCCAAACAGGAAGGATATAACCCCACCCACTCTGCCAAAGCACAGCCCCACACCACTAGAGGGATACTGCTTCTTTAACACATGTATAAATGTGTTAAATTTAAATAAATGTATTGGCATGTTGTTGAAATGCTGAGCGCTCCTGCTAGCTTCTAGCGTGTCTCAAATGCTTCACAATGGATTTCTTAAATGGCCTTGAAATAATAATAATAATAATATAGCCTAAATAATACATTTGTTTGTTCCTTCTTAGGCTAGTTGGCTTGCTCCTGACTGATTTAGAGTTAATATGTTGTTTAATAAGGCCTCCCGGGTGGCGCAGTGGTCTAGAGCACTGCATCGCAGTGCTAACTGCGCCACCAGAGTCTCTGGGTTCGCCCCCAGGCTCTGTCGCAGCCGGCCGCGACCGGGAGGTCCGTGGGGCGACGCACAATTGGGCTAGCGTCGTCCGGGTAAGGGAGGGTTTGGCCGGTAGGGATTTCCTTGTCTCATCGCGCTCCAGCGACTCCTGTGGCGGGCTGGGCGCAGTGCGTGCTAACCAAGGGGGCCAGGTGCACGGTGTTTCCTCCGACACATTGGTGCGGCTGGCTTCCGGGTTGGAGGCGCGCTGTGTTAAAGAAGCAGTGCGGCTTGGTTGGGTTGTGCTTCGGAGGACGCATGACTTTCGACCTTCATCTCTCCCGAGCCCGTACGGGAGTTGTAGCGATGAGACAAGATAGTAATTACTAGCGATTGGATACCACGAAAATTGGGGAGAAAAGGGGATAAAATAAAAAATAAAAAAATAAAATATGTTGTTTAATAGCGTGTTGAAATATTGAATGTCAATTGATATTGACAGAATCACACATTACTTCCCAAAGCAAAGTACATGTTTTGTCTCCTCAGCTACAGGTTGTAGCGCAGACTCTGAATGTGATAGAGACAAACCAAAGATATCCCATAATGCATCGGAGTCAAGTCTTTCCCCAGCATTCCCCAGCTTGTTTCTAGCATGAAGCATTTGAAAAAATATATATTTAACCTTTATTTAACTTGGCAAGTGTTAAGAACAAATTCTTATTTACAATGACGGCCTACACCGGCCAAACCCGGACGATGCTGGGCCAATTGTGCGCCGCCCTTTGGGACTCCCAATCACGGCCGTTTGTGATACAGGCTAGATTCAAACCAGGGTATCTGTAGTGACGCCTCTAGCACTGAGATGGAATGGAATCAGGGTGTCTGTAGTGTCTTAGACCGCTGCGATACAGCCCGGAATGGAACCAGGGTCTTAGACCGCTTCGATACAGCCCGGAATGGAACCAGGGTCTTAGACCGCTGCGATACAGCCTGGAATGGAACCAGGGTCTTAGACCGCTGCGATACAGCCTGGAATGGAACCAGGGTCTTAGACCGCTGCGATACAGCCTGGAATGGAACCAGGGTCTTAGACCGCTGCGATACAGCCTGGAATGGAACCAGGGTCTTAGACCGCTGCGATACAGCCTGGAATGGAACCAGGGTCTTAGACCGCTGCGCCGCTCTGGAAAATTGTGGACTAAAGCGTTGTTATATAATCAGGTCTCTAAAAAATAAATCGTAGGCTAACAAAGGGGTAGGCCTATGCTTTCAGCCATTTCCTTTAACAACAGCCACAATACTCTCACATACTGTACCCTCACATAACCCCTCAATTCCAGATCTGGTTTTAACTGAACACACCAAGCTCTTCATTAAGACTGAGATATTTATAAGGAGTGCACGGTGACTGACAAAATGTATGGATAGTAGACTATAAGAAGACCAGAGGGAAGAGTGACCCCTACCTGCCCACCAACACCACTTCCAGCAGCATCTGGTCTCCCATCCAGGGACTGACCAGGACCAACCCTGCTTAGCTTCAGAGGCAAGCCAGTAGTCAGATGTAGGGTGGTATGTTGCTGACAATGGCAGGTAGCCTAGCAGTCAGAGCAGTGGACCAGTAATCGAAAGGTTGCTGGTTCGAATACTCAAGTCGACATGGTGAAAAATCTGTCAGTGCCCTTGAGCAAGGCACTTATCCCTAATTTGCTTCAGGGGCTCTGTACTACTATGGCTGACCCTGTAAAACAACACATTTCACTGCACCTATCCGGTGTATGTGACAAAATGTGTTTATTTAAATGAATTTCCCTTTGTCATGTAACGTACCAACAGGATCTGGAGAGGCTGAGGGAGTCAGCGAGGACGGTGGAAAAACAGAAGGAACACCTCAATACACAGATGAAGTTGAAGCAGAACAAGACCAACCCTGGGAGTTTTAACTTCACAGCTCAGCAGGTGGGGATGTGGTGTGGTCGTTAAGAACTGAGGACCAATAGTGTGAGGAGCTGTTGTTGATGTATTGATGTTTACATCATCAGGACATTCTATTCTTCTCCTCAGGCTCCCCTCTCCCAGTCCTTCCGAGGGGATCCTCCCCTCTCCCAGTCCTTCCGAGGGGATCCTCCCCTCTCCCAGTCCTTCCGAGGGGATCCTCCCCTCTCCCAGTCCTTCCGAGGGGATCCTCCCCTCTCCCAGTCCTTCCGAGGGGATCCTCCCCTCTCCCAGTCCTTCCGGGGGGATCCTCCCCTCTCCCAGTCCTTCCGGGGGGATCCTCCCCTCTCCCAGTCCTTCCGGGGGGATCCTTCCCAGTCCTTCCGGGGGGATCCTCCCCTCTCCCAGTCCTTCCGGGGGGATCCTCCCCTCTCCCAGTCCTTCCGGGGGGATCCTCCCCTCTCCCAGTCCTTCCGAGGGAACCTGACGGCTGATTGGATGAAGGGAAGAGAGGTGATCCCCAAGGTCCTCGTTCCCCACAGCCTCTCTGTAGCCACCAACATTTTCCTGGAGCAGCCCCCGGAGGTGAGCCACATAGGACATAATAGGACAGTGCCTTCAGAAAGTATTCAGACCCCTTGACTTTTCACACATTTGTTTTAACGTTACAGCCTTATTCTAAAATTGAATACATTGTTTTTTCTCTCATCAATCTACACACATTACCCCATAATGACAAAGCAAAAATTGTTTTTTAGAAATTTGAGCAAATTTTATAAAAAATTCAACTGAAATATCACATTTACATAAGTGTTGAGACCCTATACTCAGTACTTTATTGGCACACCTGTATTTGCGGAGTTTCACCCATTCTTCTCTGCAGATTCTCTCAAGCTCTGTCAGGTTGGATGGCGAGCGTCGCTACACAGATATTTTCAGGTCTCTCCAGAGATGTTTGATCGGGTTCAAGTCCGGGCTCTTGCTGGGCCACTCAAGGACATTCAGACTTGTCCCGAACCCACTCTTGCGTTGTCTTGGCTGTGTACTTAGGGTCGTTGTCCTGTTAAAAGGTGAAACTTCGTCCCAGTCAGAGGTCCTGAATGCTCTGGAGCAGGTTTTCATCAAGGATCTCTGTACATTGCTCTGTTCAGCTTTCCCTTGATCCTGACTAGTCTCCCAGTCCCTGCTGCTGAAAAACATCCCCACAGCATGATGCGGTCACCACCATGCTTCACCGTAGGGTTGGTGCCAGGTTTCCTCCTAAAGTTCAATCTTGGTTTCATCAGACCAGAGAATCTTGTTTCCCATTGTATGAGAATCCTTTAGGTGGGCTGTGGGCTGTCATGTGCCTTTTACTGAGGAGTGGCTTCCGTCTGGCCACTCTACCATAAAGGCCTAATTGGTGGAGTGCTGCACAAACACAGGTTTTCCTTCTGGAAGGTTCTCCCATCCCCGCAGAGGAACTCTGGAGCTCTGTCAGAGTGACCATCGGGACCAGGGCCTTTCTCCCCTGATTGCTCAGTTTGGCCGGGCGGCCAGCTCTAGGAAGAGTCTTGGTGGTTCCAAACTTCTTCCATTTAATGATGGAGGCCACTGTGTTCTTGGGGACCTTCAACAATTCCCTCAACCTCATGGCTTGGTTTTTCCTCAGACATGCACCGTCAACTGTGGGACCTTATATAGACAGGTGTGTGCCTTTCTAAATAATGCCCAATCAATTGAATTTACCACAGGTGGACTCCAATCAAGTTGTAGAAACATCTCAAGGATGATCAATGGAACAAGATGCACCTGAGCTCAATTTCGAGTATCATAGCAAAGGTAGCAAAGGTACTTATGTAAATAGGGTATTTCAGTTTTTTATTTGTTATAAATTTGCACAAATTTCTAAAAACCTGTTTTTGCTTTGTCATTATGGGGTATTGTGTGTAGATTGATGAGGGGAAAATTGATTGAATCCATTTTAGAATAAGGCTGTGACGTAAAAAAAATGTGGAAAAAGTTGAGGGGTCTGAATACTTTCCAAATGCACTGTACCTACCATGGTTTTCTAGAAATCCCAGTTAGAGGATTCCTGGAATCAGGAAATAGTACTTTGTACCAGTATTTTTCAACCCTAACCAACTACGTGAATGTGTGCTCACTTCCCAGTGTTTTTCTATTGTACGTGTTGTTCAATAGTGTATTGATATTGTGTATTTTTCATGCTGAATTTCCATGTAAATGGACAGTAATGTTCCCATTCGGTGCACTCGGTACAACACTCTTGCCAGTTAGATCTCCATAGCTGTGTGTTGTAACTCATTTTCCAGTAGTTTCATTCAGTTATATTCATAACTTTACGTTATCGTATCTTAGGTGCCCCCTCGCAGGGAGAGCATCAGCCCCGGGCCCCTTAAACCGGAGTTCCCCATCCACCTGATCAGCAAAACCAACCAGGTTGTTCACAAACCAGTGGCTGTGCAACAGCAGATACCCACCAAGCTGGCTGTCTTTGGCAACAAGGTCAAGGAGAAGAGCAGTAAGAAGAGGTCCCACCACAAGCGAAATCACAGCGCAGGTCAGAACACGGCTCAGTAGAACACGGCTCAGTAGAACACGGCGCAGGTCAGAACAGAATAGAACACGGCGCAGGTCAGAACAGAATAGAACACGGCGCAGGTCAGAACAGAATAGAACACGGAGCAGGTCAGAACAGAATAGAACACGGCGCAGGTCAGAACAGAATAGAACACGGCGCAGGTCAGAACAGAACAGAACACGGCGCAGGTCAGAACAGAACAGAACACGGCGCAGGTCAGAACAGAACAGAACACGGCGCAGGTCAGAACAGAACAGAACACGGCGCAGGTCAGAACAGAACAGAACACGGCGCAGGTCAGAACAGAACAGAACACGGCGCAGGTCAGAACAGAACAGAACACGGCGCAGGTCAGAACAGAACAGAACACGGCGCAGGTCAGAACAGAACAGAACACGGCGCAGGTCAGAACAGAATAGAACACGGCGCAGGTCAGGTCAGAACAGAACAGAACACGGCGCAGGTCAGAACAGAACAGAACACGGCGCAGGTCAGAACAGAACAGAACACGGCGCAGGTCAGAACAGAATAGAACACGGCGCAGGTCAGGTCAGAATAGAACACGGCGCAGGTCAGAACAGAACACGGCGCAGGTCAGAACAGAATAGAACACGGCGCAGGTCAGGTCAGAACAGAACAGAACACGGCGCAGGTCAGAATAGAACAGAACACGGCGCAGGTCAGAATAGAACAGAACACGGCGCAGGTCAGAATAGAACAGAACACGGCGCAGGTCAGAATAGAACAGAACACGGCGCAGGTCAGAATAGAACAGAACACGGCGCAGGTCAGAATAGAACAGAACACGGCGCAGGTCAGAATAGAACAGAACACGGCGCAGGTCAGAATAGAACAGAACACGGCGCAGGTCAGAATAGAACAGAACACGGCGCAGGTCAGAATAGAACAGAACACGGCGCAGGTCAGAACAGAACAGAACACGGCGCAGGTCAGAACAGAACAGAACACGGCGCAGGTCAGAACAGAACAGAACACGGCGCAGGTCAGAACAGAACAGAACACGGCGCAGGTCAGAACAGAACAGAACACGGCGCAGGTCAGAACAGAACAGAACACGGCGCAGGTCAGAACAGAACAGAACACGGCGCAGGTCAGAACAGAACAGAACACGGCGCAGGTCAGAATAGAACAGAACACGGCGCAGGTCAGAATAGAACAGAACACGGCGCAGGTCAGAACAGAACAGAACACGGCGCAGGTCAGAACAGAACAGAACACGGCGCAGGTCAGAACAGAACAGAACACGGCGCAGGTCAGAACAGAACAGAACACGGCGCAGGTCAGAACAGAACAGAACACGGCGCAGGTCAGAACAGAACAGAACACGGCGCAGGTCAGAACAGAACAGAACACGGCGCAGGTCAGAACAGAACAGAACACGGCGCAGGTCAGAACAGAACAGAACACGGCGCAGGTCAGAACAGAACAGAACACGGCGCAGGTCAGAACAGAACAGAACACGGCGCAGGTCAGAACAGAACAGAACACGGCGCAGGTCAGAACAGAACAGAACACGGCGCAGGTCAGAACAGAACAGAACACGGCGCAGGTCAGAACAGAACAGAACACGGCGCAGGTCAGAACAGAACAGAACACGGCGCAGGTCAGAACAGAACAGAACACGGCGCAGGTCAGAACAGAACAGAACACGGCGCAGGTCAGAACAGAACAGAACACGGCGCAGGTCAGAATAGAACAGAACACGGCGCAGGTCAGAATAGAACAGAACACGGCGCAGGTCAGAATAGAACAGAACACGGCGCAGGTCAGAATAGAACAGAACACGGCGCAGGTCAGAATAGAACAGAACACGGCGCAGGTCAGAATAGAACAGAACACGGCGCAGGTCAGAATAGAACAGAACACGGCGCAGGTCAGAATAGAACAGAACACGGCGCAGGTCAGAATAGAACAGAACACGGCGCAGGTCAGAATAGAACAGAACACGGCGCAGGTCAGAATAGAACAGAACACGGCGCAGGTCAGAATAGAACAGAACACGGCGCAGGTCAGAATAGAACAGAACACGGCGCAGGTCAGAATAGAACAGAACACGGCGCAGGTCAGAATAGAACAGAACACGGCGCAGGTCAGAATAGAACAGAACACGGCGCAGGTCAGAATAGAACAGAACACGGCGCAGGTCAGAATAGAACAGAACACGGCGCAGGTCAGAATAGAACAGAACACGGCGCAGGTCAGAATAGAACAGAACACGGCGCAGGTCAGAATAGAACAGAACACGGCGCAGGTCAGAATAGAACAGAACACGGCGCAGGTCAGAATAGAACAGAACACGGCGCAGGTCAGAATAGAACAGAACACGGCGCAGGTCAGAATAGAACAGAACACGGCGCAGGTCAGAATAGAACAGAACACGGCGCAGGTCAGAATAGAACAGAACACGGCGCAGGTCAGAATAGAACAGAACACGGCGCAGGTCAGAATAGAACAGAACACGGCGCAGGTCAGAATAGAACAGAACACGGCGCAGGTCAGAATAGAACAGAACACGGCGCAGGTCAGAATAGAACAGAACACGGCGCAGGTCAGAATAGAACAGAACACGGCGCAGGTCAGAATAGAACAGAACACGGCGCAGGTCAGAATAGAACAGAACACGGCGCAGGTCAGAATAGAACAGAACACGGCGCAGGTCAGAATAGAACAGAACACGGCGCAGGTCAGAATAGAACAGAACACGGCGCAGGTCAGAATAGAACAGAACACGGCGCAGGTCAGAATAGAACAGAACACGGCGCAGGTCAGAATAGAACAGAACACGGCGCAGGTCAGAATAGAACAGAACACGGCGCAGGTCAGAATAGAACAGAACACGGCGCAGGTCAGAATAGAACAGAACACGGCGCAGGTCAGAATAGAACAGAACACGGCGCAGGTCAGAATAGAACAGAACACGGCGCAGGTCAGAATAGAACAGAACACGGCGCAGGTCAGAATAGAACAGAACACGGCGCAGGTCAGCATAGAACAGAACACGGCGCAGGTCAGAATAGAACAGAACACGGCGCAGGTCAGAATAGAACAGAACACGGCGCAGGTCAGAATAGAACAGAACACGGCGCAGGTCAGAATAGAACAGAACACGGCGCAGGTCAGAATAGAACAGAACACGGCGCAGGTCAGAATAGAACAGAACACGGCGCAGGTCAGAATAGAACAGAACACGGCGCAGGTCAGAATAGAACAGAACACGGCGCAGGTCAGAATAGAACAGAACACGGCGCAGGTCAGAATAGAACAGAACACGGCGCAGGTCAGAATAGAACAGAACACGGCGCAGGTCAGAATAGAACAGAACACGGCGCAGGTCAGAATAGAACAGAACACGGCGCAGGTCAGAATAGAACAGAACACGGCGCAGGTCAGAATAGAACAGAACACGGCGCAGGTCAGAATAGAACAGAACACGGCGCAGGTCAGAATAGAACAGAACACGGCGCAGGTCAGAATAGAACAGAACACGGCGCAGGTCAGAATAGAACAGAACACGGCGCAGGTCAGAATAGAACAGAACACGGCGCAGGTCAGAATAGAACAGAACACGGCGCAGGTCAGAATAGAACAGAACACGGCGCAGGTCAGAATAGAACAGAACACGGCGCAGGTCAGAATAGAACAGAACACGGCGCAGGTCAGAATAGAACAGAACACGGCGCAGGTCAGAATAGAACAGAACACGGCGCAGGTCAGAATAGAACAGAACACGGCGCAGGTCAGAATAGAACAGAACACGGCGCAGGTCAGAATAGAACAGAACACGGCGCAGGTCAGAATAGAACAGAACACGGCGCAGGTCAGAATAGAACAGAACACGGCGCAGGTCAGAATAGAACAGAACACGGCGCAGGTCAGAATAGAACAGAACACGGCGCAGGTCAGAATAGAACAGAACACGGCGCAGGTCAGAATAGAACAGAACACGGCGCAGGTCAGAATAGAACAGAACACGGCGCAGGTCAGAATAGAACAGAACACGGCGCAGGTCAGAATAGAACAGAACACGGCGCAGGTCAGAATAGAACAGAACACGGCGCAGGTCAGAATAGAACAGAACACGGCGCAGGTCAGAATAGAACAGAACACGGCGCAGGTCAGAATAGAACAGAACACGGCGCAGGTCAGAATAGAACAGAACACGGCGCAGGTCAGAACAGAACAGAACACGGCGCAGGTCAGAATAGAACAGAACACGGCGCAGGTCAGAATAGAACAGAACACGGCGCAGGTCAGAATAGAACAGAACACGGCGCAGGTCAGAATAGAACAGAACACGGCGCAGGTCAGAATAGAACAGAACACGGCGCAGGTCAGAATAGAACAGAACACGGCGCAGGTCAGAATAGAACAGAACACGGCGCAGGTCAGCATAGAACAGAACACGGCGCAGGTCAGCATAGAACAGAACACGGCGCAGGTCAGCATAGAACAGAACACGGCGCAGGTCAGCATAGAACAGAACACGGCGCAGGTCAGCATAGAACAGAACACGGCGCAGGTCAGCATAGAACAGAACACGGCGCAGGTCAGCATAGAACAGAACACGGCGCAGGTCAGCATAGAACAGAACACGGCGCAGGTCAGCATAGAACAGAACACGGCGCAGGTCAGCATAGAACAGAACACGGCGCAGGTCAGAATAGAACAGAACACGGCGCAGGTCAGAATAGAACAGAACACGGCGCAGGTCAGAATAGAACAGAACACGGCGCAGGTCAGAATAGAACAGAACACGGCGCAGGTCAGAATAGAACAGAACACGGCGCAGGTCAGAATAGAACAGAACACGGCGCAGGTCAGAATAGAACAGAACACGGCGCAGGTCAGAATAGAACAGAACACGGCGCAGGTCAGAATAGAACAGAACACGGCGCAGGTCAGAATAGAACAGAACACGGCGCAGGTCAGAATAGAACAGAACACGGCGCAGGTCAGAATAGAACAGAACACGGCGCAGGTCAGAACAGAATAGAACACGGCGCAGGTCAGAACTGTACAAGGCACTCCTATAATCTCAAACCTTCCGTTTATTAGTCATGTACTGAGGCACTTGTTGTGAAGTCCTACTCTTTCCTCTTGACCTCAACTGTGCTAGGGGAAATCATAACATTTACCCCTTTTTGATATTTTCTATGATCTGTTAAAGGAGTGGCGTATATCTCCACCACGGAGGTTGGTGGCACCTACATTGGGAGGATGGGCTCGTGGTAATGGCTGGAGTGGAATCACTGGAATGGTATCAAACACATGGTTTCTATGCATTTGATGCCATTCCATTTGCTCTGTTCCAGACATTATTATGAGCCGTCCTCCCCCTCAGCATCCTCCACTGATCTCCATAGTTCTGATGTTGTCTTTCCTACCGCAGCGTCCATAGAAATGTCTCAGGTGGTGCCGATCAGAGTCACAGGAAATGAGAGCCAGAGTCTGAGAGGGAAGAAGACTGTGAGCCCACAGAGAAACTACCAATTAGGTAAGAGCCCTCACAGAAACTACATCAGGTAAAACCCGTTACTGATGCTACCAATCAGGTAAGAGCCCTCACTGATGCTACCAATCAGGTAAGAGCCCTCACTGATGCTACCAATCAGGGAAGAGCCCTCACTGATACTACCAATCAGGTAAAAGCCCTCACTGATACTACCAATCAGGTAAGAGCCCTCGCTGATACTGCCACTCAAGTAAGAGCCCTCACTGACGCTACCAATCAGGTAAGAGCCCTCACTGACACTATCAATCAGGTAAGAGCCCTCACTGATACTACCAATCAGGTAAGAGCCCTCACTGATACTACCAATCAGGTAAGAGCCCTCACTGATGCTACCAATCAGGTAAGAGCCCTCACTGATACTACCAATCAGGTAAGAGCCCTCACTGATACTACCAATCAGGTAAGAGCCCTCACTGATACTACCAATCAGGTAAGAGCCCTCACTGATACTACCAATCAGGTAAGAGCCCTCACTGATACTACCAATCAGGTAAGAGCCCTCACTGATGCATACCAATCAGGTAAGAGCCCTCACTGATGCATACCAATCAGGTAAGAGCCCTCACTGATACTACCAATCAGGTAAGAGCCCTCACTGATACTACCAATCAGGTAAGACGAGAACCGTGGGAGTTCCAGATACATATTGTCTGATTTTTACTGTTTTAACGTCTCAGGAACTAAATTAACACACACACTAATTAAGTTAACCGTACGTTGTTATGCCTCTTCAGATGGTTTCTTCAGTCCTCCAGAGCCCCTGTCCAGCGCTAAGCCCTCCCAGACCCTGTCGTCCAGCAGCAGCATGAGGAGTAATAACCAGAGCCACATCCCTCCACCTCCCCCTCCACCCTTCCCCAAAGACATAGCAAGCAAACCAACCAAGGAACACGTTATCTACCTGTAAGGACACAGGGCGACACCAAAACCCTTAGCTAGGGCTCTGAAACTGGCGGCCCATGTGCTAAAACCGGCCCACGAGTGATTTATATTTGGCCCGCCAAAGCTCTGTTCACAGTAAAGATGTGATTATATATATATTTGTTTTTTACTGATTGGGCTTTCTAATTGCTGGTACTTATTAAGTTCCTGTTGAATTTCCACATTTCCAAAATTCATTTCTATTGTTCGGTTGAGTGTTTGTCTCTAAACTCTCTCTGCACTCAAGTCTTTTTTTCGTTTTAAGCCTTTTTAAAGATGATTTAAATTCATGTTAGGAAGCTGGTTATTACTTTTAATTGTTTACAGATCTCAGGTGCCAAGCACGTTATCTCAGAGCGCATAAGAAACTATTTTTAATCCTAATTGACCTGTTCCTCGTATTGTATTTCTTCTTGTCATAGAATGTATGGAAGTAAATGTTCATTTAGCTGTGAGGTGTAAAACTCTTATGGCCAGTTTACCAGACGAAGATTAAGTGTAGTCCAGGACTAAAAAAGATTCTCAATTGAGATTCTCCGTTTTTTTTTGTTGTTGTTTTTTGTCCAAGACCAGTCTTAATCTGTGTTTGGGAAATGGGCCCTTATGGTATGGGAATTATGGTGTATTTTAACACGGAATAATAATGACTACTGTACTAAATTATGCCAATTCTACTGTGGTTTATGTCATTTTGTGATTTTTATGAAGTATACAGGAGAGGGTTTCATGACATTTTGTGGACTGTTGAACGCAGACAGCTTTCTCCACACCATATCAACATGGATTGTTGTCAGTCAAGGTTTAGTTTTACGACAGGAAAACTTGTGTGAGTGAAATGTTAGAACTCTCTTATGTGTGTACTTTGAACAAGAGGCAAATCTTTTTTGCCGGATGGTTTTCCTCATCGTGTAACTGTCAAAAGGTTGTGTTCTGCGAACCAAGGAACTTTTTGAACAAAGTTGTTTTCTATTAGGAGGATGTTTGGAAGGATTTGTGAAGTATGTTGCTCATGGTTACACAGTTTCCAGTGAACACAGTCTGGGAATAGAATTAGAACACATATGACAAAACATTTGTTTTTACTGTTCTAATGACGTTGGTAACCAGTTTATAATAGCAATAAGGCACCTCTGGGGTTTGTGGTACATGGCCAATATACCACGGCTAAGGGCTGTGTTCAGGTACTCGGCGTTGCGTCGTGCGTAAGAACAGCCCTTAGTCGTGGTATATTGGCCATATACCACACCTCCTCTGGCCTTATTGCTTAAATATATATATATAAATATATGGTCTGGACATTCTGCTGTGATGTTGATGTCCTGGTAAACTGTTGTGGTTCCCATCCACAGCCGATGGAAGGAATAAAAAATAATTATGATGCCTGTAATCAGCCTTACCTGTTTGTTTCTAGAATGAGGGCTCAGTCAAGTCAGGCCGGGATTCAATCCAATAGTTTCCTTTTTAAAAGCTGCATTGGCGTAATCGGATTGAATCCCTGGCCTCAATCTCACCTCCGAATGACTCACTTCCTCCCGTCCCATGTCCAGTCTGAAATAGCAGTGAAGCAGAGCAAGGACATAGCAGTTCTGTCGTCCCCCACCAGAATAGAACAAACAGTAGCCTGTCCTGTAGTAGTTAGTCATGTATGTTTTGCCTCCAGTTCAGCCCCTCAATGGGTGAATCTCAATTGTATTTCCTTGATTCTCTACATCCTCTCGCTTCAAAACCCTTGGATGAGGTCAGAGGTCACGCCCCTCTGACTGGCAACCTCAGAATTATAGTCACCATTCTTCTTCTGTTGCTAATATAAAACATTCAGTTGGTGGTATATGAACTGGCAGTGGCTAGAGTTGTACTACAGCTGAATATGAATGACCCTTTTTCATTCTGGCCCCGTCTCAAATAACACTCTCACAGCAGTCAGACTCGAACGGAAACAACAACAAAAAACAACCATCTACTTTGTTTAGCTACGGAATATACAGTGGAGTCCGGAATTATTGGATCCCTTGATGAAGATGAGCAAAAAAGACAGTATAAAATAAATAATGCAAATACTGAGCTATATTGTATTCTCAAATTATCCTGAACAAAAATATAAACGCAACAATGTCAAAGATTTTACTGAGTTATAGTTCATATAAGGAAATCAGTCAATTGAAATGAATTAATTTGGCCCTAATGTATGGATTTCACATGACTGGATAGGGGCACAGCCATGGGTGGGCCTGGGAGGGCATAGGCCCACCCACTGGGGAGCCAGGTCCAGCCAATCCGAATGAGATTCTCCCCACAAAAGGGCTTATTACAGACAGACATACTCCTCAGTTTCATCAGCTGTCTGGGTGGCTGGTCTTAGACGATCCCGCAGGTGAAGAATCCGGATGTGGAGGTCCTGGGCTGGCGTGGTTACACGTGGTCTGTGGTTGGTAGACGTACTGCAAAATTCTCTAAAAATGACGTTGGAGGCGGCTTATGGTAGAGAAATTAACTTTCTCTGGCAATAGCTCTGCCGGACAGTCCTACAGTCGGCATGCCAATTGCACACTCCCTAAAAACTTTATCTGTGGCATTGCGTTGTGTCAGAACTGCACATTTTTCATGATTACTGATCAATTTCTTTATACATTTATTATTAGGTTTTATCTGTTTTAACAAATCTTTTTTATTTTGTACGTATTGTATATCGTGGTGTGGTTTTCATATAAGCCTACATCTATCTGCACACCGTTTTATATTTCATTTGTTTTTCTGTCTATCACTTGTTTTCTTTGGTGCAAATTTAGTTTTGACTGGCCTTTTATTGTCCCCAGTACAAGGTGCACCTGTAATGATCATGCTGTTTAATCAGCTTCTTGATATGCCACACCTGTCGGATTGATGGATTATCTTGGCAAAGGAAAAATGCTCACTAACAGGGATGTTAACAAATTTGTGTACAACTTTTTTGAGAAATAAGCATTTGGTGTGTATGAAATATTTCTGGTTTCTTTTATTTCAACTAATGAAACACGGGACCAACACTTTAAATATTACGTTTTATATATTTTTTGTTTAGTATTAGGTGCCGGTACTGTTTATATTTAGGTGCGGGAACTCCACAATACTTTTAACCTCATTTTCTATCAGAGGTGCAGGAACTGTTTATATTTAGGTGCAGGAAGTTAATTTTCTATCAGAGGTGCAGGAACTGAAACAGTACAAACATCGGAGGTGCTGGTATTCAGTTCCAGAGAGCTCCTGCCCAAGTCAAGCATTGGTTACGTCCCAAATGGACCCTGGTCCAAAAGTAGTGCACTATAAAGGAAACAGGGTGCTATTTGGGACGCACACACAAATATTTAGCAAATGTATTGAGTAAAAATGTTAAGTCACTGGAGAATTGAGACAATTGATTTATAAACTCAGCAAAAAAAAAGAAACGTCCCTTTTTCAGTTTAAACACTGTTTCCCATGCTTGTTCAATGAACCATGAACAATTAATGAACATGCACCTGTGAAACGGTTAAGACACTAACAGCTTACAGATGGTAGGCAATTAAGGTCACCGTTATGAAAACTTAGGATACTAAAGAGGCTTTTCTACTGCTTCTGAAAAACACCAAAAGAAAGATGCCCAGGGTCCCTGCTCATCTGTGTGATCATGCCTTAGGCATGCTGCAAGGAGGTATGAGGACTGCAGATTTCCGTACTGTGAGACGCCTAAGACAGAGCTACAGGGAGACAGGACGGACAACTGATCGTCCTCGCAGTGGCAGACCACATGTAACAACACCTGCACAGTATCGGTACATACGAAAATCACACCTGCGGGACGGGTACAGGATGGCAACTGTCCGAGTTACACCAGGAATGTACAATCCCTCCATCAGTGCCCAGACTGTCCGCAATAGGCTGAGAGAGGCTGGACTGAGGGCTTGTAGGCCTGTTGTAAGGCAGATCCTCACCAGACATCACCGGCAACAACGTCGACTATGGGCACAAACCCACTGTCAAAATGTGCTCTTCACTGACGAGTCACAGTTTTGTCTTACCAGGGGTGATGGTCGGATTCGCGTTTATCGTCGAAGGAATGAGCGTTACACCGAGGCCTGTACTCTGGAGCGGGATCGATTTGGAGGTGGAGGGTCCGTCATGGTCTGGGGCAGTGTGTCACAGCGTCATCGGACTGAGCTTGTTGTCATTGCAGGCAATCTCAACGCTGTGCGTTACAGGGAAGACATCCTCCTCCCTCATGTGGTACCCTTCTTGCAGGCTCATCCTGACATGACCCTCCAGCATGACAATGCCACCAGCCATACTGCTCGTTCTGTGCGTGATTTCCTGCAAAACAGGAATGTCAGTGTTCTGCCATAGCCAGCGAAGAGCCCGGATCTCAATCCCATTGAGCACGTTTGGGACCTTTTGGATCGGAGGGTGAAGGCTATTGCAATTCCCCCCAGAAATGTCCGGGAACTTGCAGGTGCCTTGTTGGAAGAGTGGGGTAACATCTCACAGCAAGAACTGGCAAATCTGGTGCAGTCCATGAGGAGGAGATACACTGCAGTACTTAATGCAGCTGGTGACCACACCAGATACTGACTGTTACTTCTGATGTTGACCCCCCTTTGTTCAGGGACACATTATTACATTTCAGTTTAAGTCTCAGTTGTTGAATCTTGTTATGTTCACATGTTACACATGTTAAGTTTGCTGAAAATAAACACAGTTGACGGAGGACGTTTCTTTTTTTGCTGAGTTTATTATCATGAGACAACCCCACCCCTCCCCCTCAAACATAAAAATGATCGCTTACCATAGTTTAATTAAGAAACATGAATACAGTACTCTGTCTTCATAAAGCACTATGCACAGAGACATTCCAATTGTAACCATGGACACCAGTAAGGCAAAAACCCATTAAGACAATATGAATAATATAACCAAAATCGGTCGTTCTACATTAGGTCTCCTTATAACCCATGTGTTCACATGGTAGTTACATACCAGTAAGTAGTTAGTGTAATTAATTAGTTACAACTTTAAAAACTGTTAAACATTTTAAGTACTATTTTGAACCTAGCTGCCTACAATGTAATTACACCTATTTACTACTGTATGTATCTACCACATAAATACATGGGTTTTTACACCCAATGGAAAATGGGACCACAAAATCTACTAGAGAAACGGTGTGGGCAACATTAACTGTTGCACCCGTAGTATTATATAAAGACAGTGTGTAAGCTACTATATAAACCACACACTATTGTTGACAGCCTGGTCTAAACCAAACCCATAGCATGCAAAAACAATAAAAGGTCAAGAGGTCAGATTTAAACCAATCAAAAACTATTGGAGATAGGTTTCCCGGACTTGGATTAAGCCTTTTATCCAGGATTTATAACAATTTACATGGATTCTCCATTCAGCTCGCTTTTTAGTCCACTAGGAAACTGCCCACTCAATGCCCTAAATCAATAATCATTCTATACCTTTTAGGTAGGTGAGAATCCATGATAGCACCACATGATAAAGGGTATGTACGGTAGATCCTTCAGTCATCTTTCATAAACAGAGGGACAGGCCATAGTGTGGTTCTTCTTCTTCATGGTACTTGATAAAGGAGAAGAACAATTGGGAACAAGCTGACCGACAGAGCTTCTGACGGCAAGACTGCAACACATTGACCTAGTTGTGGAGATTGTTGACTGCTATTCTGCGTAGGACTGGTGGAATAAATGATGAACTGAAAATGGAGAGTTTGGAGACAGAAAATCTATTTTATGTGACAGGATGATAAAACTCACGAGAAGGGCGTTAAGTCAGCGTAGGTCGCAGTCGGGGCTGTGTATGTTGTGCTCTTTGACCTTAGTCTACAGCGCATCATCCAGGACTCCCAGCCAGTGCTGATCCTGCTGACCACAAGGTGTTTCACACTTTGAAGAACTGCCACTGTAGGTTGAGTGCCCTCCCTCGCTCCCGTCAGTCCTTTTCTTACCCTTTTTCACACCAAGTGCACTGAAATGTTTATAATTTGTTAAGAACTTATAGAGTTCCATTGAGATCCTATGTGTCAAAAATAAAATGAAATGAATAGGAAATTGGCATCCTAGAAGTCCTTTACTCTGATTTGCTGGCCTCTTTCTCTGGAAGGGGAGTGTCCTCACTCTGATTGGTTGCATCAGGACCTTGTGGCTCAGGATTGGTGAGGGGGTCCTCTGTGGGTGGTCCTGGGGTTTGCATACAGTTGATTGGTTGCAGAACTATGGGAGGCTGAGAGGGACAAACAGAGTGGAGACATCAGACCACTGTGGAGCAAGTCTGGGAGACAGACTATTGACAACAATGGGCACACAGATAAGATTGTTTATGCAGGATGCCATCAAAATATACAGCCATTCCTCTCAACAAGTGGACCAATGGGCTAAATAAAGACTGGATGGTTTTTCTATCATTGAGGTTGTTGTCCTTCACTAGAATCCCCACTGACTGGAGGAGTGTGTTAGCCAGACCAGAGGAGTGTGTTAAGCCAGACCAGAGGAGTGTGTTAGCCAGCCCAGAGGAGTGTGTTAGCCAGACCAGAGGAGTGTGTTAGCCAGACCAGAGGAGTGTGTTAGCCAGACCAGAGGAGTGTGTTAGCCAGCCCAGAGGAGTGTGTTAGCCAGCCCAGAGGAGTGTGTTAGCCAGACCAGAGGAGTGTGTTAGCCAGACCAGAGGAGTGTGTTAGCCAGACCAGAGGAGTGTGTTAGCCAGACCAGAGGAGTGTGTTAGCCAGACCAGAGGAGTGTGTTAGCCAGACCAGAGGAGTGTGTTAGCCAGACCAGAGGAGTGTGTTAGCCAGACCAGAGGAGTGTGTTAGCCAGCCTGGTAGACCAGAGGAGTGTGTTAGCCAGCCTGGTAGACCGAAGGAGTGTGTTAGCCAGCCTGGTAGACCAGAGGAGTGTGTTAGCCAGACCAGAGGAGTGTGTTAGCCAGACCAGAGGAGTGTGTTAGCCAGCCTGGTAGACCAGAGGAGTGTGTTAGCCAGACCAGAGGAGTGTGTTAGCCAGCCTGGTAGACCAGAGGAGTGTGTTAGCCAGACCAGAGGAGTGTGTTAGCCAGCCTGGTAGACCAGAGGAGTGTGTTAGACAGCCTGGTAGACCAGAGGATTGTGTTAGACAGCCTGGTAGACCAGAGGAGTGTGTTAGCCAGACCAGAGGAGTGTGTTAGCCAGACCAGAGGAGTGTGTTAGCCAGCCTGGTAGACCAGAGGAGTGTGTTAGCCAGACCAGAGGAGTGTGTTAGCCAGCCTGGTAGACCAGAGGAGTGTGTTAGACAGCCTGGTAGACCAGAGGATTGTGTTAGACAGCCTGGTAGACCAGAGGAGTGTGTTAGACAGCCTGGTAGACCAGAGGAGTGTGTTAGCCAGCCTGGTAGACCAGAAGAGTGTGTTAGCCAGCCTGGTAGACCAGAGGATTGTGTTAGCCAGCCTGGTAGACCAGAGGATTGTGTTAGCCAGCCTGGTAGACCAGAGGAGTGTGTTAGCCAGCCTGGTAGACCAGAGGATTGTGTTAGCCAGCCTGGTAGACCAGAGGAGTGTGTTAGCCAGCCTGGTAGACCAGAGGAGTGTGTTAGCCAGCCTGGTAGACCAGAGGATTGTGTTAGCCAGCCTGGTAGACCAGAGGATTGTGTTAGCCAGCCTGGTAGACCAGAGGAGTGTGTTAGCCAGCCTGGTAGACCAGAGGAGTGTGTTAGCCAGCCTGGTAGACCAGAGGTATGGCTGTACATTGAGCTAGAAAACACCTCAGATAAAACTGGTGCCCTGGGTTGGCCATACAGCACAAACATATTTGGGGACCAGGCTATCTCAGACACACAGAGGGGGAAAGTTGCTTCAGAGCACCTCGTTTCACACCATATTCAAACCCAGTAGCTTATAGAAGCATCTTCACAATTTGCAGTTCAGAGAAAATGGGTGAGAGACAGTTCAGTACACTCCCCTTGTCATCACCAGATACTATTCATGTTGTCACTGTGTGAATTCATCATGACTCTACCCACCAATAGTGTTTAATGACCCTAGAAGTATCTATTCTAACACCACAGGACAATCTATTAAGACAATATGACACTTATCTAGGAGCAGAGGAACACAATGAGAGAATACAGGCGGGTGACAGACACAGACCCTGGAGCCCTCGGCAGCAAAGCAGAGAATCCACAGTAAAATGGCAGTATAGAACAGGAAGGGGCGGAGCAGAGCAGGGGGACAGGAAACAGAAACAGCATGTTGGAACGAAGAAGCTGATTATATCTAGTTAGTTTCCGGGGGTTACGGTACTCAACTTTAAAATCTAGGTTCACTTTGTGGTACAAAACACTAGAAATGTTTCTTTCCGTAGAAGAAGAAGACACTCATATCAAACTGGTAATCACCACAAATCCACTTCCTGTCCAGAATAATGGCAGCTCTTTGCGCCACAGCGCCACCGCCAGGCTGGAGAGGAGGGTGCAAGGCACCAGGTATAACAGGGCCGGCTGACCCATCTGCATCAGGGCCAGAGCTACAAAGGTGATGAGCAGCCCGATACCATAACCTTCAGAGGGGAGAGGAGAGTGAGTGGAGGGGGAGGGAGAGGAGAGTGGGTGGGGGAGAGGAGAGTGGGTGGGGGAGAGGGAGGGGGAGGGAGAGGAGAGTGGGTGGGGGAGAGAGGGAGGGAGAGGAGAGTGGGTAGAGGGGGAGAGGATAGTGGGTAGAGGGGGAGAGGAGAGTGGGTAGAGGGGGAGAGAGAGGAGAGGAGAGTGGGTAGAGGGGGAGAGAGAGGAGAGGAGAGTGGGTAGAGGGGGAGAGAGAGGAGAGGAGAGTGGGTGGAGGGGGAGAGAGAGGAGAGGAGAGTGGGTGGAGGGGGAGAGAGAGGAGAGGAGAGTGGGTAGAGGGGGAGAGAGAGGAGAGGAGAGTGGGTGGAGGGGGAGAGAGAGGAGAGGAGAGTGGGTGGAGGGGGAGAGAGAGGAGAGGAGAGTGGGTGGAGGGGGAGAGAGAGGAGAGGAGAGTGGGTGGAGGGGGAGAGAGAGGAGAGGAGAGTGGGTGGAGGGGGAGAGAGAGGAGAGGAGAGTGGGTGGAGGGGGAGAGAGAGGAGAGGAGAGTGGGTGGAGGGGGAGAGAGAGGAGAGGAGAGTGGGTGGAGGGGGAGAGAAAGGAGAGGAGAGTGGGTGGAGGGGGAGAGAGAGGAGAGGAGAGTGGGTGGAGGGGGAGAGAGAGGAGAGGAGAGTGGGTGGAGGGGGAGAGAGAGGAGAGGAGAGTGGGTGGAGGGGGAGAGAGAGGAGAGGAGAGGGGGTGGAGGGGGAGAGGAGAGTGGGTAGAGGGGGAGGAGAGTGGGTGGAGGGGGAGAGGAGAGTGGGGAGAGGAGAGGAGAGTGGGTGGGTGCGTGGAGAGGAGAATGGGTGGAGGGGAAGAGGGGGGAGGAGAGTGGGTGGAGGGGGAGGAGAGTGGGTGGAGGGGGAGGGCGAGAAGAGGGCGAGGGAGAGGAGAGTGGGTGGAGGGGGAGGAAGAGGAGAATGAAGCAGATATGTTACTGCTTGTTTGGAACAAATACTAGCTGTTATAAAAGACTCTACACACAAATTATGTTTTTGACTATCAAAAAGTCAATGGAAATGTGTTGGTCTTACCGATAGTGCAGGCCAGGAAATAGAACCGTGAGGACTGCATGAGGATGTCAAACCTGTGACAGTAGGCTATCAGCAGACCTGAGAGAGAAGGAACATGGCTGTGTTAGGATGTCAAACCTGTGACAGGAGGCTATCAGCAGACCTGAGAGAGAAGGAACATGGCTGTGGTAGGATGTCAAACCTGTGACAGGAGGCTATCAGCAGACCTGAGAGAGAAGGAACATGGCTGTGTTAGGATGTCAAACCTGTGACAGTAGGCTATCAGCAGACCTGAGAGAGAAGGAACATGGCTGTGTTAGGATGTCAAACCTGTGACAGTAGGCTATCAGCAGACCTGAGAGAGAAGGAACATGGCTGTGTTAGGATGTCAAACCTGTGACAGGAGGCTATCAGCAGACCTGAGAGAGAAGGAACATGGCTGTGTTAGGATGTCAAACCTGTGACAGGAGGCTATCAGCAGACCTGAGAGAGAAGGAACATGGCTGTGTTAGGATGTCAAACCTGTGACAGGAGGCTATCAGCAGACCTGAGAGAGAAGGAACATGGCTGTGTTAGGATGTCAAACCTGTGACAGGAGGCTATCAGCAGACCTGAGAGAGAAGGAACATGGCTGTGTTAGGATGTCAAACCTGTGACAGTAGGCTATCAGCAGACCTGAGAGAGAAGGAACATGGCTGTGTTAGGATGTCAAACCTGTGACAGGAGGCTATCAGCAGACCTGAGAGAGAAGGAACATGGCTGTGTTAGGATGTCAAACCTGTGACAGGAGGCTATCAGCAGACCTGAGAGAGAGGGAACATGGCTGTGGTAGGATGTCAAACCTGTGACAGGAGGCTATCAGCAGACCTGAGAGAGAAGGAACATGGCTGTGTTAGGATGTCAAACCTGTGACAGTAGGCTATCAGCAGACCTGAGAGAGAAGGAACATGGCTGTGGTAGGATGTCAAACCTGTGACAGGAGGCTATCAGCAGACCTGAGAGAGAAGCAACATGGCTGTGTTAGGATGTCAAACCTGTGACAGGAGGCTATCAGCAGACCTGAGAGAGAAGGAACATGGTCAGCTCAGACGAGTGCAGATATCTCGCCACAGAAAGATATGATAATAGGAGTTAGATATTGTACGATAACAGGAGCAGAGTACAGTACAGTAGTAGACTATAGTACAGTAGTAGAGTACAGTACAGTAGTACAGTACAGTACAGTAGTAGACTATAGTAGAGTACAGTACAGTAGTAGACTAGAGTACAGTACAGTAGTACAGTACAGTAGTAGACTATAGTACAGTAGTAGACTATAGTACAGTAGTAGACTATAGTAGAGTAGTAGACTATAGTAGAGTAGTAGACTATAGTAGAGTAGTAGACTATAGTACAGTAGTAGACTATAGTAGAGTACAGTAGTAGACTATAGTACAGTACAGTACAGTAGTAGACTATAATACAGTAGTAGACTATAATACAGTAGTAGACTATAATACAGTAGTAGACTATAGTATAGTACAGTAGTAGACTATAGTACAGTAGTAGACTATACTACAGTACAGTAGTAGACTATACTATAATACAGTAGTAGACTATACTATAGTACAGTAGTAGACTATAATACAGTAGTAGACTATAATACAGTAGTAGACTATAATACAGTAGTAGACTATAGCAGAGTACAGTAGTAGACTATAGTACAGTAGTAGACTATAATACAGTAGTAGACTATAATACAGTAGTAGATTATAGTACAGTAGTAGACTATAATACAGTAGTAGACTATAGTACAGTAGTAGACTCTAATAGAGTAGTAGACTATAGTACAGTAGTAGACTATAATACAGTAGTAGACTATAGTACAGTAGTAGACTATAATACAGTAGTAGACTATAGTACAGTAGTAGACTATAATACAGTAGTAGACTATAATACAGTAGTAGACTATAATACAGTAGTAGACTATAGCAGAGTACAGTAGTAGACTATAGTACAGTAGTAGACTATAGTACAGTAGTAGACTATAATACAGTAGTAGACTATAATACAGTAGTAGACTATAGTACAGTAGTAGACTATAATACAGTAGTACAGTACAGTACAGTAGTAGACTATAATACAGTAGTAGACTATAGCAGAGTACAGTAGTAGACTATAGTACAGTAGTAGACTATAATACAGTAGTACAGTACAGTACAGTAGTAGACTATAGTACAGTAGTAGACTATAGTACAGTAGTAGACTATAGTACAGTAGTATACAGTAGTAGACTATAGTACAGTAGTAGACTATAATACAGTAGTAGACTATAGTACAGTAGTAGACTATAATACAGTAGTAGACTATAGTACAGTAGTAGACTATAGTACAGCAGTAGACTATAGTACAGCAGTAGACTATAGTACAGTAGTAGAGTACAGTAGTAGAGTACAGTAGTAGAGTACAGTACAGTAGTAGACTATAATACAGTAGTAGACTATAATACAGTAGTACAGACTATAGTAGAGTACAGTAGCAGAGTACAGTACAGTAGTAGAGTATAGTACAGTAGTAAAATACAGTAGTAGAGTACAGTACAGTAGTAGAGTATAGTACAGTAGTAGACTATAGTACAGTAGTAGAGTACAGTAGTAGACTATAGTACAGTAGTAGAGTACAGTAGTAGACTATAGTACAGTAGTAGAGTACAGTAGTAGAGTACAGTAGTAAAATACAGTACAGTAGTAGAGTAGTATTACCTGGTACTAAGATGTCGCCAAATCCAAGCAGAGAAAAGGGCCTGTCACACAGAGCCAGAGGGGAGGAGTTGAGGCGGGGCACTTTGAGCACCATAGGAAGCTGGAGGAAGGCCAGCAAGGACAGTGAGCATCCTCCATTATTACATTATTACAGCCTTCTATTGTTACATCAGTTCAAGTGAAAGAACAACTGTCATATGAGACCTAATCAAATCAAATCGATGCCCACTGTACCTTTTCATGTGTGGAGGAGTCAGAGGGCCCAGCCGCAACCTCCACCATAATACTGTGACCACTCTGAGGAGACAAACACAGGACAACATGGTAGTGACTTAATGCAGGGTTTCCCAAACTTGGTCCCGGGCCCCCCACTAGGTGCACGTGTTGTTTTTTGTCCTAGTACTACACAGCCGATTCAAATAAACAAAGCTTAACGATGAGTTGGTTATTTGAATCAGTTGTGTAGTACTAGGAAAAAGAAAAAAAACACCCAAGGGGGGGAACCTAGGACCGAGTTTGGGAAACACTGATAATCTAGTCCATTTATCTAGCCAGTTAGTTACTGCTTCATGTATAGCACATACATTGCGTTCAGAAAGTATTCACACCCTTTTGTTATGGCAAGCCAAAATAAGTTCAGGAGTAAAAATGTGCTTTTAACAAGTCACATAATAAGTTGCATGGACCCTGTGTCCACTAATAGTGTTCAACATAATTTTTGAATGACTAACTAATCTCTGTACTCCACACATACAATTATCTGTTAGGTCCCTCAGTCGAGCAGTGAATTTAAAACACATATTCAAGCACAAAGACCAGGGAGGTTTTCCAATGCCTCGCAAAGAAGGGCACCTATTGGTAGATGGGTAAAAATACATTGACATTGAATCTCCCTTCGAGCATGCTGAAGTTATTAATTATCTATACACCCAGTCACTACAAAGATAAAGGCGTCCTTCCTAACTCAGTTGCCGAAGAGGAAGGAAACCGCTCAGGGATTTCACCATGAGGCCAATGGTGACTTTAAAACAGTTTCAGAGTTTATTGGTTGTGATAGTATAAAACTGAGGATGGATCAACAACATTGTAGTTACTCCACAATACTAACCTAAACGACAGTGAAAAGAAGGAATACTTTCTGAAGGCACTGTATAGCACCGCCTGTATAGCACCTCCTGTATAGCACCGCCTAAGTCCTATCTTTTTTCACTAATTGGTCTTTTGACCAATCAGATCAGCTTTTTGCCAATAATTGTTCAAAATATCAGAAATGTTTCCTGTAACAAAAAGTGCTTTAGAATTAAAAGGTATCAATATTTCCTATTTAAAAAAAGGAAGGGATCCACTGTGACGTACCTTGGTAAAGAGAGGAGTAATAAAAACAAAGAAAACATCGTAGACAAACAGGGTCACCAGCAGCATGGTGCAGGCCTGGAGCAGAACACATGGAAGAAGACGAAGAAGACATTAATACGACTTTTCCAGCTTATGGATGTTGTTCAATGAGGTTAGATACAGAGGTCACTGCATGTCATAGGGTCGGGGGAAAAAAACTCCTGGTCTATAACACACACATGCATGATCATCAGTACAACTCCCGGCCCTAGCTAGTTAATGTGGTCAGTACCACTTTAAAATGACACACATATCCATTGACTTGAACGGGATAATCCCTTTCTAGTGATTCTACTTCTATGGTCAGTATCTTATATCATCGTTTAGTTAGTGCTTGTATTTGTCCTATTTCACACATGTACAAGTGTGTATTAATCCGCATGTGTTCATTGTAAATGTTTTGTTGTAATATTCCAACTCGGAGAGTGGGGTCGCAGCCAGGAACTGCCTTTATCAATGGAGATCCTGGAGCAATTAGGGATAAGTGCCTTGCTCAAGGGCACATAAAGATTTGTTTACCTTGTCGGCTCTGGGATTCGAACGAGCGACATTTTGGTTGCTGGCCCACCGCTCGGCTACCTTCCGCCCTGTTACGCTATCATCCATCTACGTGTATTGATTGAATTACAGTTGAAGTCGGAAGTTTACATACACTAAGTGCCTTTAAACAGCTTGGAAAATTCCAGAAAATGTCATGGCATTAGAAGCTTCTGATAGGCTAATTGACATCATTTGAGTCAATTGGAGGTGTACCTGTGGATGTATTTCAAGGCCTACCTTCAAGGCCCAAACGTAGTGCCTCTTCGCTTGACATCATGGGGAAAATGAAAAGAAATCAGACAAGACCTCAGAAAAAACTAATTGTAGACCTCCACAAGTCTGGTTCATCCTTGGGAACAATTTCCAAACGCCTGAAGGTACCAAGTTCCTCTGTACAAACAATAGTACGCAAGTATAAACACCATGGGACCACACAGCCGTCATACCGCTCAGGAAGGAGACGCGTTCTGTCTCCTAGAGATGAACGTACTTTGGTGCGAAAAGTGAAAATCAATCCCAGAACAGCAGCAAAGGACCTTGTGAAGATGCTGGAGGAAACAGGTACAAAAGTATCTATATCCACAGTAAAACGAGTCCTATATTGACATAACCTGAAAGGCTGCTCAGCAAGGAAGAAGCCACTGCTCCAAAACCGCCATAAAAAAGCCAGACTACGGTTTGCAACTGCACATGGGGACAAAGATCATACTTTTTGGAGAAATGTCCTCTGGTCTGATGAAACAAAAACAGAACTGTTTGGCCATAATGACCATTGTTATGTTTGGAGGGAAAAGGGGGAGGCTTGCAAGCCGAATAACACCATCCCAACCGTGAAGCATGGTGGTGACAGCATCATGTTGTGGGGGTGCTTTGCTGCAGGAGGGACTGGTGCACTTCACAAAACAGATGGCATCATGAGGAGGAAAATTATGTGGATATATTGAAGCAACATCTCAAGACATCAGTCAGGAAGTTAAAGCTTGGTCGCAAATGGGTCTTCCAAATGGACAATGACCCCAAGCATACTTCCAAAGTTGTGGCAAAATGGCTTAAGGACAACAAAGTCAAGGTATTGGAGTGGCCATCACAAAGCCCTGACCTCAATCCTATAGAAAATATGTGGGCAGAACTGAAAAAGCCTGTGCGAGCAAGGAGGCCTACAAACCTGACTCAGTTACACCAGCTCTGTCAGGAGGAATGGGCCAAAATTCACCCAACTTATTGTGGGAAGCTTGTGGAAGGCTACCAGAAACGTTTGACCCAAGTTAAACAATTTAAAGGGAATGCTACCAAATACTAATTGAGTGTATGTAAACTTCTGACCCACTGGGATTGTGATGAAAGAAATAAACACTCAAATAAATCATTCTCTCAACTATTATTCTGACATTTCACATTCTTAAAATAAAGTGGTGATCCTAACTGACCTAAGACAGGGATTTTTTCTAAGATTTGTGAAAAACTGAGTTTCTATGTATTTGGCTAAGGTGTATGTAAATTTCAGACTTCAACTGTACATATAGAATCATACAGACTATAGAATTATAGGATCTCTATACTGGTGGGCTCCCGAGTGGCGCAGCAGTCTAAGGCACTGCATCTCAGTGCTAGAGGCGTCATTACAGACACCCTGATTCGAATCCAGGCTCTATCACAACCGGCTGTGATTGGGAATCCCATATGGAGGCACACAATTGGCCCAGCGTCGTCCGGGTTTGGCCGGTGTAGGACGTCATTGTACATAAGAATTTGTTCTTAACTGAATTGCCTAGTTAAATAAAATAAAAATTAGGTGAATAGGCCTGGCATTAAAATGGTGTATGCACCTTAAACGTGGGCAGTCTGATAGTCTTGAGCATGTAGAGACAGAAGGCTATGCCCAGGGCGTCTTGTAACACCCACGCCCACCTAGGAGAGGACACAGCAGATGGCAGGAACAACAGTTAGCCAGCAAAAAACAAAATGCCTCAAGTAGCAATGCAAATATCACAGTACAGCTATATGGACACTCAGTCACTATGGTACTTTTTAATGGTGAGTTTACAAACGTAGATTTGAAACTTGTATCTCATTATGGTGAAATAAGTATAGCCAGTTATAACTGTAATGGCTTAGCAGATAATAAGAAAAGACGATCAGTATTTACCTGGCTAAAAGAGAAGGAATATAATATCTATTGTTTACAGGAAACTCAATCAACAATTTTAGATGCAGTTGCGTGGAAAACGGACAGACGGACGGGGGTGAAATATACTTCTCCCACGGGCAAAGAAATTCAAAAGAGGTGATAATATTAATTAACAGTCATTTTGATATGAATGTGCAAATTGTCCAAACAGATCCTCAAGGTAGATGGATGATTTTAAATATGTTATTGGACAATAAACAGATATGGCTCATTAACCTATACGGTCCGAATAATGATGATTCACGCTTCTTTGAAAAAAAAAATATATATATATATTCTGTTAAAGGTCCCCAAAGCACACACATCCCTGAGTCGCTTGTCTTTTCAGTTTGCTGCAGCTAGCGACTGGAACGAGATGCAGCAAACACAACTTTTCATTCAAAGACTCCATCATGGACACGCTTACTGACCGTTGTGGCTGTTTCCTGTGATGTATTGTTGTCCTCTACCTTCTTGACCTTTGTGCTGTTGTCTGTGCCCAATAATGTTCGTACCATGTTTTATGCTGCTACCATGTTGTGTTGCTACCATGTTGTTGTCATGTGGTTTTGCTACCATGCTGTGTTGTCAAGTGTTGCTGCTTTGCTATGTTGTTGTCTTTATGTAGTGTTGTGTTGTCTCTCTTGTCATGATGCGTGTTTTGTCCTATATTTATATTTTATTGTTTTTTAAATTTATTTTTAATCCCCTGTCCCCGCAGGAGGCCTTTTGCCTTTTGGTAGGCCATCATTGTAAATAAGAATTTGTTCTTAACTGACTTGCCTAGTTAAACGAAAGGTTAAATAAAATTAAAATTAAATATCTCTATGGACTGTAAAGGAAATCACACTACAACCTATCAACCTCATGCACTTAAGGAAATCACGAATGTCATGGATATATTAGAACTAGTGGATATATGGAGGCTTAAATACCCTGACCTAGTGAGATATACAGTGGGGCAAAAAATTATTTAGTCAGCCACCAATTGTGCAAGTTCTCCCACTTAAAAAGATGAGAGAGGCCTGTAATTTTCATCATAGGTACACTTCAACTATGACAGACAAAATGAGAAGAAAAAAATTCCAGAAAATCACATTGTAGGATTTTTAATGAATTTATTTGCAAATTATGGTGGAAAATAAGTATTTGGTCAATAACAAAAGTTTATCTCAATACTTTGTCATATACCATTTTTGTTGGCAAAGACAGAGGTCAAACGTTTTCTGTGGCTGACTAAATACTTTTTTGCCCCACGGTATATGCCTTAAACAATGTAATATGGTGTCGCCTATTGACCAGGAAGAGGTGGTCTCCACTGATACATCCCTTAAACAATGTAATATGGTGACGCCTATTGACCAGGAAGAGGTGGTCTCCACTGATACATCCCTTAAACAATGTAATATGGTGTCTCCTATTGACCTGGAAGAGGTGGTCTCCACTGATATAGGCCTTAATGTAATATGGTGTCTCCTATTGACCAGGAAGAGGTGGTCTCCACTGATATATCCCTTAATGTAATATGGTGTCTCCTATTGACCAGGAAGAGGTGGTCTCCACTGATATAGGCCTTAATGTAATATGGTGTCTCCTATTGACCAGGAAGAGGTGGTCTCCACTGATATATCCCTTAATGTAATATGGTGTCTCCTATTGACCAGGAAGAGGTGGTCTCCACTGATATAGGCCTTAATGTAATATGGTGCCTCCTATTGACCTGGAAGAGGTGGTCTTCACTGATATATGCCTTAAACAATGTAATATGGTGTCTCCTATTGACCAGGAAGAGGTGGTCTCCACTGATATAGGCATTAAACAATGTAATATGGTGTCTCCTATTGACCTGGAAGAGGTGGTCTCCACTGATATAGGCCTTAAACAATGTAATATGGTGTCTCCTATTGACCTGGAAGAGGTGGTCTCCACTGATATATCCCTTAATGTAATATGGTGCCTCCGATTGACCTGGAAGAGGTGGTCTTCACTGATATATGCCTTAAACAATGTAATATAGTGTCTCCTATTGACCAGGAAGAGGTGGTCTCCACTGATATATCCCTTAATGTAATATGGTGTCTCCTATTGACCTGGAAGAGGTGGTCTTCACTGATATAGGCCTTAAACAATGTAATATGGTGTCTCCTATTGACCTGGAAGAGGTGGTCTCCACTGATATATCCCTTAATGTAATATGGTGACTCCGATTGACCTGGAAGAGGTGGTCTTCACTGATATATGCCTTAAACAATGTAATATAGTGTCTCCTATTGACCAGGAAGAGGTGGTCTCCACTGATATATCCCTTAATGTAATATGGTGTCTCCTATTGACCAGGAAGAGGTGGTCTCCGGTGATATAGGCCTTAATGTAATATGGTGTCTCCTATTGACCAGGAAGAGGTGATATAGGCCTTAATGTAATATGGTGTCTCCTATTGACCAGGAAGAGGTGGTCTCCACTGATATATCCCTTAATGTAATATGGTGTCTCCTATTGACATGGAAGAGGTGGTCTTCACTGATATAGGACTTAAACAATGTAATATGGTGTCTCCTATTGACCTGGAAGAGGTGGTCTTCACCGATATGGGCCTTAAACAATGTAATATGGTGTCTCCTATTGACCAGGAAGAGGTGGTCTCCACTGATATAGGCATTAAACAATGTAATATGGTGTCTCCTATTGACCTGGAAGAGGTGGTCTCCACTGATATAGGCCTTAATGTAATATGGTGTCTCCTATTGACCTGGAAGAGGTGGTCTCCACTGATATATCCCTTAATGTAATATGGTGTCTCCTATTGACCTGGAAGAGGTGGTCTCCACTGATATAGGCCTTAATGTAATATGGTGTCTCCTATTGACCAGGAAGAGGTGGTCTCCACTGATATATCCCTTAATGTAATATGGTGTCTCCTATTGATCTGGAAGAGGTGGTCTCCACTGATTTAGGCCTTAATGTAATATGGTGCCTCCTATTGACCTGGAAGAGGTGGTCTTCACTGATATATGCCTTAAACAATGTAATATGGTGTCTGCTATTGACCAGGAAGAGGTGGTCTCCACTGATATAGGCCTTAAACAATGTAATATGGTGTCTCCTATTGACCTGAAAGAGGTGGTCTCCACTGATATAGGCCTTAATGTAATATGGTGTCTCCTATTGACCAGGAAGAGGTGGTCTCCACTGATATATCCCTTAATGTAATATGGTGTCTCCTATTGACCAGGAAGAGGTGGTCTCCACTGATATAGGCCTTAATGTAATATGGTGTCTCCTATTGACCAGGAAGAGGTGGTCTCCACTGATATAGGCCTTAATGTAATATGGTGTCTCCTATTGACCTGGAAGAGGTGGTCTTCACTGATATAGGCCTTAAACAATGTAATATGGTGTCTCCTATTGACCTGGAAGAGGTGGTCTCCACTGATATAGGCCTTAATGTAATATGGTGTCTCCTATTGACCAGGAAGAGGTGGTCTCCACTGATATATCCCTTAATGTAATATGGTGTCTCCTATTGACCAGGAAGAGGTGGTCTCCACTGATATAGGCCTTAATGTAATATGGTGTCTCCTATTGACCAGGAAGAGGTGGTCTCCACTGATATAGGCCTTAATGTAATATGGTGTCTCCTATTGACCTGGAAGAGGTGGTCTTCACTGATATAGGCCTTAAACAATGTAATATGGTGTCTCCTATTGACCTGGAAGAGGTGGTCTCCACTGATATAGGCCTTAATGTAATATGGTGTCTCCTATTGACCAGGAAGAGGTGGTCTCCACTGATATATCCCTTAATGTAATATGGTGTCTCCTATTGACCTGGAAGAGGTGGTCTTCACTGATATAGGCCTTAAACAATGTAATATGGTGTCTCCTATTGACCTGGAAGAGGTGGTCTCCACTGATATATCCCTTAATGTAATATGGTGCCTCCTATTGACCTGGAAGAGGTGGTCTTCACTGATATATGCCTTAATGTAATATGGTGTCTCCTATTGACCAGGAAGAGGTGGTCTCCACTGATATATCCCTTAATGTAATATGGTGTCTCCTATTGACCAGGAAGAGGTGGTCTCCGGTGATATAGGCCTTAATGTAATATGGTGTCTCCTATTGACCAGGAAGAGGTGATATAGGCCTTAATGTAATATGGTGTCTCCTATTGACCAGGAAGAGGTGGTCTCCACTGATATATCCCTTAATGTAATATGGTGTCTCCTATTGGCCTGGAAGAGGTGGTCTTCACTGATATAGGCCTTAAACAATGTAATATGGTGTCTCCTATTGACCTGGAAGAGGTGGTCTTCACTGATATAGGCCTTAAACAATGTAATATGGTGTCTCCTATTGACCAGGAAGAGGTGGTCTCCACTGATATATCCCTTAATGTAATATGGTGTCTCCTATTGACCTGGAAGAGGTGGTCTCCACTGATATATCCCTTAATGTAATATGGTGTCTCCTATTGACCAGGAAGAGGTGGTCTCCACTGATATAGGCCTTAATGTAATATGGTGTCTCCTATTGACCTGGAAGAGGTGGTCTCCACTGATATAGGCCTTAATGTAATATGGTGCCTCCTATTGACCTGGAAGAGGTGGTCTTCACTGATATATGCCTTAAACAATGTAATATGGTGTCTCCTATTGACCAGGAAGAGGTGGTCTCCACTGATATAGGCCTTAAACAATGTAATATGGTGTCTCCTATTGACCTGGAAGAGGTGGTCTCCACTGATATAGGCCTTAATGTAATATGGTGTCTCCTATTGACCAGGAAGAGGTGGTCTCCACTGATATAGGCCTTAATGTAATATGGTGTCTCCTATTGACCAGGAAGAGGTGGTCTCCACTGATATAGGCCTTAATGTAATATGGTGTCTCCTATTGACCTGGAAGAGGTGGTCTTCACTGATATAGGCCTTAAACAATGTAATATGGTGTCTCCTATTGACCTGGAAGAGGTGGTCTCCACTGATATAGGCCTTAATGTAATATGGTGTCTCCTATTGACCAGGAAGAGGTGGTCTCCACTGATATAGGCCTTAATGTAATATGGTGTCTCCTATTGACCAGGAAGAGGTGGTCTCCACTGATATAGGCCTTAATGTAATATGGTGTCTCCTATTGACCTGGAAGAGGTGGTCTTCACTGATATAGGCCTTAAACAATGTAATATGGTGTCTCCTATTGACCTGGAAGAGGTGGTCTCCACTGATATAGGCCTTAATGTAATATGGTGTCTCCTATTGACCAGGAAGAGGTGGTCTCCACTGATATATCCCTTAATGTAATATGGTGTCTCCTATTGACCTGGAAGAGGTGGTCTTCACTGATATAGGCCTTAAACAATGTAATATGGTGTCTCCTATTGACCTGGAAGAGGTGGTCTCCACTGATATATCCCTTAATGTAATATGGTGCCTCCTATTGACCTGGAAGAGGTGATCTTCACTGATATATGCCTTAAACAATGTAATATGGTGTCTCCTATTGACCAGGAAGAGGTGGTCTCCACTGATATATCCCTTAATGTAATATGGTGTCTCCTATTGACCAGGAAGAGGTGGTCTCCACTGATATAGGCCTTAATGTAATATGGTGTCTCCTATTGACCAGGAAGAGGTGATATAGGCCTTAATGTAATATGGTGTCTCCTATTGACCAGGAAGAGGTGGTCTCCACTGATATATCCCTTAATGTAATATGGTGTCTCCTATTGACCTGGAAGAGGTGGTCTTCACTGATATAGGCCTTAAACAATGTAATATGGTGTCTCCTATTGACCTGGAAGAGGTGGTCTTCACTGATATAGGCCTTAAACAATGTAATATGGTGTCTCCTATTGACCTGGAAGAGGTGGTCTCCACTGATATATCCCTTAATGTAATATGGTGTCTCCTATTGACCTGGAAGAGGTGGTCTTCACTGATATATCCCTTAATGTAATATGGTGTCTCCTATTGACCAGGAAGAGGTGGTCTCCACTGATATAGGCCTTAATGTAATATGGTGTCTCCTATTGGCCTGGAAGAGGTGGTCTTCACTGATATAGGCCTTAAACAATGTAATATGGTGTCTCCTATTGACCTGGAAGAGGTGGTCTTCACTGATATAGGCCTTAAACAATGTAATATGGTGTCTCCTATTGACCAGGAAGAGGTGGTCTCCACTGATATATCCCTTAATGTAATATGGTGTCTCCTATTGACCTGGAAGAGGTGGTCTCCACTGATATATCCCTTAATGTAATATGGTGTCTCCTATTGACCAGGAAGAGGTGGTCTCCACTGATATAGGCCTTAATGTAATATGGTGTCTCCTATTGACCTGGAAGAGGTGGTCTCCACTGATATAGGCCTTAATGTAATATGGTGCCTCCTATTGACCTGGAAGAGGTGGTCTTCACTGATATATGCCTTAAACAATGTAATATGGTGTCTCCTATTGACCAGGAAGAGGTGGTCTCCACTGATATAGGCCTTAAACAATGTAATATGGTGTCTCCTATTGACCTGGAAGAGGTGGTCTCCACTGATATAGGCCTTAATGTAATATGGTGTCTCCTATTGACCAGGAAGAGGTGGTCTCCACTGATATAGGCCTTAATGTAATATGGTGTCTCCTATTGACCAGGAAGAGGTGGTCTCCACTGATATAGGCCTTAATGTAATATGGTGTCTCCTATTGACCTGGAAGAGGTGGTCTTCACTGATATAGGCCTTAAACAATGTAATATGGTGTCTCCTATTGACCTGGAAGAGGTGGTCTCCACTGATATAGGCCTTAATGTAATATGGTGTCTCCTATTGACCAGGAAGAGGTGGTCTCCACTGATATAGGCCTTAATGTAATATGGTGTCTCCTATTGACCAGGAAGAGGTGGTCTCCACTGATATAGGCCTTAATGTAATATGGTGTCTCCTATTGACCTGGAAGAGGTGGTCTTCACTGATATAGGCCTTAAACAATGTAATATGGTGTCTCCTATTGACCTGGAAGAGGTGGTCTCCACTGATATAGGCCTTAATGTAATATGGTGTCTCCTATTGACCAGGAAGAGGTGGTCTCCACTGATATATCCCTTAATGTAATATGGTGTCTCCTATTGACCTGGAAGAGGTGGTCTTCACTGATATAGGCCTTAAACAATGTAATATGGTGTCTCCTATTGACCTGGAAGAGGTGGTCTCCACTGATATATCCCTTAATGTAATATGGTGCCTCCTATTGACCTGGAAGAGGTGATCTTCACTGATATATGCCTTAAACAATGTAATATGGTGTCTCCTATTGACCAGGAAGAGGTGGTCTCCACTGATATATCCCTTAATGTAATATGGTGTCTCCTATTGACCAGGAAGAGGTGGTCTCCACTGATATAGGCCTTAATGTAATATGGTGTCTCCTATTGACCAGGAAGAGGTGATATAGGCCTTAATGTAATATGGTGTCTCCTATTGACCAGGAAGAGGTGGTCTCCACTGATATATCCCTTAATGTAATATGGTGTCTCCTATTGACCTGGAAGAGGTGGTCTTCACTGATATAGGCCTTAAACAATGTAATATGGTGTCTCCTATTGACCTGGAAGAGGTGGTCTTCACTGATATAGGCCTTAAACAATGTAATATGGTGTCTCCTATTGACCTGGAAGAGGTGGTCTCCACTGATATATCCCTTAATGTAATATGGTGTCTCCTATTGACCTGGAAGAGGTGGTCTTCACTGATATATCCCTTAATGTAATATGGTGTCTCCTATTGAACAGGAAGAGGTGGTCTCCACTGATATAGGCCTTAAACAATGTAATATGGTGTCTCCTATTGACCTGGAAGAGGTGGTCTCCACTGATATAGGCCTTAATGTAATATGGTGTCTCCTATTGACCAGGAAGAGGTGGTCTCCACTGATATATCCCTTAATGTAATATGGTGTCTCCTATTGACCAGGAAGAGGTGGTCTCCACTGATATAGGCCTTAATGTAATATGGTGTCTCCTATTGACCAGGAAGAGGTGGTCTCCACTGATATAGGCCTTAATGTAATATGGTGTCTCCTATTGACCTGGAAGAGGTGGTCTTCACTGATATTGGCCTTAAACAATGTAATATTGTGTCTCCTATTGACCTGGAAGAGGTGGTCTCCACTGATATAGGCCTTAATGTAATATGGTGTCTCCTATTGACCAGGAAGAGGTGGTCTCCACTGATATATCCCTTAATGTAATATGGTGTCTCCTATTGACCTGGAAGAGGTGGTCTTCACTGATATAGGCCTTAAACAATGTAATATGGTGTCTCCTATTGACCAGGAAGAGGTGGTCTCCACTGATATATCCCTTTATTTAATATGGTGCCTCCTATTGACCTGGAAGAGGTGGTCTTCACTGATATATGCCTTAAACAATGTAATATGGTGTCTCCTATTGACCAGGAAGAGGTGGTCTCCACTGATATATCCCTTAATGTAATATGGTGTCTCCTATTGACCAGGAAGAGGTGGTCTCCACTGATATAGGCCTTAATGTAATATGGTGTCTCCTATTGACCAGGAAGAGGTGATATAGGCCTTAATGTAATATGGTGTCTCCTATTGACCAGGAAGAGGTGGTCTCCACTGATATATCCCTTAATGTAATATGGTGTCTCCTATTGACCTGGAAGAGGTGGTCTTCACTGATATATCCCTTAATGTAATATGGTGTCTCCTATTGACCAGGAAGAGGTGGTCTCCACTGATATAGGCCTTAATGTAATATGGTGTCTCCTATTGACCAGGAAGAGGTGGTCTCCACTGATATAGGCCTTAATGTAATATGGTGTCTCCTATTGACCTGGAAGAGGTGGTCTCCACTGATATAGGCCTTAATGTAATATGGTGTCTCCTATTGACCAGGAAGAGGTGGTCTCCACTGATATATCCCTTAATGTAATATGGTGTCTCCTATTGACCTGGAAGAGGTGGTCTTCACTGATATAGGCCTTAAACAATGTAATATGGTGTCTCCTATTGACCTGGAAGAGGTGGTCTCCACTGATATATCCCTTAATGTAATATGGTGTCTCCTATTGACCTGGAAGAGGTGGTCTTCACTTATATATCCCTTAATGTAATATGGTGTCTCCTATTGACCAAGAAGAGGTGGTCTCCACTGATATAGGCCCTAAACAATGTAATATGGTGTCTCCTATTGACCTGGAAGAGGTGGTCTCCACTGATATATCCCTTAATGTAATATGGTGTCTCCTATTGACCAGGAAGAGGTGGTCTTCACTGATATATCCCTTAATGTAATATGGTGTCTCCTATTGACCAGGAAGAGGTGGTCTCCACTGATATAGGCCTTAATGTAATATGGTGTCTCCTATTGACCAGGAAGAGGTGGTCTCCACTGATATAGGCCTTAATGTAATATGGTGTCTCCTATTGACCTGGAAGAGGTGGTCTTCACTGATATAGGCCTTAAACAATGTAATATGGTGTCTCCTATTGACCTGGAAGAGGTGGTCTTCACTTATATATCCCTTAATGTAATATGGTGTCTCATATTGACCAGGATAGAGGTGGTCTCCACTGATATAGGCCCTAAACAATGTAATATGGTGTCTCCTATTGACCTGGAAGAGGTGGTCTCCACTGATATAGGCCTTAATGTAATATGGTGTCTCCTATTGACCAGGAAGAGGTGGTCTCCACTGATATATCCCTTAATGTAATATGGTGTCTCCTATTGACCAGGAAGAGGTGGTCTCCACTGATATAGGCCTTAATGTAATATGGTGTCTCCTATTGACCAAGAAGAGGTGGTCTCCACTGATATAGGCCTTAATGTAATATGGTGTCTCCTATTGACCTGGAAGAGGTGGTCTTCACTGATATAGGCCTTAAACAATGTAATATTGTGTCTCCTATTGACCTGGAAGAGGTGGTCTCCACTGATATAGGCCTTAATGTAATATGGTGTCTCCTATTGACCAGGAAGAGGTGGTCTCCACTGATATATCCCTTAATGTAATATGTTGTCTCCTATTGACCTGGAAGAGGTGGTCTTCACTGATATAGGCCTTAAACAATGTAATATGGTGTCTCCTATTGACCTGGAAGAGGTGGTCTCCACTGATATATCCCTTAATGTAATATGGTGCCTCCTATTGACCTGGAAGAGGTGGTCTTCACTGATATATGCCTTAAACAATGTAATATGGTGTCTCCTATTGACCAGGAAGAGGTGGTCTCCACTGATATATCCCTTAATGTAATATGGTGTCTCCTATTGACCAGGAAGAGGTGGTCTCCACTGATATAGGCCTTAATGTAATATGGTGTCTCCTATTGACCAGGAAGAGGTGATATAGGCCTTAATGTAATATGGTGTCTCCTATTGACCAGGAAGAGGTGGTCTCCACTGATATATCCCTTAATGTAATATGGTGTCTCCTATTGACCTGGAAGAGGTGGTCTTCACTGATATAGGCCTTAAACAATGTAATATGGTGTCTCCTATTGACCTGGAAGAGGTGGTCTCCACTGATATATCCCTTAATGTAATATGGTGTCTCCTATTGACCAGGAAGACGTGGTATCCACTGATATATCTCTCAAACAATGTAAACTACACTTTGGTCTTATTACTCCTCACACAATTTTTATTTGGCGCAACATTTCAAAACTGTGTAACTGGGAATCAAAATGGCATAACCAACCTCCCAATATTTCACAATAATGCCTTGCCATGTGGAGGGAGAACTTTTGCATCCCCACAATGATCTAAATGTGGAATCTGTACCCTTGCCGATATCATGGACAGTAATGATTTGAGAACATCCCAAGATTTGAAAGATGCCTGGTAATGTGTATGTAAGTCCTTTTTTCTATATTTACAACTTAGGTCAGCTATGGAGTCCCTTTAAAAATAAATTATCTGGGCTCCCGAAAGGACTATAATATATATATATATTTACAACGCTTTCGGAAAGCTGATATTCTGAGCAAGCCATTCTAAAAGTACGGTCAACAAATCTAATTTAATCTGAACAACCCTTTAACTGGAGCAGAATATGGAAAAATATCACCTTGGCATCCCGTAATACGAACCATCAACTTATACAGTTTAAGTTTGTTCACAGACTGTATTTAACACCAAGGAGAAGTCTTACAATGAAATCGTCCCCAACTCCCAACTGTTTATTGTCTCCTCTAAATCAGTACTGTACATGGCGGAGGCTCAATCAAGCTTGTCGTCTTGACTACTTTCTTATGTCATTCTCTCTGGCACCAAAAGTTTTAAAAAATATATAAAAAAATGTTGATATGGGACAGAATGTGGTCGGACCATCAAATAATTGGTGTATACAGTGCATTCTGAAAGTATTCAGACCCCTTGACCTTTTCCACATTTTGTTACGTTGCAGCCTTATTCTAAAATGGATTTTAAAAAACTGAAATATTACATTTTCATTAGTATTCAGACCCTTTAATCAGTATTTTGTTGAAGCACCTTTTGCAGCGATTACAGCCTCGAGTCTTCTTGGGTACAAGCTTGGCACACCTGTATTTAGGGAGTTTCTTACATTCATCTCAGCAGATCCTCTCAAGCTCTGTCAGGTTGAATGAGGGGAGTTGCTGCATAGCTATTTTCAGGTCTCTCCAGAGATGTTAAATTTGGTTCAAGTCCGGCTGGGCCACTCAAGGACATTCAGAGACTTGTCCCGAAGCCACTACTGCGTTGTCTTGGCTGTGTGCTTAGGGTCGTTGTCCTGTTGGAAAGTGAACCTTCGCCCCAGTCTGAGGTCCTGAGCGCTCTGGAGCAGGTTTTCATCAAGGATCTCTGTACTTTGCTCCGTTCATCTTTCCCTCGATCCTGACAAGTCTCCCAGTCCCAGCCGCTGAAAAACATCCCCAAAGCATGATGCTGCCAGCACCATGCCTCACAGTAGGGATGGTGCCAGGTTTCCTCCAGGTATGACACTTGGCATTCAGGTCAAAGAGTTTAATCTTGGTTTCTTCAAACCAGAGAATCTTGTTTCTCATGGTCTGAAAGTCCTTTAGGCAAACTCCATGCGGGCTGTTATATGCCTTTTGCTGAGGAGTGGCTTCCGTCTCGCCACTCTACCATAAAGGCCTGATTGGTGGAGTGCTGCAGAGATGGTTGTCCATCTGGAAGGTTCTCCAATCTCCACAGAGGAACTCAATTTCTCAGTTTGTCCGGGCGGCCAGCTCTAGGAAGTCTTGGTGCTTCCAGACTTCTTCCATTTAAGAATGATGGAGGCCACTGTGTTCTTGGGGACCCTCAAATGGTACCCTTCCCAAGATCTGTGCCTCAAAACAATCTGATCTCTGAGCTTCAAGGACAATAATTTTTTAATCTTCAATATAGAAATGCTACCAAAAATAATTTACTGAATCTTGTTACAATTGACGGAATTACAAATTACATTCTGAAAGAGGAAGTGAAGGACTTTAAGCATATGTTTTTGTTTCAGTATCCTCCATCTCCACTAACCGAAGCAGTATGTGGATTTGTTTTATATTAATAATGTAAAATGGAAAACCTGGGAATTTTGTAGAAGTTACTTTCCAAATATTCCGGAATTTTTGGAATTCTAATACTCACTGGTCTTCGTTGCGGAACACGCCCCAGGTGACGCTGACTCCGATGCAGAAGGCTGACAGAAGCAGCATGCGGACCTGAGGCCTCTTGTGGCAGTAAGGCAAGTTGTTCTCTGGGATCCTGCATACACACACACCAGGAAGAAGTTGAAAAAATACTACAATAGATGGAGAAGAGTCAACTATTTGCATTGATTCAATTTCTGTTTTATTTTTTTGGGGTTGATTGTGTAATCCTCTTGTGATTTGTGTTGTTGTTAGGTTGATGGTGGACTACTTCCTAGTGATTATGAACAGATCTTTGTTAGCTTGATTGTGGACTACTTCCTGGTGATTATGAACAGATATTTGTTAGGTTGATGGTAAGTCTCTCACCTGCACTTCCCGAAGGGGAGTCTCCTAACAAAGGGCCAGAGACAGCTGTACAGGCCAACAGACGAGGCCAGGCAGAATATCCCAATGATCATATAAACTACACAGACAGAGAGGATAGAATACCACAATGATCATAGACACTACACAGACAGAGAGGATAGAATACAACAATGATCATAGACACTACACAGACAGAGATAAGTGAATGTAGACCAGTGAGAAAGTCAGAGAGACCGGTAAAGGCAGAGACAGGTAAAGGCGGAGAGACCGGTAAAGGCGGAGAGACAGGTAAAGGCGGAGAGACAGGTAAAGAGTGAGAAGCCAATAGGTAGCTATAGATAGAAAATGCAGAGAAAGGTAAAGAGACAGGTAGAGCTGGGTATAGGTGTATATACAGGTGGTCATAGACTAGATTAAGAGACAGGTATAGACAGGTAGACAGGTAGAGATGGGTACAGGTGTATATACAGGTGGTCAGACTAGATTAAGAGACAGGTAGAGACAGGTAGAGATGGATACAGATGTATATACAGGTGGTCATAGACTAGATTAAGAGACAGGAATAGACAGGTAGAGACAGGTAGAGACAGGTGGAGATGGGTACAGGTGTATATACAGGTGGTCATAGACTAGATTAAGAGACAGGTATAGACAGGTATAGACAGGTAGAGACAGGTAGAGATGGATACAGATGTATATACAGGTGGTCATAGACTAGATTAAGAGACAGGTATAGACAGGTAGAGACAGGTATAGACAGGTGGAGATGGGTACAGATGTATATACAGGTGGTCATAGACTAGATTAAGAGACAGGTATAGACAGGTAGACAGGTAGAGATGGGTACAGGTGTATATACAGGTGGTCAGACTAGATTAAGAGACAGGTAGAGACAGGTAGAGATGGATACAGATGTATATACAGGTGGTCATAGACTAGATTAAGAGACAGGAATAGACAGGTAGAGACAGGTAGAGACAGGTGGAGATGGGTACAGGTGTATATACAGGTGGTCATAGACTAGATTAAGAGACAGGTATAGACAGGTAGAGACAGGTAGAGACAGGTAGAGATGGATACAGATGTATATACAGGTGGTCATAGACTAGATTAAGAGACAGGTATAGACAGGTAGAGACAGGTATAGACAGGTAGAGACAGGTATAGACAGGTGGAGATGGGTACAGATGTATATACAGGTGGTCATAGACTAGATTAAGAGACAGGTATAGACAGGTAGAGACAGGTATAGACAGGTAGAGACAGGTATAGACAGGTGGAGATGGGTACAGATGTATATACAGGTGGGTACAGATGTATATACAGGTGGTCATAGACTAGATTAAGAGACAGGTATAGACAGGCAGAGCTGGGTACAGGTGTATATACAGGTGGTCATGGACTAGATTAAGAGACAGGTATAGACAGGTAGAGCTGGGTACAGGTGTATATACAGGTGGTCATGGACTAGATTAAGAGACAGGTATAGACAGGCAGAGCTGGGTACAGGTGTATATACAGGTGGTCATGGACTAGATTAAGAGACAGGTATAGACAGGCAGAGCTGGGTACAGGTGTATATACAGGTGGTCATGGACTAGATTAAGAGACAGGTATAGACAGGCAGAGCTGGGTACAGGTGTATATACAGGTGGTCATAGACTAGATTAAGAGACAGGTATAGACAGGCAGAGCTGGGTACAGGTGTATATACAGGTGGTCATGGACTAGATTAAGAGACAGGTATAGACAGGTAGAGACAGGTGTAGACAGGTAGAGACGGGTATAGACAGGTATAGACAGGTGGAGATGGGTACAGATGTATATACAGGTGGGTACAGATGTATATACAGGTGGTCATAGACTAGATTAAGAGACAGGTATAGACAGGCAGAGCTGGGTACAGGTGTATATACAGGTGGTCATGGACTAGATTAAGAGACAGGTATAGACAGGTAGAGCTGGGTACAGGTGTATATACAGGTGGTCATGGACTAGATTAAGAGACAGGTATAGACAGGCAGAGCTGGGTACAGGTGTATATACAGGTGGTCATGGACTAGATTAAGAGACAGGTATAGACAGGCAGAGCTGGGTACAGGTGTATATACAGGTGGTCATGGACTAGATTAAGAGACAGGTATAGACAGGCAGAGCTGGGTACAGGTGTATATACAGGTGGTCATAGACTAGATTAAGAGACAGGTATAGACAGGCAGAGCTGGGTACAGGTGTATATACAGGTGGTCATGGACTAGATTAAGAGACAGGTATAGACAGGTAGAGACAGGTGTAGACAGGTAGAGACGGGTATAGACAGGTATAGACAGGTGGAGATGGGTACAGATGTATATACAGGTGGGTACAGATGTATATACAGGTGGTCATAGACTAGATTAAGAGACAGGTATAGACAGGCAGAGCTGGGTACAGGTGTATATACAGGTGGTCATGGACTAGATTAAGAGACAGGTATAGACAGGTAGAGCTGGGTACAGGTGTATATACAGGTGGTCATGGACTAGATTAAGAGACAGGTATAGACAGGCAGAGCTGGGTACAGGTGTATATACAGGTGGTCATGGACTAGATTAAGAGACAGGTATAGACAGGCAGAGCTGGGTACAGGTGTATATACAGGTGGTCATGGACTAGATTAAGAGACAGGTATAGACAGGCAGAGCTGGGTACAGGTGTATATACAGGTGGTCATAGACTAGATTAAGAGACAGGTATAGACAGGCAGAGCTGGGTACAGGTGTATATACAGGTGGTCATGGACTAGATTAAGAGACAGGTATAGACAGGTAGAGACAGGTGTAGACAGGTAGAGACGGGTATAGACAGGTATAGACAGGTAGAGCTGGGTACAGGTGTATATACAGGTGGTCATAGACTAGATTAAGAGACAGGTATAGACAGGCAGAGCTGGGTACAGGTGTATATACAGGTGGTCATAGACTAGATTAAGAGACAGGTATAGACAGGCAGAGCTGGGTACAGGTGTATATACAGGTGGTCATAGACTAGATTAAGAGACAGGTATAGACAGGCAGAGCTGGGTACAGGTGTATATACAGGTGGTCATAGACTAGATTAAGAGACAGGTATAGACAGGTATAGACAGGCAGAGACAGGTAGAGACAGGTATAGACAGGTAGAGACAGGTGTAGACAGGTATAGACAGGTATACACAGGTAGAGATGGATACAGATGTATATACAGGTGGTCATAGACTAGATTAAGAGACAGGTATAGACAGGTAGAGACAGGTATAGACAGGTGGAGATGGGTACAGATGTATATACAGGTGGTCATAGACTAGATTAAGAGACAGGAATAGACAGGTAGACAGGTAGAGCTGGGTACAGATGTATATACAGGTGGTCATAGACTAGATTAAGAGACAGGAATAGACAGGTAGAGCTGGGTACAGGTGTATATACAGGTGGTCATAGACTAGATTAAGAGACAGGTATAGACAGGCAGAGCTGGGTACAGGTGTATATACAGGTGGTCATAGACTAGATTAAGAGACAGGTATAGACAGGCAGAGCTGGGTACAGGTGTATATACAGGTGGTCATGGACTAGATTAAGAGACAGGTATAGACAGGTAGAGACAGGTATAGACAGGTAGAGATGGATACAGATGTATATACAGGTGGTCATGGACTAGATTAAGAGACAGGTATAGACAGGTAGAGACAGGTATAGACAGGTAGAGATGGATACAGATGTATATACAGGTGGTCATGGACTAGATTAAGAGACAGGAATAGACAGGTAGAGACAGGTATAGACAGGTATAGACAGGTGGAGATGGGTACAGATGTATATACAGGTGGTCATGGACTAGATTAAGAGACAGGTATAGACAGGTAGAGACAGGTAGAGATGGATACAGATGTATATACAGGTGGTCATGGACTAGATTAAGAGACAGGTATAGACAGGTAGAGACAGGTATAGACAGGTAGAGATGGATACAGATGTATATACAGGTGGTCATGGACTAGATTAAGAGACAGGAATAGACAGGTAGAGACAGGTGTAGACAGGTAGAGACAGGTATAGACAGGTGGAGATGGGTACAGGTGTATATACAGGTGGTCATTGACTAGATTAAGAGACAGGTAGAGACAGGTAGAGACGGGTGTAGACAGGTAGAGACGGGTATAGACAGGTAGAAAACAGGTATATATCCAGGTCGTACCCAGTTGGTCGTAAAAGAAGTAGAGCAGCACCAGCATGGAGCAGCACATGACAACGAACACAGAGATCATGATGGGCGTCACGTCCACAGTCTCCTCGTCCTGCTTCTCCACGCTGTCATCACGCTTGTGCTTCAGGTAACGCCTGCAGACAGAGGGACACCACAGGGACACGTGAGGGAGGAGGGACGCCCCTGGAGACTATCGTCAGTAACAGACCCTTCTCCATCCTGAGGCAACTGGTCTTCACCCTAAAGCTAGAGCCCCCTCCAGGTAGAAGATCTAAGATCAGCTGTAATACCCTCCCCAAATCCGGGAGAGGCTTTAACTGTAGGATAAAGACAAGCTGCTTCAGGATGAAGAGGGGTCTGTTACTGACAGTGGGAGGGTAAAAAGGGGGGGGGGGGGGGGGGGGGGGGTGATGCACGGACCGGTTTGGATTTTTTAAATTTACCTTGTATAACAGTATTTAAATGTTTGGTTTGTTAAATGTGTTACGCTTCTCCGCCGTGTTTAATAATGTCAGTTTTATGGTTTACTCCATTCGCTATGTGTCGTCGCTCTCCCTCTCTCTTCAACCCCCCCCCCCCCCCACTCAAAGAGAGCAGTCCTTTATACCTCAGTAGCTAGGTTTCCATCCAATTGGCGACAGATTTTGTGGCGAATATGCTAATATCTGCATATTTTCCCACCGGTGGTGTGTTTCCACCAAACAGACCTGTCGTGGATAAAAATCAGTGTGTGATGACGTAGTGCAGTTAGTCTCAAACTGTGGGGCGTGAGGGGTTGACAGGCGGGGTGCGGGGGCTGATGAGGCACTACCCAATTTACTCTTGAAAGTTGTAATAGTGGACGGCATATTTAGAACTTTTATTATTCAAAAACCTCAAATACCATAAATAATATTGTGATATGTTTTGGCCATATCGCCCAGCCCTTACCGAACTGACCTCTGCTCAGTATCTAGACTAGAGGCAACTTCACTCTAGCCCCACTCTCTCTACCCTGCCCAAAGCACTCTCTTTTCCCCAGAGATGATAACCCTTGATAATTAAACCCACGGTCTAAAATAAGCCACTACTATGTCACCTTGTAAGACTCCCCCTCCCACACTAGCTCTCATTGTAGTCTCAGACCACGCTGCTATCCACAAAGGTCTGTTGGAGTGGCCCCTGGTTGTCTAGCTGTCTAAGCCGTCGCCTCCGGATCACATATACCACTGCAGCGTGGATTCGAATCTGGCCCTTGACAATTTAGCAAACTCTCTCCATCTTTTGTGTCTATCTCTGTCCTACCAAAAAAAACTAAAAGTCAGGTGTCCTTTCGTGAGGGACCACTTTTTATTGTCTTTCAGATTTCTTGATGTACAGGTACTCCCACCATTACCGCTACAACTACCAGACTTACTTCTTGATGTCCTTGCTGCTACTACTATCACCTCCACTACTTTCACCACCACCACAACTACTATCCCCACCACTACTACTACTACTACTATCACCACCACTACTACTTTCACCACCACCACCACTACTACTACTTTCACCACCACTACTACTACTATCACCACCACCACTACTATCCCCACCACTACTACTACTATCACCACCACCACTACTACTATCACCACCACTACTACTACTACCACCACCACTACTACTACTACATTCACCACCACCACTACTACTACTACTATCACCACCACTACTACTACTATCACCACCACTACTACTATCACCACCACTACTACTACTATCACCACCACCACTACTATCACCACCACTACTACTACTATCACCACCACCACTACTACTATCACCACCACTACTACTTTCACCACCACCACCACTACTACTACTTTCACCACCACTACTACTACTATCACCACCACCACTACTATCCCCACCACTACTACTACTATCACCACCACCACTACTACTATCACCACCACTACTACTATCACCACCACCACTACTATCACCACCACCACTACTATCCCCACCACTACTACTACTATCACCACCACCACTACTACTATCCCCACCTCTACTACTACTATCACCACCACCACTACTACTACTTTCACCACCATCACCACCACTACTACCATCACCACCACTACTACTACTACGACCATCACAACCACCACTACTACCACCACTACTACCACTATCACCACCACCCCTACTACTACCACCATCACCACCACTACTTCTACTACTACCATCACCACCACTAATACCACTACTACTACCACCACTACTACCACTACTACCACCACCACTACTACTACTATCACCACCACTACTATCACCACCACGACTACTACTATCACCACCACCCCTACTACTACCACCATCACCACTACTACTACCACTACTATCACCACTACTACTACTATCACCACCACCACCACCAACACCACCACTACTACTACTACTAATACTACTATCACCACCACTACTACTACTATCACCACCACTACTACTACTATCACCACCACTACTACTACTATCACCACCACTACTACTACTATCACCACCACTACTACTACTATCGCCATCACCACTTCTAGTACTACTATCACCACCACTACTACTACTATCACCACCACCACTACTACTACTATCACCACCACTACTACTACTACTATCACCACCACTACTACTATCACCACCACCACCACTACTACTACTATCACCACCACTACTACTACTATCACCACTACTACTACTACTATCACCACCACTACTACTATCACCACCACCACCACTACTACTACTATCACCACCACCACTACTATCACCACTACTACTACTACTATCACCACCACTACTATCACCACCACTACTACTACTACTATCACCACCACTACTACTACTATCACCATCACCACTACTACTACTATCACCACCACTACAACTACTACCACTACTATCACCACCACTACCACTACTATCACCACCACTACTACTACTATCACCACCACTACTACTACTATCACCACCACTACTACTACCATCACCACTACTACTACTATCACCACCACTACAACTACTACCACTACTATCACCACCACTACCACTACTATCACCACCACTACTACTACTATCACCACCACTACTACGACTATCACCACCACCACTACTATCACCACCACCACTACTACTATCCCCACCACCACTACTACTACTACTATCACCACCACTACTACTACTACTACTATCACCACCACTACTACTACTATCACCACCACTACTACTATCACCACCACCACCACTACTACTACTATCACCACCACTACTACTACTATCACCACCACTACTACTACTATCACCACCACTACTACTACTATCACCACCACTACTACTACTATCACCATCACCACTTCTAGTACTACTATCACCACCACTACTACTACTATCACCACCACCACCACCACTACTACTACTACTATCACCACCACCACCACTACTCTCACCACCACTACTACTATTACCACCACCACCACTACTACTACTATCACCACTACTACTACTACTACTACTACTATTATCACCATCACCACTTCTAGTACGACTATCACCACCACTACTACTACTATCACCACCACCACTACTACTATCACCACCACCACTACTACTACTACTATCACCACCACTACTACTACTACTATCACCACCACCACTACTACTACTACTATCACCACCACTACTACTACTACTATCACCACCACCACCACTACTACTACTACTATCACCACCACTACTACTACTACTATCACCACCACCACCACTACTACTACGACTATTATCACCATCACCACTTCTACTACTACTATCACCACCACTACTACTACTATCACCACCACCACCACCACTACTACTACTACTATTATCACCATCACCACTTCTAGTACGACTATCACCACCACTACTACTACTACTACTATCACCACCACCACCACTACTACTACTATCACCACCACTACTACTACTATCACCACCACTACTACTAATACCACCACCACCACCATCACTACTACTACTACTATCACCACCCCTACTACTACCACCACCACCACCACCATCACTACTAGTACTACTATCACCACCACCACTACTACTATCACCACTACTACTACTATCACCACCACTACTACAACCATCACAACCACCACTACTACCATCACAACCACCACTACTACTACTACCACCACTACTACCATCACCACCACTACTACTACTACAACCATCACAACCACCACTTCTACTACTACCATCACAACCACCACTACTACTACTACCACCACCACTACTACTACTACATTCACCACCACCACTACTACTACTACTATCCCCACCTCTACTACTACTACTACTACTTTCACCACCACTACTACTACTATCACAACCATCACCACCACTACTACCATCACCACCACTACTACTACTACGACCATCACAACCACCACTACTACCACCACTACTACCACTATCACCACCACCCCTACTACTACCACCATCACCACCACTACTTCTACTACTACCATCACAACCACCACTACTACTACTACCACCACTACTACCATCACCACCACTACTACTACTATCACCACCACTACTATCACCACCACGACTACTACTATCACCACCACCCCTACTACTACCACCATCACCACTACTACTACCACTACTATCACCACCACCACTACTACTACTATCACCACCACTACTACTACTACCACCACTACTACCATCACCACCACTACTACTACTACTACTACTACCACTACTATCACCACCACTACTACTACTATCACCACCACCACCACTACTACTACTATCACCACCACCACTACTACTATCACCACCACCACTACTACTACTACTATCACCACCACCACTACTACTACTACTATCACCACCACTACTACTACTATCACCACCACCACCACCACCACTACTATCACCACCACTACTACTACTACTATCACCACCACTACTACTACTACTACTATTATCACCACTACTACTACTATCACCACCACCACCACTACTACTACTATTACCACCACTACTACTACTACTACTATCACCACCACTACTACTACTATCACCACCACTACTACTAGTACTACTATCACCACCACTAGTACTACTATCACCACCACCACTACTACTATCACCACCACTACTACTACCACCACCACTACTACTACTACTACTATCACCACCACTACTACTACTATCACCACCACCACCACTACTACTACTATCACCACCACTACTACTACTACTATCACCACCACTACTACTAGTACTACTATTATCACCATCACCACCACTACTACTAGTACTACTATTATCACCATCACCACCACTACTACTACTATCACCATCACCACCACTACTACTACTATCACCACCACTACTACTACTACTATCACCACTACTACTACTATCACCACCACTACTACTACTACTACTATCACCACTACTACTACTACTATCACCACCACTACTACTATCACCACCACCACTACTACTACTACTACTATCACCACCACTACTACTACTACTACTACTATCACCACCACCACTTCTAGTACGACTATCACCACCACTACTACTACTATCACCACCACCACTACTACTACTACTATCACCACCACTACTACTACTACTATTATCACCACTACTACTACTATCACCACCACCACCACTACTACTACTATCACCACCACTACTACTACTACTATCACCACTACTACTACTATCCCCACCACTACTACTACTACTATTACCACCACTACTACTACTATCACCACCACTACTACTACTACTACTATCACCACCACTACTACTAGTACTACTATCACCACCACCACTACTAGTACTACTATCACCACCACTACTACTACTACTATCACCACTACTACTACTATCCCCACCACTACTACTACTACTATTATCACCACTACTACTACTATCACCACCACCACCACCACTACTACTATCACCACCACCACCACTACTACTACTATCACCACCACTACTACTACTACTACTATCACCACCACTACTACTACTATCACCACCACCACCACTACTACTACTATCCCCACCATTACTACTACTACTATTATCACCACTACTACTACTATCACCACCACCACCACCACTACTATCACCACCACTACTACTACTACTATCACCATCACCACCACTACTACTACTATCACCACCACTACTACTACTACTATCACCACTACTACTACTATCACCACCACTACTACTACTATCACCACCACTACTACTATCACCACCACTACTACTACTATCACCACCACAACAACTACTACTACTATCACCACCACTACTACTACTACTACTATCACCACCACTACTACTACTACTACTACTACTACTACTATCACCACCACTACTATCACCACCACTACTACTACTACTACTATCACCACCACTACTACTACTACTACTATCACCACCACTACTACTATCACCACCACCACCACCACTACTATCACCACCACTACTACTACTACCACCACCACCACCACTACTACTACTATCACCACCACTACTACTATCACCACCACCACCACTACTACTACTATCACCACCACTACTACTACTATCACCACCACCACCACTACTACTACTATCACCACCACTACTACTATCACCACCACCACCACTACTACTACTATCACCACCACCACCACTACTACTACTACCACTACTACTACTATCACCACCACCACTACTATCACCACCACCACTACTATCACCACCACTACTACTACTATCACCACCACCACTACTACTATCACCACCACCACTACTACCACCACCACTACTACTACCACCACCACTACACTTACTTCTTGATGTCCTTGCTGCCGGCCCAGTACCCTCCGATGGCCACCGTCCCAACAGCCATGAGGAAGATGATGACCATGTTGTAGTCCAGGACGGGCTCCTTGGGCGCGTACATGGCCACCTCTCTGCCCTGCCCAAACATCTGCAGGGGACAGGAAACACAGCATTTGGGTAGATTGACTAATTCATTGATTTGTTGATCTTTGTTAGTAATGTTACAAACATCAAGTTTGTTTGAACAGGGTCTCGTTTCATTAGGGTGGCAGATATAAATGTCACGAATAGAGGTGCTGACATGATTCCTATAGCCTCAATACTTACTCTACACGTCAGAGAGGCATCTCTGTTCTATATAATATATCTCTATCTAATAAACACAGGGGGTGCGTTCTGGATAGAAGAGCTGACATGATTACTTAGTTTGTAATCAATAGTTATACTACACGTCAGAGAGGCATCTCTGTTCTATACGATATAGTTCTGAATGTTCCACAGCGTATCGTGTGTCCTACTGAACAGTGTGGTTGTAACGGTTGCAAAATTCCAGTAACGTTTCCCAAACTCCCAGGTAGTCCAGAAATCCTCTTGGAAGATTCTGGAATTCCTGCTTATTCATTATTTTTCCCCGATAATCTTCTAACAGGAGATTTCAGGAAAAGCTGGGAATTTGGGGAAAGTTACCGGAATTTTATAAGATGTTGGTCTCTCCTCTGCTCTCACCTTCCTAATGTCCAACATGTCAGTGTAGCTAAGCAGTGCCACAGGGATGTCAATCTCCTCATACTGACTCTTGTTTCCTGCCGGTGGGGTCTGTGATAGGAAAAACAGAAATTAAAATAGGCAAGTGTTTAGAAAATCTATATTCATACACTACAGCTGTAGGATCTTAATTTGATCACCCTGTTGCAGGATAACTTTCCTACAATGCAGGAAATGTAAAACATTTGAGGTTTAAAAAACGCTTCTGAAGTTTCAGACTTGATTTTCCTTTATAAAACATTTATTAATCCCTACAATAATGTCCATAAATTATAATCCTCATAATAATTCACATTTCCTGTTGCTGCAGGATTATTTTCCTGTTGTAGCAAACTGGCTCAAATTAAGATCCTACACACGATGACCTACACTGTGTATACCAAACATTACGAACACCTTCCTATTATTGAGTTTTCCCTCAGAACCAGTGGAGGCTGCTGAGGGAAGGACGGCTCATAATAAATGGCTGGAACGGAGCACATGGAATCAAACACATAGAAGCCATGTGGATGGTGGACCATTCATGACACACACAGGGGAAACTGTTGCGCGTTAAAAACTGAGCAGTGTTGCCGTTCTTGACACAAACTGGTGCACCTGGCAGCTACTACCATAGCACGTTCAAAGACACTTAAATATTTTGTCTTGCCCTCGGAATGGCACACATACATAATCCATGTCTCAATTGTCTCAAGGCTTAAAAATCCTTCTTTAACCTGTCTCCTCCCCTTCATCTAAGCTGGTTAAAGTGGATTTAACAAGTGACATCAATAAGGGATCATAGCTTTCACCTGGATTCACCTGGTCAGTCTAGGTCATGGAAAGAGCAGGTGTCCTTAATGTTTTCTACACTCAGTGTATATAACCTGTTTACGACAGGTGTGTTCCAATGCTCTTACTCTGCTTCTTTCCTTCCGAGCCTTTTACAACAGCACTAGTGAAGATAAGAGGGAACAGGAGAGATGGCTAAAGTACATAGACAGGTCTGGGACCACCAGGCTAATATGATAGGACATAGGCTGTTAAGAGTCAAGTTGTCTTTGATATGAATTATATGGGTTGACTCTTTACCAGTCTGTCTTTGCTGACGATGAGCAGGCCTTTAGCTCCATTGAGCTGGGCCAGGCGGACCTTCTCGTAGAAGGTGCAGTTCCCCCGCATCACCATGGGGATACGATTGGGGAAGCCACCATCGGGGACGTCTGATGGGAAACACAGGACTGACGGTGTCAGGTCATAGATCTCCAGACGAGACTAGTGGAGGCATAAAGGAGGATTGGTTAATAATGGGTCCTCTCTGAATGTTTCATCATGTGCACACAATACACATCAGCATTCTGATGAACTTGTCACGGCCGCCGTATTTCAAGAGTATCGGCCAGAGGGCACACACAGACACACACACATAAATACTTTTGTCAGACATCTCTCAAAAAGTGACAATGACAGCCGTTTACTCCACTTACTGCTTTGTTGAGGTCCCGAGGTAGACGAGCCCACTGGGAGTTGAAGAAGATGCAGTAATCCTTTCCTTTGGCCTGGCCCTTGTCACTGAAATGGGCCATCCCATATTCCCCTACAACCTGGAAAGAGAGAATGAACGTGTATAATAGATAAAGCCTAAGTGCCTCGAAGAGGGGTGAGAGCAATAGACAGAGATGTAACGGTGGCCAGAATAACTTGAGATATTTAATAGACTGGCCAACTGACTCTATCGGACTGTGCAGTACTACATCTTTCCACCAGCTAGTCAGCTTTACACTGATGCACAAGCTTTAACTAGACATTCCCAAAACTGACAATACCAGGGAGCACGATATTCATCTTAAACCACATTGACACATCAAAAAGGATCAAAGCCATGTTACAAAAGGATGTACAGAGGATGTTACTTGCAGATGGGCCCTATAGCTACGACTATTCTCAGCGCCCTAATAGGTTGTGTTCTCCGCAAGCTAACAGTCATGTAGCATCCAGGCTAACTGTTAATTATCTCGACAACAAAATACAACAAGTACTGTTAAACGTTAGATCGGACACATGCGACTTGTTTTACAGATGAATGCCACATTATTTTTGGGTGAAAAGACATGCGACCATCTCACCTGTTTTAAGAGAAAATATGCCCAAACCAGGTTTAGCAAAGCCTTCATGATGCTTGCTTGTTGTCTCCCCATCAACCGCACTGCTCTGCTCTCCAGTGCGGTCACCATCTGTTTTCACAGCTCTCGCCCACATTCTACAGTGCATTTGCTATTGGTTAATTTTGAACCAGCACTGAAGTACACGCATTATGATTGGTTTACATGATGTCAATCAAACATATCAATAAATTCCAGAGGTTTTCTGTCAGCTTCTATAATTTAGTGGTCAGCATACTAGATAACATAATTAGGCGGGTGCTTACATTTGTCCTATTTCACTCATGTACATGTGTGAATTGGAAATAGATATTTTTTGTATATCCCACTTGGAGAGTGGGGTCAGCCAGGGATTAGCCATTATTGACCATTAGTGCCTTGCTCATGGGCACATCAGACTAGTGGGAAAAAGCCTCTTGGGGTTTTGAACCAGCGACTTTTCGGTTGCTGGACCAACGCTTGGGGTTGCCAACTGTCCCGTATTAGCCGGGATGTCCCTTATATTGGGCTAAATTGGTTTGTCCCATACGGGACCTCTCTTGTCCCGTATATTCATCCAATCACAGTATAGCGTAAACGCGCCAAATTCCTGCAAAATCATTTCTGTTGTTCGATCGGTTTGGCATATCAAGGAGATATGGATAAACCTGCAAAAAAAGAAAAGACTGTGCAGCTACAACAAACAATGGGAAGCAAAAAAAGGCGTGGGTTATTAAGGCTGTCAGTGGTGACTCGACGAAAGCTTGTTGTACTTTCTGCCGTCGGGAATTCTCAATAGGCCATGGAGGGGAGAATGATGTAACTCAGCCTGCATCCACAGAAATGCACAAGAAGGCCACGCTAGCTAAAGGTGCTAGCAATATCGGTGCATTCTTCGTGAAAATAACAAAATCGCGGAAAGTGAAGCCTCGTATGTGTACCATACGGTTAAAGACGGACTCCGCTACAACAGCACCGACTGTCTTGTTAAGCTCAAAGGTGCTTTGCTTCGTGACTCAAATGTTGGCAAGAAGATACACTTAGGAGGAACGAACGTGGGGATGATTACAGTGAATGTTTTAGGACCAAATACTGTGCCGGGATATTTTGGATGATCTGTCCCCGACCGAAGGTGAGCCCGTGTATTTCTCAGTTGCCAGTGATGCCTCAAACAAGGGAAATATAAACATGTTTCCATTGTGCGTGAGTTATTTCTCTGATGGAGTGCAAGTGCAAGTTATTTGACTTTTATGAAGACAGTGATGAAACTGCAAATGGCATACATCAAGCTCTGATGAACTGTCTGGAAAAGCATGACCTGGATATAAGACACATCACACCCTATGCAGCAGAAAATACCAATGTCAACTTTGGAAAACACCTCTCCGTTTACCAGTTATTGAGCAGTGCCAACAATCGCATTCTGAAAGCTAATTGCCCAGCTCACATAACTCATGCCTGCGAGCCACTAAGTTGCCTTGCTAGCTAAACTTATGATTTACAATATATATATATATTTTTTTTTATTATGAACACAACAAATACAAAAAAAATGAAATATGCAAACAAGAGTACTTTAAAAAAATATATATATTTCACATTTTATTTAACCAGGTAGGCAAGTTGAGAACAAGTTCTCATTTACAATTGCGACCTGGCCAAGATAAAGCAAAGCAGTTCGACACATACAACAACACAGTTACACATGGAGTAAAACAAACATACAGTCAATAATACAGTAGAACAATAAGTATATATACAATGAGAGTAAATGAGGTGAGATAAGGGAGGTAAAGGCAAAAAAAGCCATGGTGGCGAAGTAAATACAATATAGCAAGTAAAACACTGGAATGGTAGATTTGCAGTGGAAGAATGTGCAAAGTAGAAATATAAATAATGGGGTGCAAAGGAGCAAAATAAATAAATACAGTAAGGGAAGAGGTAGTTGTTTGGGCTAAATTATAGATGGGCTATGTACAGGTGCAGTAATCTGAGCTGCTCTGACAGCTGGTGCTTAAAGCTAGTGAGGGAGATAAGTGTTTCCAGTTTCAGAGATTTTTGTAGTTTGTTCCAGTCATTGGCAGCAGAGAACTGGAAGGAGAGGTGGCCAAAGTAGAATTGGCTTTGGGGGTGACCAGAGAGATATATCTGCTGGAGCGCGTGCTACAGGTGGGTGCTGCTATGGTGATCAGAGAGCTGAGATAAGGAGGGACTTTACCTAGCAGGGTCTTGTAGATGACCTGGAGCCAGTGGGTTTGGCGACGAGTATGAAGCGAGGCCCAGCCAACGAGAGCGTACAGGTCGCAGTGGTGGGTAGTATATGGGGCTTTGGTGACAAAACGGATGGCACTGTGATAGACTGCATCCAATTTATTGAGTAGGGTCTTGGAGGCTATTTTTTAAATGACATCGCCGAAGTCGAGGATCGGTAGGATGGTCAGTTTTACGAGGGTATGTTTGGCAGCATGAGTGATGGATGCTTTGTTGCGAAATAGGTAGCCAATTCTAGATTTAACTTTGGATTGGAGATGTTTGGTGTGAGTCTGGAAGGAGAGTTTACAGTCTAACCAGACACCTAGGTATTTGTAGTTGTCCACATATTCTAACTCAGAACCGTCCAGAGTAGTGATGCTGGACGGGCGGGCAGGTGCAGGCAGCGATCGGTTGAAGAGCATGCATTTAGTTTTACTTGTATTTAAGAGCAGTTGGAGGCCACGGAAGGAGAGTTGTATGGCATTGAAGCTCGATGCTAATGCAGAACGCCACAGGATGTTTTTGTGTTTTTTAAGGGCAGTCAGGTCTGGAGAGAACCAAGGGCTATATCTGTTCCTGGTGCTACATTTCTTGAATGGGGCATGCTTATTTAAGATGGTGAGGAAGGCATTTAAAAAAAAAAAAAACCAGGCATCCTCTACTGACGGGATGAGGTCAATATCCTTCCAGGATACCCGGGCCAGGTCGATTAGAAAGGCCTGTTAACTGAAGTGTTTCAGGGAGCGTTTGACAGTGATGAGTGGAGGTCGTTTGACCGCTGACCCATTACGGATGCAGGCAATGAGGTAGTGATCGCTGAGATCTTGGTTGAAAACAGCAGAGGTGTAGTTAGAGGGCAAGTTGGTTAGGATGATTCCTATGAGGGTGCCCGTGTTTACGACTTTGGGGTGGTACCTGGTAGGTTCATTGATAATTTGTGTGAGATTGAGGGCATCAAACTTAGATTGTAGGATGGCTGTGGTGTTAAGCATGTCCCAGTTTAGGTCACCTAGCAGCACGAGCTCTGAAGATAGATGGGGGGCAATCAGTTCACATATGGTGTCCAGAGCACAGCTGGGGGCAGAGGGTGGTCTATAGCAGGCGGCAACAGTGAGAGACTTGTTTTTAGAGAGGTGGATTTTTAAAAGTAGATGTTCAAATTGTTTGGGTACAGACCTGGATAGTAAACCTAACAGACAGGGGTATTACATATCAAGATTCATTTTCAATTTGTTAAATACTTTTATGGTATTGCTTTTTTACTGATCATTTCAAAATAATATTTAAATTCTATCTTAAATAATGTGAAGATGGGTTTGTCCACTTCATTTTATGGACAAAGAATCTTCCATGAAAGATAAACAAATGAACAATGAAAGTTAAATCAGGGTCCATATCAATTGGATCACAATAAAACATAATATCAGAGTCTTTCAAATGAACATTAATAGTTTCTTTTAAAATAAAATCTAACTCACTCCAAAATCTTTTGACATAAGAGCAGTTCCAAAATAAATGGTCAAGAGTTTCTGGGTCATAACCACAAAATACACATTTGTTATCAATAGCTATTTTAAATCTGTGTATAATAAAGGTCTTTATAGGGTAGATTCTATGAATGAGTTTGTATGATACTTCTTTCACCTTATTAGATATACAATATTTACCAGATAACAATGAAACTTTGTTCCAGTTCACTTGTCCTAGGGCTGCATTCCAGTTCACTTGTCCTAGGGCTGCATTCCAGTACATTTTAGCAGAGGGAATAGTAACATATTGACATAGTTTCCTTATATACATGTTATTACATTTATAGTTTAAAATGTCAATTCCTTCTAATTGTATTGAGGCTACAAAATCCTCAACAGTTGCACTTGGAGTATTGTTATATTCTCCTCCGAGAAGAATAGCAACTTTAGGGACAGCTCTAACAACATTTTGATACTCCTCAGGAGTGAATATAACATTGTGTGTTCTAATAAATTCTGGGTAATCATATAGTCGTCCATCATTATTCAATAATTGTTTAACCCAAATAATGTTGTTGTCAAACCAGTTCTGGAAAAATAAAGACTTGTTTTTGTATTTTATGTCTTTATTATTCCAGATTGTATACCTATGTGGGGAAAAATTGTGTTTGTACATGAGGTTCCAAGTTAGAAGTACTTGTTTAGGAAAGTTTGCAAGCTTAATAGGGATTTTACCCATATCAAAGTTGCATTTTAGTAAGAATTCTAGACCATCAATCTGTTGGAATATTAATTTAGGGATGATAATCCAACCCTTATTTCTTAAATAGTTTTGTATCCATTTAATCTTAAATATTATATTAGAGTTTTTAAAATCCAGAGCATTCAACCCTCCCTCACTTTGGGTGCTACATATTACCGCTTTTCTTAAATAATGAGGTTTATTCCTCCATATGAAGTTAAATCATTTAGTATCAACCATTTTAGCTACTGACAAAGGAACATCCAAGGCAAGGGAGGTATAAACTAATCTGGACAGACCTTCAGATTTTGATAAAAGTACACGTCCAGATAAAGAAAGATCTCTTAATAAATCAGGAGTTAAATCTCTTTCCAATTTTCTCTACAATAAGAGAGAAATTTAAGTTGGCCCTTTCTTTCTGATCTTTGCTAACTTTAATACCAAGATATGTGATCACATCTTTTACAGGGATATTACATACTGAGTTTAAGTCACATCTTTTCAACGCAAATAATTCACATTTCCTAATATTCAGAGATAAACCAGATACACGTGTGAAGGCGTTAATACACTCAATAGCTTCCCTGACATCATTATGATCTTTCAAAAAAAAGAATGGTGGTGTCGTCAGCCAATTGTGAACATTTTATCTCTTTGTCTTGTATCTGAATACCCCTAAAACTATCCTTATTTATATTTAGTGCCATAACTTGTGTGGCCAATAAAAATAAGAAAGGAGAAATTGGACATCCTTGTTTAATTCCACGTCTACTGTTGCATCTTTGAAGTTCCGTGGGATAATTTAACAGAGCTGCTACTATTATTGTAAAGTGTCTTAATTACACAAAAAAATCGAAGAGTCTCAAAAATCAAATAATGTTCAACTGTATCAAATGCCTTGTAAAAGTCTACAAATAAAATAAAGCTATCTTCCATAATGTGCTCATTGTAGTCTATCAAGTCCAATACTAGTCGAATATTATTACATATATGTCTGCCCTTCATAAAACCAGACTGGGTATCATCAATGATTTGGTCAAGACCTTTAAGTCTTTCTGCAAAGATGGATGCAAATAGTTTTCCATCATTGTTTATTAATCTGATTGGTCTCCAATTTTCTAACATCATAGAATCTTTGTTTGGTTTGGGTATTACAGAAATTAGGCCTTGTCATAGAAACAGGCAGGACCCCTAAATCAATTGCCTCCTTAAAAACATTAAATATAAATTCAATAATATCCTCCTGAAAATATGTATAGAATTCACTGATAATGCCATCATTCCCTGGAGATTTGTCCTCTTTTAACTTGCTGATACATTTTTCTATTTCATTGATAGAAATAATTTCATCACAAGACTTTTGGAAGTCTTCAGCTATGAATTTTGCATAGTCATTGACAGAGTCTAGAAAGGCAGATATGTCACTAGTAGGACAGGCATTACTGGTATAAAGGTTACCATAGAATTCTGAAACATATTTTGAAATATCTTTGGGGTTTTCATTTTCTTTGCCATCTATATTATATTAAGCTTATGAATAGATGTAAATTCAGAATTTCTCTTTTAATTGTAAAAGTATTTTTTTCACCTTCCTCCAACCATCTCCTTGATCTTACAAATGCCCCTTTCGGTCTCTCTTCATACATTCGGTCCATTTCTAGTTGTAAAGAAAATAACTGACCCTTTCCTTCTTCATCAAGGTCCTCCATAGAGATTAGAGAAAATATTTATTTAACAAGTTTATCTTCCCACAATCTTTTAAGTTCAGCAATTTCTTTACCTCTCTTTGTGGCTGTTTGTCTTATTTCACACTTCATTAATTCCCAATATTTCCCATAAGACTTAAACAGTTGGGCTTTCCTCCAATTGTCTTGTATAATATACACTGCTCAAAAAAATAAAGGGAACACTTAAACAACACAATGTAACTCCAAGTCAATCACACTTATGTGAAATCAAACTGTCCACTTAGGAAGCAACACTGATTGACAATAAATTTCACATGCTGTTGTGCAAATGGAATAGACAAAAGGTGGAAATTATGGGGCCTCCCGGGTGGCGCAGTGGTCTAGGGCACTGCATCGCAGTGCTAGCTACGCCACCAGAGTCTCTGGGTTTGCGCCCAGGCTCTGTCGCAGCCGGCCGCGACCGGGAGGTCCGTGGGGCGACGCACAATTGGGCTAGCGTCGTCCGGGTTAGGGAGGGTTTGGCCGGTAGGGATATCCTTGTCTCATCGCGCTCCAGCGACTCCTGTGGCGGGCCGGGCGCAGTGCGCGCTAACCAAGGGGGCCAGGTGCACTGTGTTTCCTCCGACACATTGGTGCGGCTTGCTTCCGGGTTGGCGGCGCGCTGTGTTAAGAAGCAGTGCGGCTTGGTTGGGTTGTGCTTCGGAGGACGCGTGGCTTTCGACCTTCGTCTCTCCCGAGCCCGTACGGGAGTTGTAGTGATGAGACAAGATAGTAATTACTAGCGATTGGATACCACGAAAATTGGGGAGAAAAGGGGATAAAATTTATAAAAAATAAATTTTAAAAAAGGTGGAAATTATAGGCAATTAGCAAGACACCCCCAATAAAGGAATGGTTCTGCAGGTGGTGACCACAGACCACTTCTCAGTTCCTATGCTTCCTGGCTGATGTTTTGGTCACTTTTGAATGCTGGCGGTGCTTTCACTCTAGTGGTAGCATGAGACGGAGTCTACAACCCACACAAGTGGTCAGGTAGTACAGTTCTTTCAGGATGGCACATCAATGCGAGCTGTGGCAAAAAGGTTTGCTGTGTCTGTCAGCGTAGTGTCCAGAGCATGGAGGCGCTACCAGGAGACAGGCCAGTACATCAGGAGACGTGGAGGAGGCCGTAGGAGGGCAACAGCCCAGCAGCAGGAGCGCTACCTCCGCCTTTGTGCCAGCAGGCCACAAATGTGCATGTATCATCTTCCCACAGTCTACTATTGAGTTTTCTATAACTCTGATTCAGTTTAACTTCAGATCCATTAATATTTAAAGATAAGAATATAACTTTATGATCAGTAAGAATTGAAGGTTCAATTGATACCTTGACTACAGAATTATCTAATGAATTAGAAATCAACCAGAAGTCAATTCTCGACTGTCCTTGATATGTCCACTTTACTCCAAGTGAAAACCCCCCCCAAAAAAAGAGATAAGGACATAAACTTCAACCAACAACCTTGTTATGCTAATATAATCTTTTCCTACGGATATGTAACTCAAAAGGATTTCCATCCCATTATTAACCTCTCCAACAAAAAACAAAACAAATATTGGTCATAAAGTTACCAAAGTATTCTTACTCCCACAAGGGGGAGACATTGTGTAGACTTTACAATAAGCAGTTATTCACCTATAGTTAGTGTTCAGTTTACCAGATCACAGGTCAGCCTTTTCTCATTCAAGTGTTTGTGTAAATATTTTATAATAAAAGGCTGCTTTTCACCTGGCAATCAGTTTTTTGGCCTGACAGTTCTGTCCGAGTTAGACTCTGGCTCTCTCTCAAATGTTCTGATTTGGCTGCATTTCTTTCCCATCGATGATCACTCTTGCACCGATTAAAAAATGCCGTTTTCCCTGCCTTTCGAGCTGCAGCCTCCATCTGCCACAGTTTCTCTCTTGTCACTTTGTCTGCTGAGGTCAGATCCTCCGTGAACCACAATTTTTGCTTGATGAGGAATTCACAATTCATCGCTCGCCTCCAGAGAAGATCCCGTATAGATCTGTTCTTCGCTCGCCTCCAGAGAAGATCCCGTGTAGATCTGTTCTTCGCTCGCCTCCAGAGAAGATCCCGTGTAGATCTGTTGGTGAACCGGATGATGGTTGTCCTCGGTCTCTTGTCTTGATCCTTGAGTCTTCCCAAACGATGGACGATGTCTACATTTTCCTGAAGTTTGGCTTTTGATTCGGGAATGACAGCTCCACAGATGTCAACAACTCTGCATTTGATGTTCTCACCCGCCTGCTCTGGAATTCCACAGAGCCTCAGGTTCCACCTGCACTGGTATCTCTCCGCCTCATTCACCTTTTGCTCGAGTTCAGCCACCTTTTCATTTTCCTGGCAGATAACTTCCACTTTCTTCATGTCACTTTTGAGAGTTTTCACTTCTCCAAAGATAAAGTCAGCAGATTTTTTTAATGGCCTTAATTTATCGTATTCTCCCTAACCATGACCTCCAAGCCATTTGCCCTTTCATCTATCTTTGCTGTCAAAAGCATTACAATATTGTTTTGCATCTCAAGAAGTGACATACCCTCTTGGCCTCATCCTTTCCCCTGGGGCTTGACTGGACTGCCGGGGTCGTAAGGTAACGGCCTGAGCTGGGGATCGGAGGGGCGCAAGTTGTGAGCATTGATGTCCGTGCTCACTACATTTTCATCACCTATTGCAGTATTTCCCCCCACAGTTACATTCTGAAGAGGAGTACCCAAAATCATACCATCTTTTATGGTTAATTGTCCATCTGACGCTCTCTCCATTTCCATGTACGTTCGACAAGCTAGTTTTTGAGCTAGCTAGCTTATCTGGCTATCTAGTGTTGTCGCAAACTTAGTTTTAGAGGTGAATAACTTGCAGAAAGTAATCAATTACTTTGCTAAATAAACGAAACCATCTTCATACAGGGTTTTATGACTGTATAAATGATCCAGTGGTCATAATTGGGTAAGGAAATCCAATAATTCCTTCAGCTACCAAAACAAATTATCTGAACTAACCGCCATCTTGCGCGCCCTCGATTTACAATATGTGTAACTGCTAAAAAGAGGCTAAATTTGATTTAATGTATATTATGCTAGCCTGAAACAGTTGAAAATAAATTATTATTTGGGGCTTTTCAGCAGTCAAAGGTTGTAGTTGAGGAGAAAAGGGCAAGTACCTCTGGAAAAGGTTCTATCAAGGCCATAAACTGTGCGTGCGTGTGAAATAATAGCACTGGTGTGGCCATGAGGTGAGGGTAATATGGTGGACAGGAAAACAAGGAGAAAAGTGTTACATACAGTTGAGACCCGCCATTTTGAGTCCCGCATTTTTAGCAAAAAATAAAAATAGATGTATTTTTTGGTGCGTGCCTGTTTTGCATGTTATTTTGGCATTAATACGTGTCACATATCAGTTTACAAACAATGTAAAAAATAATATATATCATTGAGTTAATAAAGCCGCATACAAACATGGTCTCTTTTTTTGTTTTCTTAAGTAAGGCAGCTCCAAAATGCAAGTGTTTCAGCCTAGCTCAGTGCTTTCTGTGGTGGTGGGGCAAGCCAGCAGAAAATACGGAGCTTTGCGCCATGATTGGCTAAGTGTTCTGTCACTCATGGGGACACTACTTCACCACAAAGTCTAAGGAGACCTAGAAAATTCGAGTCCTTTGGGTGCTGCCATAGAGTTACATTAGAAGTGCTCATCCAATAAGGCTCAAGGTCATTGGCCACAGATAAAATGTACAGTAGCTTTGATTGGACTGATCATGTCAACTTCATACTTTCAAAATCTTAGCTAGCAGACATCATCATGAATCAAGTCGACAATCTACTGGCAAATCCTTTTTAATCCTTGTCATATGAAGACAAATAATTAAGAGAAATTATGGCTGTGTGGTCCCAAATCTGGGATTAAGGGGATTAACTTTTCCAAGTTTAAAATGATAAACATTCAACGTTGGCCATGCTGTCAATGAAGCATGATTTGTGCAGAACTGCAAAAACTTGACATCAGTGAGTTCCAGACAACTGGAAAGTTGGGAATAAACAAGCGCCGACTGGGAAAATAAGTTTTGAACATCCAACTCGGAATTGTAAATCTGGCCTCCAGTTGTTTTGAAAGCACCATAAATCCAGAGAATGCCAGACTTTGATGACAAAATTTGCCAACTATGGACCGCCGCGCCAGCTTCCTGTTCAAGTGAGCACAGCACAACAAGGTGAGTCCAAAAATGTATTGTATGCTGCTGCATAAATTATGTAATATGCCAGGGAGATATGTATACTGTAGCTAAGAAAGTAATACTAAGTGTATGTTGTGTGGTAAGATGTTAGTAGCCCATGTGCCTCACCCTAATAATTTGGTCTATTTACCTTAACCTTAGCTTAATTTCACCTACTGTACTGACTTGGTGGTGCACATGTAGCCTATAACCTTTTTTAGAGAAATGTAATCATCGAATATTGTAAGAGCTGTTATTGTCTGTTTATATGCCCCCTTTATTTATCCTACGGTTCGGACTTGGTGTATAGGGAGAACACTGCAAGAACGCCCATGTTCTGATTTCAAAAGTGCTAAACAAATAGTTATATAGCTCGCTCATGAATGTCTTAATCGAAATTACGGATGACCTCTTATTGTCCCCTTATGCCATAGTTTTTACATCTCAATTGTCATTAGAAACCACATTTGTTTAAGCAAGTCAACTATGTTTTTTAAAAGGCAGTAAATGAGGATGAATGAACTGTTTCTCTGCCAGACAAGGCTCCTCTGATAGCCAGGAGTAGCTGTGGTAAAATGTTGGGACTGTTTATGTAGGCCGTAACAGTTTGTGGGCACCGTTTGTCACCGCTGTAGTACAATTCATCTATTGTTTAGTGTTGTGGCTTTACTGGCATGCATCCCACTTCAAGATTTACAGGCTAAAATCGCCACTGGTTACATATAAGTAGATATGGAACACACAAGCCTTCTGAAAGATCTGATGAAAGAGAAGATGGCAGACATGGAAACAAAAGAGAAGTGGAACATGTTTTGAGTGAATATGGAGTGGTGGATCACACAGACTTTTGGAAGAGCTACAGAAGGAAATTGAACGTGACAAGAGTGAGGATGAATTAACTGCGGTGGCAAGTGCGGTGAAGACGGCCGTGTTTGAACCTAGTCCTGATCATTACCCATTGTTTCTATTTCTACTTTGCACATTCTTCCACTGCAAATCTACCATTCCAGTGTTTTACTTGCTATATTGTATTTACTTCGCCACCATGGCCTTTTTTTTGCCTTTACCGCCATTATCTCACCTCCAGTTGCTCACATTGTATATACTTATTTCTTTCTACTGTATTATTGACTGTATGTTTGTTTTACTCCATGTGTAACTCTGTGTTGTGTGTCGAACTGCTTTGTTTTATCTTGGCCAGGTCGCAATTGTAAATGAGAACTTGTTCTCAACTTGCCTACTTGTTTAAATAAAGGTGAAATAAAAATACATTTTTTTTTTACAAAGATGACTCAGGTCCAGTTGGAGTGAGATGGCAGATCCATATGTGGTGTCAGGTTGGGTGGAGAAGAGGTTGGGGAATGTGGAATTGTGTTGATGTTTTTGCATTTCTGCTGTTCAGAGGGAGTGTGAGCCCAACACCACGCAACTGGGGACAAGAACTGTGCATTCCTCTCCAGAGCACGGAGTGATAACTGGAGTGACGTTATTAAGTGTTGAGGAGAAACTGAAGTTGAAGAATCCCGGTGTCTGTGACGCACGCCGTTTGGTGTGGCAGACTCGTTGGAGAATGTGATGAAACAGAAGACACCGTCTGTACTACAGAGGTTGTTTTTTTTAATGCAGAGTGAGATAAAGTCAAGTCAAGATGTGTTAGTTATCCCGTGAGAACTTTTGTCCTGAGTCCATTACAGTGTTTTAGGTGCCAAGGTTATGGTCACGTGGCAGCAGTGTGTAGGAGGGGGATTCCTAGATGTGAGAAGTGTGCAGGAGGACATGAGACAAAGGAATGTGTAGTGTCTGTGGGAAAAGTTGTGTGTAAACTGTAAGGGTACCCATGATGCTGGAGATCAGAGGTATATGGTGAGAGAAAGGCAGGTTGAGGTTGCCAGGATCAGTTAACAGTGCAGAAAGTGACGTATGCGGAGACAGTGAAGAGCGTAGTAGAAGAAAATGGGTCCAGGGTGAGGGATCCCAAGAGGATCCCTGTGAGTAGGCAGAGGCCAATAAAGAGTGATAGATGTGCTTCGGTAAGGTTGGTTTTCTGCCATACATGTACTGCAGGAATGGAATTTAAATCACAGAGGTCGGATGTGGTGGCAACTGCAGAGAAGTACTTGGGTGTACAAGATTTTACAGCAGATTAATTACAAGATGTTTAACGATATTGTCCCATCCTCCCAAGCTGCTGGCCTGGAGTAGGTTGATGGGGCCAAAGTAGTGGAATAGTGGTGAGGTTTTAATGAGTGCAGGGTTAGATGGTAGGGCGCATTTTTCAAAGTGTAATGAGTTCATACTACATAATAGTAGGCCGATACACAGCCAATACAATAGGTGGCGGCATGCACGTATAAATGTGCTTGCAGACCGACATGATACCAACAAAGTAGAAGGAAAAGGTTGGAGTTCGAGAGGCGTGGCTGGAACAGTTTCAAAATGGCGGTGAGTCGATCATATCTTCAATGAACGTATCTAAAACGTCGTTATTTACTGTATTTATTATTACTTAGCAATCGCGTGCCTCTCAATCTAGCTACAATATTATGTTATCTAGCAAGTGCAAGAGAGGGCAGAGTAGGGACATTTACAAGCGTGCTTTTCAGACAGCATCGTGTTAATGACACCGACAAAGGGAATGTCAAACAGAGAAATTACAAAATATCACTTGAGAAAAAAAAGAGCCAATACTCGATTTGGGCGGTCGAAACGGACGACAATATATTCTGCAAAACCTGCAACATTACGTTAGACTACATAGTGCATGAGCGCTAATCTACATTCCCGGTAATAAACTCGTGTTCGCCGTGGACCTGCTCGTACATAAACCATCATCCATTCAGGCTGCAAAGGCATTTACCTCCTTAATAGCTTTAATGGCGAAGAATGCGTACTTTTTTTAGACACCATTTTCCACGACCGTTCGGCCAATTTAGGATGTTGCACACTGCGTTGATCCAAGGGTGTCAAAAGTTCTAAATAGCCATAAAATTGTGGTAAATTAACACGCATACTAGTGGCCAACTCGGGAGATTACTAAAGGGTAGCAGCAAAAAATGTCGCCGAGTCGATTTCTTAAATAACTTAATCTAAAACCCAACTCCATTTGTTTTCTAGTTCTTCAAATTGAACTACAGTATTCTGACCACTGCTAGCGAGATGGTGTGTTGAGATATTTGCTAGCGTTAGGTGTAGCCTCGAATATATTATCAGCGTGCTAAATAATATCATGCCATGTTCGTACCCCAGTTTCTCTCCTCATAATCTTTAGACTTCATTTTAGAAACTGTTTTCTGTTAAATCACTTCAAACCTCGTCTTCCCTTAATCTGCTTCTTCTATTGGGTTTAACGGCGGTTGGCATCCACTGTTAGTGGTGCATTACCGCCACCAGCTGGATGAGGTATTTTAACGAGAAAATAAGAATCATTACAGGAAAGGGGGAAAAACGACAATAAGACGTTCAAACAAAATCCCATCCCACTTCAATCACAGTACATTCCAAAATACATCCCTACACAGGCCCAGGGGTCTCAGAGGGTGGAACATTCAGCGACAAGATTTCTTGCAAGGCCTCGGCTGTGACATTACGAAGACCCAAGAAACATTTGGCTGCATTCACAATGATTACGATTTTCTCCGACTTCTCCGCTTGTGCTATACAGTTTATGACCATTGCAATAAATTATACAAAGTCCACCTTTAACATGTAACATTTCACAAACCCTCGCTTGATGTGGAACAGTCACTGGGTCGTGGTGGATTTACTACCCTTGTTTCTTCCTTGCCACTCAGTCGACCTGCATCAATCACTCCATCTGTCTTTAGTTATCATACTTCTTGCACCACTTCTTTTGCCACCCTAGAAATAATCCCCTCGATAGGTGCCCTGGTTCAACAATCCATACAGGAATCATTCCACTCCAATATCTTTGAGTCTTAAAACACACAAAAAAATCTAAAGACTGCTTCTTGTGACACTCAGACTCCACACGCTCCAACACATTCCAGGTTTTGCAACAGAATTGGCTTAATAGTACACTCCAGGTTTTATTTTCTACCTGATAATTGCACCCACCTGGTGTCCCAGCCAGGTCTAAATCAGTCCTTGATTAGAGGGGAACAATGACAATCAGCAGTGGAACTGGCTTCAAGGATCAGATATTAATTTGCCTGGCCTATACTGTCAATTCAAAGTTGAACATGACTGATTTGGGCACTTATAAGCACATCAATTGGAACACAGGGGTGTCAAACTCATTCCATGGAGGGCCCAGTGTCTGCACGTTTGGGGTTTTTCCTTTCAGTTAAGCCCTAGACAAGCAGGTGTGATGAGTTCCTTACTAATTAGTGACCTAAATTCATCAATTGCGTAAAAGGAAAGAGTGAAAACCCACAGACACTCGGCCCTCCATGGATTGAGTTTGACACCATGCTTTACAGTAACGTGCTATAAATCACACCAGAGTGTGGGTTTTTACTGACAGCCACTCTGAAGATGAGCACTTCACACTACAAGAAGTTGCCCCCATCACTCTGACTAATGTTTTTGTCTGAGGGAGGGAAATGCTGTAAATGAAGAGGATCTCTTATGTATTTTGAAAGATGAGATGTTGAGGATTATAATAAATACCGCTTTGTTGTCGTACAAGCAAGCCAAACACCTTTGATTCCAAATGCAATTCACATTTCCATATCATAAAACTCATGTCACATACAGTGCCAATGTTTATAATCACTATGTTAGATGACATCATACCCTGGGTTGTTCTGAACATGGTTATTGTCTATTGTGAAGATGATTTGCGGCCGAACACACACCTGAATGCACTCATGACTCTTTTCTATGTGCACCAAAATTCGGGTCGGTATCTCTGAATTTCCCTGTGAATGCCTAACACTGTAACATCATATTTTATAACTTAGCTAGTCATGTTGGCAATAGAACAAGCTTTCAAATGGTACCCACCTGATCCAGATTGAGTTTTATAATGGGCCATTTTTGGATTGCCTAAACAACAATGGTAATTGTGTGATGGCGGGTATGCAGGGCTGTATTCGAAACGACTACCAGTGTGCTTGCTCTAGATTTCTCAACGGCACAGCTCGGAGAGCATCTATAAACAGGTGCTTTTTTTGGGGAAGACTAGTTGAGTCATAAAAATGCATTGCCATTACTTAAGAGCTGTGTACACTTTGGAGAGATGGGTGGCCACTTGGAAACACCAGTTAGTCCTCTAACTCAAAACACTCAAATACCCCAACATTTCCAGGAATATTCTTATGTTACTGAATGTATTTTCAGATTTTGTTATCAACAAATGTGGTGAAAAGTACAGTAATTTTAAAGTCAACAGTGTAATGTTTGGATTCAGTCTTTTCAGGTTAACTGTTGTTTCCTTGCCTTGGTCAATTTTTCCCATAATCTAAACTGTTCCCTTTTAATTACTACCATGCTTATGCATATGTTTTTCATATTTCTTCTGTAAAAAAAAAAAAACATTTCTATTAAGCGCTATCCATATAGGCTAATTCTCATGAGTGTAAAGGGTTAAAAAATGTCCAGCCCTGTCAGTTTTTGCCACATCAAGTACTCTTATTGAAATAATTATTATTTGTGTCAAATAAACACATCTACATTTTCAGTATACAAATTGGATAAAACTGAAAGGGCTACGGCCCTTGATGGTATGATTAGACTATAGGGTTCAATCTTAAATTCTACTGAATATTTTCCTTTCAGGACAGAAACAAGGAAGGAGAGAAGAAAAAGAAGGAGAGCATCTTTGACCTGTCCAAGTACATCGATAAACAAATCCGTGTCAAGTTCCAGGGAGGACGAGAGGGTAAATCAGTGCAGATAAAACTTAGTCCATTTCATTACTATATTAAAACCTGAAAAACGAAAAAATACTGTGGGACTTGTGGCTTCCAAAAGAGAACACTGGCAACCTTTTGCCTGTTTGGAAATGCTGTTCCATGACAGGCCACTGTCCCCATCTTCTTTACTGTTTTTCTCCTTGCTTCCATTCAAGATAATAATCCTTATTTCTTTGTGTCAGCCAGTGGAGTCCTAAAGGGGTTTGACCCCCTTTTGAACCTGGTATTGGACAGCACCATCGAGTACTTGCGAGGTATGTAGCAGAAACTAAGACTTGCTTGTATGATCTCATATCACTTCTACAATGTGAAAATGCACTCCTGGTCGGTGAGGAGACTGTTGCCCAAACAATTCAATGGAAAACATATCTGTGATGTTGCCCTTCAGTTTAAAAAAAAATCGACAATGAAACCAAGGTCGTATCATTTGCCATTTTATAAAGAAGGTTCTGCTGGATCATTCATGGTGGAGTTTCACATACTATCAATTACCTCTGACCTGTATTGCCACTTCCTCCTCCAATACAATTTGGTTTGATTTGTTATTTCCAGACCCTGACGACCAGTTCAAGCTGACCGAGGACACGCGACAGCTGGGCCTGGTCGTGTGTCGAGGGACCTCAGTGGTGCTCATCTGTCCTCAAGACGGCATGGAGGCCATCCCCAACCCCTTCATACAACAGCAGGACGGATAGTCCGCCAGCCTTATTCTTCTTGATTAACTCACAGTAGCCCAGTTCCTTGGGTGAATCTTAAATGTATTTCATTGATTCCTCAATCCTCTCCTTGCTTCCTTCTTTGGACAAGAATATCCGACGGGGAGGAACCTCAGATCGTTTGCTCCAATATGCTTTGAAAAGGTGTTAAGGTAGGAGGACGTGAGGAATCAAGGAAATATTATTTTGATTCACTACTATTCTCCCCTGCCCCTTCTACCCGAGGTGCATTTCACGTTCACTCCCATCTGCCCCACACACACAGTCCCTATAATCAGGAAAATTATTTTGTTGTAGTTTGATTGGTGTCACCAGCCTGAATGTTGATGTAGTAGGCAGTATGAAATGGTGTGATAAGCATGTGTTCTGTTTAGAAATGAAGAATAGTGGTTTAAATGTTATTTTGTTTGGGGGGGGGGGGGTTCTCTGACTAGATAAGTGAAAACATATTTTTGCTCTGATGGTAAACATTAAAAAAAAATAATAATAATAATAATTTTACTATGGTTTTCCATAAGTCAGGCCAGGTTTGAACGATATGGCATATTATGTTTTTACATTACAAATGTAATAAATGTACTATTTTCTTTAATGATGTGTGTCTTCAGTGTTTTGTATCGTCTTTGAACGTCTAGAATACGGCCCAATTGGAGTAAATAATTGGGATTCATTGAAGCTATTTGACAGATACATTTCAGCTTTTTTTTATTGAGAAAATCTAAGTCCATTGCTCTTTCAGACAGTCATAATTGCTTTTGCGGGTTCAAACTTGTGCACGCACAACGATGAAGTCAGTATGATGTCATTCCAAATGGTCCATCCTCCTGTCTCAAAAGTGCTGTAATTTTCTTCAACCACCGGAAATTTGACTCAGGAGAGGAATGCAGGACCCGTAGCCAGTTATAATGTAAGTATCTGACTTGTAATTGTTATAGACAAAGTAAGGAACGATAAACTACAAAATCGGTGTCGACTGACGTTATAAAGAAATTGATGAGCGCTAAGTTCGAATCCTGTTCGCTAGTTAACGTTAGTGAATTAGTTCATGTAGCTAGCTAGCACATTAGCTATCTAATATATAGTATTACCAGCAAGCTTTATCAAATTTAGCTATATTTTCTTTAGATTTTGGTTTTGCCACGACCCACTATCACGGCAAGAGTTTGGGGTTTAATGTTTGTTGTTATTTCTAGGAAAAGGTTAGCCGTATCCCACTAGCTCACTTCTCCAGACTCCGAACGGTAGCTAACCAGTTAGCAGCTAGTTAGCTACATATGGCTAAAGTTCAGTTTTTACTTGTCAACAAAAAATACATTTTGCGGTGTAATGTTAATCCATACTATTTCCGGTAACAACACGAAACCATTGTTTCTCAATCTGAGTAGCAAACGGTTATCTAATGTTAAAACCGCAGTGAGACCCTTTAATCAGTTAGTTGATGGAAGAAGATGACGTAAGTAAGACTGCTATGCGGAGTTCTTACTCCTACTAGCCAAGTTTTCCTTCTCAACTCCACGATGTTCATCACATATGTGGGTGGAGTCGAAACCCAGCAACTCTGCGGTGTTGACTTTGGCCAAATAAGGACGACCACTTTTGAGGGGGGGGAAGGTTATGCACATCATTGGTTGGGGTGAATTTGTTCAGGGTCAAATAGTTACATCAATTTACTGTATGTGTGTAAACTGATTATATTGTCCCCCCTTGTGGCTAAATGATGCAGCCTATGGCATTTTTATTGTCAATCTATGACGTGTAGTATGTATTTGATCTATTTTTGCTCATGTCAGCATCACATAAGTCTATCGTTGCCATGTTATGGGTCTCAATTTCCTTGGCAGGTACTAATAATCATGTTTCCCTGTTCTGTGATTCAAGACACAACTTCTATCAGCAGCAACCCAGTCAGACCATGGCTGGCTTCAGACAAGAGGATGTGGAGGCGTTCTATGATATGGGGGAGGAGCTGGGGAGGTAAGATCTGACCTGTGTCTGTCTGTACAGTGTTGCTGGAGGAGGATACGAAGCAGACTTGATTCAGCTCTCAGTGGGTAGAATTTGTACTTTTAGGATGATTAAGGAAAACTCCTACCCAGCATCAGGCACACTGGGCCAATGCAATAAAGTGTGCCTACCATTCCATGTATTCTATTCCAGCCATTACAATGAGCCTGTCCTCCTATAGCGCAACCCACCAGCCTCCTCTGTTGCCTACTGATTCATATGTTTTTAATTAAGTGTTAGGATGTATGAGTACGAGAGGTCGACCGATTATGATTTTTCAACGCCTATGCCGATTATTGGAGGACCAAAAAAAGCCGATACCGATTAATCTGACGATTTTTATCTATATATTTGTAATAATGACCATTACAACAATATTGAATGAACACTTTTTATTTTTAACTTAATATAATACAGAAATAAAATCAATTTAGTCTCAAATAAATAATGAAACATGTTCAATTTGGTTTAAATAATGCAAAAACACAGTGTTGGAGAAGAAAGTAAAAGTGCAATATGTGCCATGTAAAAAAGCTAACGTTTAAGTTCCTTGCTCAGAACATGAGAACATATGAAAGCTGGTGGTGCCTTTTAACATGAGTCTTCAATATTCCCAGTTAAGAAGTTTTAGGTTGTAGTTATTATAGGAATTATAGGACGATTTCTCTCTATACCATTCTTATAGGCACTATAGTATTGCCAGCCTAATCTCTGGAGTCGATAGGCTTGAAGTCATAAACAGCGCTGTGCTTCAAGCATTGCGAAGAGCTGCTGGCAAACGCAGGAAAGTGCTGTTTGAATGAACGCTCCTTGCTGCACTCGCATAACAGGTAGTCAGCCTGCCATGCAGTCTCCTCGTGGAGTGCAATGTAATCTGTCATAATCGGCGTCCAAAAATGCCGATTACCGATTCTTATGACAACTTGAAATCGGCCCTAATTTATCGTCCTCTAAATCAATCAAATGTATTTATATAGCCCTTCTTACATCTGCTGATATCTCAAAGTGCTATACAGAAACCCAGCCTAAAACCCCAAACAGCAAGCAATGCAAGTGTAGAAGCACGGTGGCTAGGAAAAACTCCATAGAAAGGCCAAAACCTAGGAAGAAACCTAGAGAGGAACCAGGCTATGAGGGGTGGCCAGTCCTCTTCTGGCTGTGCCGGGTGGAGATTATAACAGAACATGGCCAAGATGTTCAAATGTTCATAAATGACCAGCATGGTCAAATAATAATAATCACAGTAGTTGTCGAGGGTGCAGCAAGTCAGCACCTCAGGAGTAAATGTCAGTTGGCTTTTCATAGCCGATCATTAAGAGTTTCTTTACCGCTCCTGCTGTCTAGAGAGTTGAAAACAGCAGGAGCGTACTCTGAGTACAGATCTCTCTTCACCTTTAACTACATTTTTTACTGTTTTTTTATTTGATTTACCCTTTTCTCTCCCCAATTTCGTGGTATCCAATTGGTAGTTAGTCTTGTCTCATCGCTGCAACTCCCCTACGGACAACTCCCGATGGGACAAGGACATCCCTGCCGGCCTAACCCGGATGACGCTGGGCCAATTGTGCACTGCCCCATGAGTCTCCCGGTTGTGGCCGGGAGACTCAGAATCTCTAGTGGCACAGCTAGCACTGCAATGCAGTACCTTAGACCACTGCACCACTCAGGAGGCCCCCACCTTTAGTAACTATTGTATGTCAAGTGAAGCACTATATTTCTACAAAGATCTTAAATATTGTTTGCTGGGCTCTCCTAATGATACAATCCAAATACCACTTAGTTGACTTGAAATCACATAGCTGAATGAAAACATCCGTTGGCAAATTCCCAGTGTATTTGTGGGACTGTTTATTCAACAGCGTAGAGCTCTCTGTCCTGTTATGCAAGCCTGCTCTGTGTTTTTAATAACAAGTCCTTATAAACTAAACAGAGCCGGAACACTAGAATGAGTCATGTGCTTCTACAGGATTAAACCTGAATTTGTTCCAAATGGTAACCTATTCCCTACATAGCGCACTACTTTAGATCAGAGACCATAGGGCTAAAGTAGTGCACTATAAAATGAATAGGGTGCCATTTGGGACACAATAAACCTGATTTCCTACCTTTATATGGAAGTAGTTTTGTTTTCTGCAGTGTTGCAGCAGAAGAAGAATGACATCATTGCCTTTCTATGCGTTTCTTTCCTCTATGCCCCTAGGTTTTGTCTAGCTGTTTATGAGCTGTTTTAGGTGTAGTCTAGCTGTTTGTTAGGTGTGGCTCTAGGTATGGTCTTGCTGGGGGGGGACTGAGTTTGCTCAGAAAGGGCTTGCAGACGTACATTAAATGGCAGAGCAGAACATTCAGTTCTGTGCAGATAGAGAGGCGCTGTAGACTTAACTTTAGGAACGGATAGACCCTCAGGAATGCAGTATTTAGGAACTCAGCAAAAAAAAAGAAACGTCCTCTCACTGTCAACTGCGTTTGTTTTCAGCAAACTTAAAATGTGTAAATATTTGTATGAACATAAGATTCAACAACTGAGATGGAAACTGAACAAGTTCCACAGACATGTGACTAACAAAAATGGAATAATGTGTCCCTGAACAAAGGGGGGGGGGGTCAAAATCAAAAGTAACAGTCAGTATCTGGTGTGGCCACCAGCTACATTAAGTACTGCAGTGCATCTCCTCATGGACTGCACAAGATTTGCCAGTTCTTGCTGTGAGATGTTACCCCACTCTACCACCAAGGCACCTGCAAGTTCCTGGACATTTCTGGGGGGAATGGCCCTAAACCACCCTCTGATGTTAGGTGTAAATGTTTATAATTTAAAAAAAAAAATCTTTATCTTATTACATGAAATGAAACGGCCAGCCAGTGTGTTGCAATGCTTCCAGTGAACACTAGCCTATACAATTTGTTGTCAAGAATTTATCGCTTTAAATCAGGATTTTCCCCAGATTAGCTATCTGAATTTGGCCCAGTCACTCTTTCTTGTTTCCTATGTTTATGTACATATTATACTATCTATCATCATCATCCTCATTACCTATCCTAGTGGACAATTCGCAATCGTACGGAAGTGTAAAGACAAGAGTTCTGGCTCGGAGTACGCCGCCAAGTTAATCAAGAAGCGTCGCCTGTCGTCCAGCCGCCGGGGCGTGAGCCGCGAGGAGATCGAGAGGGAGGTGAGAGAACCACAATGGAAATAAGAATTCAGGCTTTGCGTTTTATCCTCAATCATTGTATGTACTGGCTGGACCAGCTTTATATGCCTTTTTTTAATAATCAAATAAATCAAATGAAATTCAAGGTGAACATTCTGAGAGAGATCCAGCACAGCAACATCATCACGCTGCACGACATCTTCGAGAACAAGACGGACGTCATCCTCATCCTGGAGCTGTGAGTAGAGCTACACCAGTTGATATTTGGGGTTGATCTAGGATCACCCCCCCCCCCCCCCGTCCGTCCGTCCGTCCTTGTAATCTGATTCACTATGATCTAAAAGGCTAAACTGATCCTAAAGCAGCATTCGTCTGAGACTCGTTCTGAATACAGGCCCAGGCCTGTACTCAAACAGTATATTGATAAAAATAGAATACTTTTTGAATACTGTTCTGTGGTGTATTCCAGAGTGTCTGGGGGGGAACTATTTGACTTCCTGGCAGAGAAGGAGTCTCTAACAGAGGAGGAGGCCACACAGTTCCTCAAACAGATCCTGGACGGGGTCCACTATCTACACTCCAAACGCATCGCTCACTTTGACCTGAAGGTGGGTAGGGTGGAGTCTGGGAAAAGAGAAGCCAGGCTGGCATTGTAAACTAAAGTTCCATCTTGACTTGACGTATTCCTTTAAACTCCTACTGGAGCGCTCCGACTCCTTACTCAATGTATAACTTGATAGACTGTTTTGATTCATTGGAACGTCAGTGAAAACGTCCAAAAGATTTCCAGCATTTGAGAAATATAAAGTTTGGTGTCTTTAAAAAAAACAAAAAACATCTGTATTATATTATTATCTGCATTGTGAAATGTTTGTTTGTGCCGTAGCCAGAGAACATCATGCTGCTTGATAAGAACGTTCCCAACCCCAGGATCAAACTCATCGACTTTGGCATCGCTCATCAGATCAAAGCTGGAAATGAGTTTAAGAATATCTTTGGAACGCCAGAGTTTGTTGGTGAGACCATAGAGATATGTTTGTAATATGTATTAATCATATAATAGCAATTAAGTGTTCCACGTATATTTTGTTATGTGTGTGAGACGCTCCTACATATACATTTTCCTTATTAAAACATACTATTATTTTTTATTTTTGGTCATTTGAACTCCTTTTTCTCCCAAATTTCGTGATTTCTATCTTGTCTCATCGCTGCAACTCCCCAACGGGCTCGGGAGAGGTTAAGGTTGAGTCATGCGTCCTCCGAAATAGGACTCGCCAAGCTGCGCTTCTTTTCATCCGCCTGCTTAACCCGGAAGCCAGCCGCACCAATGTGTCGGAGGAAACACTGTTCAACTGAGGACCGAAGTCAGCCTGCAGGCGCCCGGCCCGCCACAAGGAGACGGTAGAGCACGATGAGCCAAGTAAAGCCCCCCCCCCCCCGGGCCAAACCTTCCCCTAACCCGGACACCGCTGGGCCGATTGTCCGCCTCCATATGGGACACACGGTCATGGCCGGTTGTGACACAGCCTGGGGTTGAACCACAGGTCTGTAGTGATGCTGCAACACTGCGATGCAGTGCCTCAGACAGCTGTGCCACTCGGGTGGCCCGTATAGCTTTAAAATAAAAAAACTTCCACAATGATCCTAATGTTATGGAATGGGGAAAATATTCCTTCATATTTGTTTCAATAAGTGGAGGTCTGTGTGTTGAGATCTCCCTGAAGGCCACCTGGGTTCTAATAATCCTGCTTTGTTTTACAGCTCCAGAGATAGTCAACTATGAACCCCTCGGACTGGAGGCTGACATGTGGTAAAATAAACTACGATTATTTTAAATGTTTTTCTGATTTTGAGAACTTTTTGTTATTGTTGTTTTTCTTTACCCTTAAGGTAAATCTCACTAATTTGATGTCCTCTTGTTTCTCCAGGAGTATTGGAGTTATCACATACATTCTGTAAGTACTGCTTCACATTATAAAGGTGTCAGTTGAGCGACATAAACCGTGTCAAACATTGTAAGATTATTTCTAAATCTACAGACATTTTTGATAATATTCTGTACCTGTTTTACAAAATGGAGAACTACACAAGTGACTGTTATTTCTGAGCAATCCAATAATTTTCATGATGAAATAGCAAATAAGCGATTGTATTTAAGATTTGGCCATGGCCTGAAAGATGGTACGATACCACTTGTTTAACCTTAGGTTGAGTGTTCTCAACATGCTGTTGGTCTTCCTCAGTTTGAGTGGTGCCTCTCCTTTCCTGGGGGAGACCAAGCAGGAGACTCTGACCAACATCTCTGCTGTCAACTATGACTTTGACGAGGAGTACTTCAGCAATACCAGTGAGCTGGCCAAGGACTTCATCAGACGCCTGCTGGTCAAGGATCCCAAGTAAGGCTGGTTTACTGTGGATACAACAGGCCCGGGAATACTTAGAACAACACAGGGACATGACAGTAACTATTTGCTTTTGTTTGTCTTGTTAGTTAATATATCATTGTAGGGACTCTAGCAAAAGATGAAAGCTTACTGAATCCGCACCATAACCTTGGAGAACTTTGGTCTTCAGTGGAAATTATATTGTTGCAATTACTAAGGCATGACAGTAAAGCAGAAAGTAATAATTTCTTATTTTTCATCTCTTATTTCTCCAGGAAGAGGATGACCATCGATGACAGCCTTCAGCATCCCTGGATCAAGGTAGACATCTCTCGCCACCTCACACATATTTTACATCTTACTGATCCCAAATGTTGGACTATCCCTTTGCCCTGTTTCACTTATAAAGCAACTGTTGGCTTTTAGCACCTGGTTTACTGCCGCTTTACTGATGGTTTACTGTGACGCTTTACTGATGGTTTACTGTGACGCTTTACTGATGGTTTACTGACGCTTTACTGATGGTTTACTGTGACGCTTTACTGATGGTTTACTGTGACGCTTTACTGATGGTTTACTGATGGTTTACTGATGGTTTACTGATGGTTTACTGATGGTTTACTGATGGTTTACTGATGGTTTACTGATGGTTTACTGTGACGCTTTACTGATGGTTTACTGTGACGCTTTACTGATGGTTTACTGCCGCTTTATTGATGGTTTACTGTGACGCTTTACTGATGGTTTACTGTGACGCTTTACTGATGGTTTACTGTGACGCTTTACTGATGGTTTACTGTGACGCTTTACTGATGGTTTACTGTGACGCTTTACTGATGGTTTACTGATGGTTTACTGCCGCTTTACTGATGGTTTACTGTGACGCTTTACTGATGGTTTACTGTGATGGTTTACTGATGGTTTACTGTGACGCTTTACTGATGGTTTACTGTGACGCTTTACTGATGGTTTACTGTGACGCTTTACTGATGGTTTACTGTGACGCTTTACTGATGGTTTACTGTGACGCTTTACTGATGGTTTACTGTGACGCTTTACTGATGGTTTACTGACGCTTTACTGATGGTTTACTGACGCTTTACTGATGGTTTACTGTGACGCTTTACTGATGGTTTACTGTGACGCTTTACTGATGGTTTACTGATGGTTTACTGCCGCTTTACTGATGGTTTACTGTGACGCTTTACTGATGGTTTACTGTGACGCTTTACTGATGGTTTACTGATGCTTTACTGATGGTTTACTGTGACGCTTTACTGATGGTTTACTGATGGTTTACTGTGACGCTTTACTGATGGTTTACTGATGGTTTACTGCCGCTTTACTGATGGTTTACTGTGACGCTTTACTGATGGTTTACTGTGACGGTTTACTGATGGTTTACTGTGACGCTTTACTGATGGTTTACTGTGACGCTTTACTGATGGTTTACTGTGACGCTTTACTGATGGTTTACTGTGACGCTTTACTGATGGTTTACTGTGACGCTTTACTGATGGTTTACTGACGCTTTACTGATGGTTTACTGACGCTTTACTGATGGTTTACTGTGACGCTTTACTGATGGTTTACTGTGACGCTTTACTGATGGTTTACTGATGGTTTACTGCCGCTTTACTGATGGTTTACTGTGACGCTTTACTGATGGTTTACTGTGACGCTTTACTGATGGTTTACTGATGCTTTACTGATGGTTTACTGTGACGCTTTACTGATGGTTTACTGATGGTTTACTGTGACGCTTTACTGATGGTTTACTGTGACGCTTTACTGATGGTTTACTGATGGTTTACTGACGCTTTACTGATGGTTTACTGTGACGCTTTACTGATGGTTTACTGTGACGCTTTACTGATGGTTTACTGTGTCGCTTTACTGATGGTTTACTGTGACGCTTTACTGATGGTTTACTGTGACGCTTTACTGATGGTTTACTGTGACGCTTTACTGATGGTTTACTGTGACGCTTTACTGATGGTTTACTGTGACGCTTTACTGATGGTTTACTGTGACGCTTTACTGATGGTTTACTGTGACGCTTTACTGATGGTTTACTGTGACGCTTTACTGATGGTTTACTGTGACGCTTTACTGATGGTTTACTGTGACGCTTTACTGATGGTTTACTGACGCTTTACTGATGGTTTACTGACGCTTTACTGATGGTTTACTGTGACGCTTTACTGATGGTTTACTGTGACGCTTTACTGATGGTTTACTGATGGTTTACTGCCGCTTTACTGATGGTTTACTGTGACGCTTTACTGATGGTTTACTGTGACGCTTTACTGATGGTTTACTGTGACGCTTTACTGATAGTTTACTGTGACGCTTTACTGATGGTTTACTGTGACGCTTTACTGATGGTTTACTGACGCTTTACTGATGGTTTACTGACGCTTTACTGATGGTTTACTGTGACGCTTTACTGATGGTTTACTGTGACGCTTTACTGATGGTTTACTGTGACGCTTTACTGATGGTTTACTGATGGTTTACTGCCGCTTTACTGATGGTTTACTGTGACGCTTTACTGATGGTTTACTGTGACGCTTTACTGATGGTTTACTGATGCTTTACTGATGGTTTACTGTGACGCTTTACTGATGGTTTACTGATGGTTTACTGTGACGCTTTACTGATGGTTTACTGTGACGCTTTACTGATGGTTTACTGATGGTTTACTGACGCTTTACTGATGGTTTACTGTGACGCTTTACTGATGGTTTACTGTGACGCTTTACTGATGGTTTACTGTGTCGCTTTACTGATGGTTTACTGTGACGCTTTACTGATGGTTTACTGTGACGCTTTACTGATGGTTTACTGTGACGCTTTACTGATGGTTTACTGTGACGCTTTACTGATGGTTTACTGTGACGCTTTACTGATGGTTTACTGTGACGCTTTACTGATGGTTTACTGTGACGCTTTACTGATGGTTTACTGTGACGCTTTACTGATGGTTTACTGTGATGCTTTACTGCCGCTTTACTGATGGTTTACTGTGATGGTTTACTGATGGTTTACTGTGACGCTTTACTGATGGTTTACTGTGACGCTTTACTGATGGTTTACTGTGACGCTTTACTGATGGTTTACTGTGACGCTTTACTGCCGCTTTACTGATGGTTTACTGTGACGGTTTACTGATGGTTTACTGTGACGCTTTACTGATGGTTTACTGTGACGCTTTACTGATGGTTTACTGTGACGCTTTACTGATGGTTTACTGTGACGCTTTACTGATGGTTTACTGTGATGCTTTACTGCCGCTTTACTGATGGTTTACTGTGATGGTTTACTGATGGTTTACTGTGACGCTTTACTGATGGTTTACTGTGACGCTTTACTGATGGTTTACTGCCGGTTTACTGATGGTTTACTGTGACGCTTTACTGATGGTTTACTGCCGCTTTACTGATGGTTTACTGTGACGCTTTACTGATGGTTTACTGTGACGCTTTACTGATGGTTTACTGATGCTTTACTGATGGTTTACTGTGACGCTTTACTGATGGTTTACTGATGGTTTACTGTGACGCTTTACTGATGGTTTACTGTGACGCTTTACTGATGGTTTACTGATGGTTTACTGTGACGCTTTACTGATGGTTTACTGTGACGCTTTACTGATGGTTTACTGTGACGCTTTACTGATGGTTTACTGTGACGCTTTACTGATGGTTTACTGTGACGCTTTACTGATGGTTTACTGTGACGCTTTACTGATGGTTTACTGTGACGCTTTACTGATGGTTTACTGTGACGCTTTACTGATGGTTTACTGTGACGCTTTACTGATGGTTTACTGTGACGCTTTACTGATGGTTTACTGTGACGCTTTACTGATGGTTTACTGTGACGCTTTACTGATGGTTTACTGTGACGCTTTACTGATGGTTTACTGTGACGCTTTACTGATGCTTTTTGACCCCCTTTATCTACTATCCATTAACGCTCCTCTCCTCCCAGGTGATCAAGAGGCGGAACGTGCGCCAGGAGGAGAGCGGGAAGAAGCCGGAGCGCAGGCGTCTGAAGACCACGCGTCTAAAGGAGTATACTATCAAGTCTCACTCCTCCATGCCCCCCAACAACACCTACGTCAACTTCGAACGCTTCTCCCAGGTGCTGGAGGAGATCGCTGCTGCTGAGGAGGGGCTGAGAGACCTGGAACAAAACCAGAGGTGAGAGGGATGAATAGATAGATGGATGGATGGATTCATCATTTTAATTTGATTATAAAAAATGCATGTATTGGATACAACATACACATTCCATACATTCTAACCTGACTTCTCCAGGTCGTGCCGGGAGGACGTGGCTGCTCTCCTGTCTATCTACGAGGAGAAGGAGGGCTGGTACAAGGAAGAGAACCAGAGCATTGCCAGCGACCTGGGTCACATCCGCCAAGAGCTGCAGCGTACCCAGGCCCAGCGCAGGCAGAGTCAGGAGGACGCCCGCGCCACCATGCTGGCTGCTAACGCCCTCAAGAGGAAGTTTGGCCGTCTGGAAAACCGTTACGAGGTCCTGGCAGAACAGGTGGCGTCTGAGGTGCACTGGGTGGAGGAGCTGGTCAGGGGGATAGAGAAGGAGAAGGACAGCCTCGTCATGCCCTGAGGCCAGCCTGGCTTCTAGTATCACTGACCTGGTCATGCCCCGAGGCCAGCCTGGCTTCTAGTATCACTGACCTGGTCATGCCCTGAGGCCAGCCTGGCTTCTAGTATCACTGACCTGGTTATGCCCCGAGGCCAGCCTGGCTTCTAGTATCACTGACCTGGTCATGCCCTGAGGCCAGCCTGGCTTCTAGTATCACTGACCTGGTCATGCCCCGAGGCCAGCCTGGCTTCTAGTATCACTGACCTGGTCATGCCCCGAGGCCAGCCTGGCTTCTAGTATCACTGACCTGGTCATGCCCCGAGGCCAGCCTGGCTTCTAGTATCACTGACCTGGTCATGCCCCGAGGCCAGCCTGGCTTCTAGTATCACTGACCTGGTTATGCCCCGAGGCCAGCCTGGCTTCTAGTATCACTGACCTGGTCATGCCCCGAGGCCAGCCTGGTTTGGTACAGACAACGGTCTTATATACCAGCTGTCATTAGATTCAGAACAAAGGCCCGGAGTTTTTCTGGTGAGGGAAAACTCTGGCCCCTGATCATAAGCCATGATGCTAACCCCTCAGACATTTGATTAGGAAACATGATCCCCCCTCCCCATCTTCCCTTTTTAATGAGACCACCAACGATGTATAGAGTCCCTCCCTACTATGAATACATTTAATCAACAAAATATGTGTTTAAAGAATGTCCATTCCAGTATTTTCTCAATTATTTCATAACGTTGAAAATGGTAAAGATTGTGATTCATTTTTGCAGTATATTTGGTTAAGATGGTGATACATACATACAGGAAGGTTTTCTGCACCTGCAATAATTTTCCTATAGTTTTTAGCCCCATACTTAAAGGGATATTTATCATTAACAGCTGACTATGATTAACCAATAAGGCCCGGGGGGGTGTGGTGTACGGCCAGTATACCGTGGCTAAGGGCTGTTCTTAGACACGATGCAACACGGAGTGCCTGGACACAGTCCTTAGCCGTGGTATATTGGCCATATACCACGAACCCCCAAGGCGCCTTAAAAAAAAAACTGGTTACCTAAGTAATTAGAGCAGTAAAAACAAATGTTTCGTCATGCCCGTGGTATACAGTCTGATATACCACGGCTGTCAGCCAATCAGCATTCAGGGCTGGAACACCCAGGTTATAAGTAACAACAACATAGTAGAAACAATAGAACGTGTGTTATAGGGAGATTCCATTTTGAAGTTAATCTTATAGACACTCAACAACCGTCTTGCTGTACTGCGAAGCTACAGACAGATGCAGATACTATACTATATATTTATACTATATAAATACTAATAGTTCTCTTACGTGTGAAGAGAGTCGTCTTAAAATGGATTGTACAAACGTGTTTTGCAACTTGCACGCAGCCTGTACATTGAACACCTTATTGCCTATACATAAGCTAAATCAGGTGTGTAGTAATGTCTAAACCTCTTCATGAATAATGGAAGTCTAGTGACTGTCCCTCCAAAACGTTTTAGGCTAGTTTCCCGGACACAGATTAAGCCTAACCCTGGACTAAAAACAATGGAGAATCTCCATTGAGAAAATAGCATTTTAGTTCAGTATTTAGCTTTAATCTGTGTCTGGGGAAAACCGTCCCTTTCGAATACAACTATTGCACAGTAGCCTCATACCAAATGATCTGCATGTCTATCTGCTACTATATTTGAATGATTATTTTAGTCCGCCTTCTGTCGCTATGACCATAGCCCCACACTACAGACATTCCATGAGTTGGTCTTAAATCTATGCATCACATTCCATGTTCCACATAGAACTCTATGTACTGTACATTTCCCTAGTTTAATATACTATTTTGCACTTAAATATAGCCGTGTACCAAACTTTTTCCCATTCAATAATTTCTTCTTCTTTTTTATGTACCCAAAACGTATAATGGTATGTATTGTTAAGTTTGAATGATGACATATTTAGATGGGGTTTTGTTTCAAATAAACAAACTCATAACCTAAAGGAACTTTTCTGGTGTATATTTTTTCTGTCCATTTTTGAGATTTAGCAGGTCCAGATTTCTCTGCTTTTTTTTGGACATAAAAAAAGGATCCTTCCACCTGGAGCTTATGGAACTTGTCTCTCTCTGTTTCCATAGTAACTCAGAACTAAGGAATATAATCTTTGTCATTCAACGCTACCCCTGTTCCCCTCGACAACGTGGCTTGGTCTTACAGTTAAGTCGTCCGGGACGTGCTGTAACCTGTTGATGGCAGTGCTGCTGACCCCGTGGTGTCCCTCACTGTGATGTGCGCCAGTGCAAGGTAGCCCAAAAGGTGTGTGGACCACAGTGTGCCAGTGCAAGGTAGCCCAGAAGGTGTGTGGACCACAGTGTGCCAGGGCTAGGTAGCCCAGAAGGTATGTGGACCACAGTGTGCCAGTGCAAGGTAGCCCAGAAGGTGTGTGGACCACAGTGTGCCAGGGCTAGGTAGCCCAGAAGGTGTGTGGACCACAGTGCGCCAGTGCAAGGTAGCCCAAAAGGTGTGTGGACCACAGTGTGCCAGTGCAAGGTAGCTCAAAAGGTGTGTGGACCACAGTGTGCCAGTGCAAGGTAGCCCAGAAGGTGTGTGGACCACAGTGTGCCAGGGCTAGGTAGCCCAGAAGGTGTGTGGACCACAGTGTGCCAGTGCAAGGTAGCCCAAAAGGTGTGTGGACCACAGTGTGCCAGTGCAAGGTAGCCCAGAAGGTGTGTGGACCACAGTGTGCCAGGGCTAGGTAGCCCAGAAGGTGTGTGGACCACAGTGTGCCAGTGCAAGGTAGCCCAAAAGGTGTGTGGACCACAGTGTGCCAGTGCAAGGTAGCCCAAAAGGTGTGTGGACCACAGTGTGCCAGTGCAAGGTAGCCCAAAATGTGTGTGGACCACAGTGTGCCTGCCTGCTTAGCAGTAAAGCTTCCCACTGGGCAAAAAAACAGGTTGAATCAGCGTTTCAAAACAACCAACGTGATGACGCTGAATCAATATGGAAAACCTGAAGGGACTTATCTATTTTCAACCAATTTTAAACCTAAAGCCAATAAAGGGGGACCTTTTTTGGTTGATTTCATGTTATTTGACAACTCAAATGTTGAACTGACATCCGTTCCCAGTGAGTTCCTCCCTCTGGGTACAAGCCTCCTGTCCAGGGGGTGTACTTGTAAAGCACACTGCCTCACACTACAGAAACAGGAGATGGACTCCAGTCCCTATGGACTGTTCTGGCTCGGATAAGGCTTACTTCTCCAAGATGTAACGTTCCCACAAGACAAACTCAAAATGACGCTCACAACAAAGAAAATCAATGCCAACCAAATAAGACAGATAGTGGTTCTTAAAGACACTCACCATGACAAACTATAAGAAAAACCACAATTTAGGACAGGGAGTAAAAAGAACTGAAGAAACACCAAAACACAGGCTTCTTTCTCACGTAAATAGGTTGAACTCGCACCACAGCTGACATAGTGTAGCTCTCCTTAACATCTCTCACGCTCAACTGGAGCACTTGGCCAGCCACTCCTAAATAGCACCTGGGACAACACAGGTTTAACACACTGACTGACGAGGTGACACCAATCGGTGCGACCTACGTGCTAAAGTCCAACCTCAAAACATAAATAAAAAACCAAAGCCTGTAACAAAGGCTTACTTCGTTTAATCTAGGTACCTCCCAGGCTACAATGTCTGTACAATAACTCAAACCAGAGGTTATCGTGTGTTTACCGGTACGCTCTAAACTTCACTAAACAGGCCCTGACGGAGAAGATGGAGGGGGCAAAGGTCATGTGAGAGAAAGACCAGCAGGCCTTGCTGGAGGTGATAAGGCTGAGCCAGGAGATGTTGTTGCTAAGAAACTGACAGAAACTATCATGTCCCTGAGTCTGTCTGCAGGAGAATGTGTGTTTACATTTAGCCTCCAATACCACTTTTACATGTTTGACATCCTCGTTCGTGTTCAGAATGTATACTATAGATAGATTTTGTATGCTGTTTATGTTAAGAATACACCTCTTTGGAGACAATAATATATAATAATATACTGAACAAAAATATAAACGCAGTTACAGTTGATATAAAGAAAATCAGTCAATTTAAGTAAGTTCATTAGGCCTTAATCTATGGATTTAACATGACTGGGCAGGGGCACAGCCATGTGTGGGCCTGGGAGGGCATAGGCCCACCCACTGGGGTGGGTCTGGAACCAACAGGACTCTGAAAAGCTTCTACCTCCAAGCCATAAGACTCAATGAACAAGCATTTTGCTACACCCACAATAACATCTGCTAAACATGTGTATGTGACCAATAAAGATTTGATTTGATAAATAACTACTCGGACTATCTGCATTGACCCTTTTTGCACTAACTTTGACTCATTACTTAAACTGCTGTTACTGTTTATTATCTGTCACTTTATTTCTAGTTATATGTACACAAAAAGGCTTTATTACAGATAGAAATACTCCTGTTTCATCAGCTGTCTGGGTGGCTGGTCTTAGATGATCCCGCAGGTGAAGAACCCGGATGTGGAGGTCCTGGGCTGGCGTGGTTACACGTGGTCTGCGGTTGTGAGGCCAAATTATCAAAAATTACGTTGGAGGTGGCTTATGGTAGAGAAATTAACATTCAATTCTCTGGAAACAGCTCTGGCAGACATTCCTGCAGTCAGCATGCCAATTCCACACTCCCTCAAAACTTGACACATCTGTAGCATTGTGTTGTGTGACAAAACTGCACATTTTAGAGTGGCCTTTTAGGTGCACCTGTGTAATGATCATGCTGTTTGTTTGTTTTTTTGTTTTTTTAATAAATTTTATCCCCTTTTCTCCCCAATTTTCGTGGTATCCAATCGCTAGTAATTACTATCTTGTCTCATCGCTACAACTCCTGTACGGGCTCGGGAGAGACGAAGGTCGAAAGCCATGCGTCCTCCGAAGCACAACCCAACCAAGCCGCACTGCTTCTTAACACAGCGCGCCTCCAACCCGGAAGCCAGCCGCACCAATGTGTCGGAGGAAACACCGTGCACCCGCCCCCCTCGGTTAGCGCGCACTGCGCCCGGCCCACCACAGGAGTCGCTGGAGCGCGATGAGACAAGGATATCCCTACCGGCCAAACCCTCCCTAACCCGGACGACGCTAAGCCAATTGTGCGTCGCCCCACGGACCTCCCGGTCGCGGCCGGCTGCGACAGAGCCTGGGCGCAAACCCAGAGACTCTGGTGGCGCAGCTAGCACTGCGATACAGTGCTCTAGACCACTGCGCCACCCGGGAGGCCCCTATCGTGCTGTTTAATCAGCTTCTTGATATGCCACACCTGTCAGGTGGATGGATTATCTTGGCAAAGGAGAAATGCTCACTAACAGGGATGTTAGAGAAATAAGATTTTTGTGCTTATGGAACATTTCTGGGATCTTTTATTTCAGCTCATGAAACATGGGACCCACACTTTACATGTTGTGGTTATATTTTTGTTCAGTACATATTGCCATTTAGCAGATGCTTTTGGCCAAAGTGACTTACAGTCATGCTTGCATACATTTTACATATGGGACAAAACTTTTGGTCAAAACTATCCAATGCTAATACAACATTTCCATGTTGACTAAATTGCTCAGTTTGTCCGGGTGACCAGCTCTAGGGAGAGTCTTGGTGGTTCCAAACTTCTTCCATTTAAGAATGATGGAGGCCACTGTGTTCTTGGGGACCTTCAATGCTGCGGAATTTTTTGGGTACCCTTCCCAAGATCTGTGCCTCGACACAATCCTGTCTCGGCGCTCTACGAACAATTCCTTCGACCTCATGGCTTGGTTTTTGCTCTGATATTCCTTGTCAACTGTGGGACCTTATATAGACAGGTGTGTGCCTTTCTAAATCATGTCCAATTAATTACATTTACCACAGGTGGACTCCAATCAAGTTGTAGAAACATCTCAAGGATGATCAATGGAAACAGGATGCACCTGAGCTCAATTTCAAGTCTCATAACAAAGGGTTTGAATACTTATGTAAATAACGTATTTCTGTTTTTTATTTTGTATAAATTAGCAAACATTTCTAAAAACCTGTTTTCGCTTTGTCATTACAGGGTATTGTGTGTAGATTTCTGAGGATTTTATTTTCTTTAATCCAATTTAGAATAAGGCACATTCACAAAATGTGAAAAAAGTCAAGGGGTCTGAAAACACTGTACACTCACACACACAAAATATGCACACCAACGCCACACACACACACACACTGGACACACACACACACACTTTCACTCACCACATACACTGTTGCCTAGTGACTTTACCCCTACCTATATGTACAGTATATAGCTACCTCAATTACCTCGTACCCCTGCACATCGACTCAGTACTGGTACTCCCTGTATATAACCAGGTTATTTTCTACTCCTTATACTGTATATAACCAGGTTATTTTCTACTCGTTATACTGTATATAACCGGGTTATTTTCTACACATTATTCTGTATATAACCATGTTATTCACTGTCACTGGATTTAACAAGTGACATCAATAATGGATTATCGCTTTCACCTAGTCAGTCTGTCATGGAAAGAGCAGGTGTTTCTAATGTTTTGTACACTGGGAACCAGTACCGTGTCAAACCGCAGGTGTACGAGGTAATTTAGGTAGATATGTACATATAACTAGGAATAAAGTGACAGATAATAAACAGTAACAGCAGTTTATGTAATGAGTCAAAGTTAGTGCAAAAAGGGTCAATGCAGATAGTCCGGTAGCTATTTATCAAATCAAATCTTTATTGGTCACATACACATGTTTAGCAGATGTTATTGTGGGTGTAGCGAAATGCTTATTCAAGGCTTGGGAGGTATAAGCTTTTCAGAGTCCTGTTGGTTCCAGACTTGGTGCACCGGTACCGCTTGCTGTGCAGTAGCAGAGAGACTTGGGTGACTGGAGTCTTTGACAATTTTTAGGGTCTTCCTCTGACATCGCCTGGTATAGAGGTCCTGGATGGCAGGAAGCTCGGCCCAAGTGATATACTGGGTTGTATGCACTTTGGTAAATCTGACCACAACTCTATCCTCCTGATTCCTGCTTACAAGCAAAAATTTAAGCAGGAAGCACCAGTGACTCAGTCTATAAAAAAGTGGTCAGATGAAGCAGATGCTAAACTACAGGACTGTTATGTTATCACAGACTGGAACATGTTCTGGGATTCTTCCGATGGCATTGAGGAGTACACCACATCAGTCACTGGCTTTATCAATAAGTGCATCGAGGACGTCGTCCCCACAGTGACTGTACGTACATACCCCAACCAGAAGCCATGGATTACAGGCAACATTCGCACTGAGCTAAAGGGTAGAGCTGCCGCTTTCAAGGTGCGGGGCTCTAACCCGGAAGCTTACAAGAAATGCTGCTATGCCCTGCAATGAACCATCAAACAGGCAAAGCGTCAATACAGGGCTAAGATTGAATCATACAGGGCACGACAAAGCCTATTCCCCCTCAGGAAACTAAAAAGATTTGGCATGGGTCCTGAGATCCTCAAAAGGTTCTACAGCTGCAACATCGAGAGCATCCTGATTGGTTGCATCACTGCCTGGTACGGCAATTGCTCGGCCTCCGACCGCAAGGCACTACAGAGGGCAGTGCGTACGGCCCAGTACATCACTGGTGCTAAGCTCCCTGCCATCCAGGACCTCTACACCAGGCAGCGTCAGAGGAAGGCCCTAAAAATTGTCAAAGACCCCAGCCACCCCAGTCATAGACTGTTCTCTCTACTACCGCATGGCAAGCGGTCCCGGAGTGCCACGTCTATTAGGACCCTTACCGATCATGTGCCATGGTGAAACAACTTTGATGGGCTTCAACTCCGGCACCACATTCTTCACCCTCACACATTTCTGGCATGCTAGACAGGGTAATGACCTATAAGCACAAAGTAACATATTGAAACATTTTGTGCTCTCTGATATGACATTCATTGAACACATACTACTTTATGATATAATAGAATGTGATTGATAAACAAAAGGTTATTTCCCTTGCCCAGCTGTCCACCTCCTTGACAATTCCCCGTCAGAAGAAGGAAGCGTAGGTTGATTTTGGCAATCATGCACTTCACTCAGAAATGGCCAGCATGCATCTCGGTCAGCACAACCTCTTTCTCCTCCTTAATAAAAATCACACTCCTGTGTGGCTGGCCATCCTTCCCCCGTAGGTACATACTGTATGATTACCTAACAAGTTGGAAGAGAAGAGTTATTGAAATACTAAAGTCTAAGTACATTTCCACTGCTCTTTCTCTCTCTGAATCTCTGTCCCTCTCTCACTTTCATATTTTCTTTCTCCCCCCCCCCCCCACCCCAATTCAATTCACTAGCTTTATTGGCATGGGAAACACCTGATAACATTGCCAAAGCGAGTGAAGTAGATAATAAACAACAGTCAAATAAACAATATAAAATTAACAGTAAACATTACACTCACAGAAGTTCCAAAAGAATAAAGACATTTCAAATGTCATATTATGTATATATACAGTGTTGTAACAATGTGCAAATAGTGAAAGTAAAAAAGGGAATAATAAATAAACATAATTATGGGTTGTATTTTGTTCTTGTTTGTTTGTTTGTTATTATGTAGGTATTACAGACTGGGTCAGGGAGAGGTTGAAAATGTCAGTGAAGACACTTGCCTGCTGGTCTGCGTATGCTCTGATTACGCATCTTGATAATCCGTCTGGCCTTGTGAATGTTAACTTGTTTAAACTTAATCACATCGGCTAAGCCAGATCACACAGTTGTCTGGAACAGCTGGTGCTCTTATGCATGGTTCAGTGTTGCTTGCCTTGAAGTGAGCATAGAAGGCAATTAGCTTGGCTGATAGGCCCAGCGTCACTGGGCAGCTTGCGGCTGGGTTTCTCTTTGTTATTCATGATAGTTTGCAAGCCCTGCCACATCCGACGATCATCAGAGCCGGTTTAGTAGGTTTTGATCTTAGTACGGTATTGACGCTTTGCCTGTTTGATTGCGTAGTGGGATTTCTTATAAGTGTCCGGATTAGTGTCCCGCTCCTTGAAAGGGGCTGATCTAGCCTTTAGCTCAGTGCGGATGTTGCCTGTAATCCATGGCTTCTGGTTCGTATATGTACATATGGTCACTGTGTGGACGACTTCGTCAATGCATTTATTAATGAAGCCGGTAACTGATGGTGGTAAACTCCTCAATGACATTGGATGAATCCCGGTACCTATTTCAGTCTGCGCTGGCGAAACAGTCCTGTAGTTTAGCATCCGCTTCATCAGACCACTTCCGTATTGAGTGCGTCACTGGTACTTCCTGTTATAATTTCTGCTTGTAAGCAAGAATAACGAGTATGGAGTTGTGGTCAGATTTGCAAAATGGAATGCGAGGTAGAGCTTTGTATGTGTGTCTGTGTGTGGAGTAAAAGTGATCTATAGTTTTTTTCGCCTCTAGTTACATTGCTGGTCGAAATGAGGTAAAACGAATGTCAGTTTTACTGCATTAAAATCAGCGGCCACTAGTTGCATCGCCTTTAGATGAGCATTTTCTTGTTTGCTTTTGGCCCTATACTGCTCGTTGAATGCGGTCTTAGTGCCAGTATCGGGTTTGTGGTTGTATATAGCTGCGAAAAATATATGAAAACTCTCTTGCTAAATAGCATGGTCTACAGTGAGCAGAACGTAGAGAATTCCTTAATATTAGAGATAGCGCACCAGATTTTGTTAACACAGAACACACACCTCCCTTGAGCTTACCCGGTGATGCTGTTCTGTCCTGCCAATGCATCGAAAAAACAGCTTTATATATATTTTCCATGTCCTTATTCAGCCGCGACTCCGATATTACAGTTCTTAAGGTCCCGTTGATAGGATAGTCTCGAACGGAGCTTGTCCTGTTTGTTCTCCAGTGACTGTACGTTCGCCAATAGAACGAGGGTAGAGGCAGTTTATGTACTCGCCAATGTAGTTTTGTCAGGGTGCCCGCACGTCGGCCACTCTTACGCCACCTTTTTCTTTTCTGAGTCCGCGTGAGCAGTTTGTCCTGATCCTCTGACTCTTTCTAGTGGTAATCTTCATCCTAATCGAGGTTAGTGATCGCTGTTTTGATGTCCAAAAACTATTTTTGGTCATAGGAAATTATGGCGGAAACATAACCTACAAAAAAAACACACAAAATGGAAGAATTGGTCAGGAGCCTGTAAAACACCTGCTATCCAATGCAGCACCATTACTGCAGTCACTGATTGTGGGTCTTTCTTTTCCCTGTACTTATTCACTTGTGACAGAACAGAACATGTTACAGTAAAGGACTTTTTACTGTGTGTTGTGTTTTTGGTTTATATTTGTGTATGATTTTTTTGCCTAAATACGTAATTTCGTCAACTTGGAAATGAGTGAAATTACGTTGCTCCTGAGTTCAGTATAATGTACTACATATCCCATGAATCAAACAGCGCGAAACTCGGAAATAGAATGGAAATGGAGAGATGGAAATCCCATTGGGCAAGAATAGAGAAACGTATCGACCAATCGGGTTGACGTTGTCATGCTGCGTCACGCGGTTGCAAAACTAATCGTCATGCAATCCTTTCTCGAAGTCGGAGTGTGATGCCGCGTTTAAAATTCACGAGGAACTTGGAAATCTCCGACTTCAGTGCGTTCATGACAACTGGGAACTCGGGAAAAAACGAGCTCCGAATGTAAAAAATCGTTTTGAACGGTCATCCAACTCGGAACTCTAAGTCGTGAAGTCGGGCCTCTTTCTAAAGCTCAGACTTTCCGATTTGAATATCACTGACCTCATGATTTAACCTCGTTTTGTCCGTGTTCCCAGTTGTCTTGAAAGCACCATATATCGAGAAACCTGCCTATTTTCCTCGAAAGTAGGTAACGTCACGATTACAAAGCAATATACAATGTTACAGAGAACCAATTAATTATCTCACATCTCGGAAAATATTTGTAATGTTATACTTGTTCACGAAATTGATGCTAATGGTGGGTTTTGGAGCTAGCGCCCAATTGACCCCCATTCACTCCTTGGAGGACAGCTCTCCTTATCCCAGAATAGCTCAGAATTCACTGCGATCCCATTGACGACGCATGGACAATATACACAAATCCAGTGGAGTTTCCCATCTCCTTAAAAGTATCTCTGTTTGGTTTGGGCGGGTCGTCACTAGTTACCACAGCCACAAAGTAAGAAACCCCACCTATTTCTACAATTTATATTCTTAAAATCATATTTGAAACCTAACCTTAACCAGAATGCTAACCGTAAACCTAAACTTAAATTAAGAAAAGAAAGCACATTTTCGTTTTCATTAATTTTTACGATATAGCCAGTTGACGATAGACAATTTTGACTTTGTGGATATGGTAACTAGTGCTAACCCAGAAGGAGTTGCAACATTTGAAGTATCAAGAAGAAACTATTCAACCTAGCTACCTTGCTGTTTCTATGTGTACGTATGAATCTTTATGAATATCAGTATTTGGAACCTAACTACTATACTACTTTAGCAACGTTAGCAAGTTAGCTACCTAACGGTTAGCCAGCACAGAGTAACCGATGCAATTCAAAACACGCTGTAGAATTATCGGTAGCTTTCTAGCTAGCGAGCTAGCTACGGTTGTTATACCAGAAAGCACGCCGTACATCCCATATGCGGATGTAAAGTGAATACGAAAATCTATCAAAACTAGTCAACTGTCTCTAATCTCATATGTTCATGTTTTATTTTTAAATATCTGATGAGACCGATCTCTAGTAGTGTTGTCAGCTAGCTAACGGCTAACTAGCTAACATTATTTATTTGAAATTTTGCATGATGAAATCTTTTGAGATGCACGATCTCGTTTTCAAGATGCAAATGGAAGGTGTTAATCCTTTGAATGGCCAGAGTTTGGTCTAGTAACGCAACTTTCAAATTCACAAGCTGTCAGTGTTTAGCTAGCTGGCCAGATGTTTGCTAAGATGTTTCCTTGGTGCTAATTACTAGCCTACACATTTAATGTTTACAACCATCTCGGGAAATTGACATGGCTGTTATTTGATCAACACAAAGAATAAACCTGTTATCTTCATGCATGGTTCCACCACAGCTCAAGATGACAAGCATTTCCCTCCTGAGGAGTTGAAGCGCTGGAGCTCGCCTGGCCTTGAACATGAATTCACCAGAGGACAGTTCTTCCTTTTCCACTCAGAAGACCTCAAATTGGACCGACCACCAAACATCCACTCCACAACCAGGACTTAGTCCTGCTAGCCCAGTTCAAACACCTGTTTCAACCAACCCTGCTAGCCTGTCTCAATCACTAATTCCACCCCAGATACAGAGGACCACAGAGAAAGGAACCTCTGATGCATCACAGCCACACAGTGAACGGCGCAAGAGGGGGAGGCCACCCAAAGACAAGAAACCTTATACTGTCCCAGAACATCAGATCCAGTCCACTTTAGATTCAGACCCATGTTCACAGCCAGAGGAACAGCGTAACGAAGGGTCCCATCTCAGTAGTCCATCTGTAGAACAAGGAGATACAACCAGCCATAATGTTCTAATTGCTGGAGATCACACATATTCACTGATTAGAGAGCTAGAGTCTGAACCATTTGTTTCACCCCAGAAACAGAGGACCACAGAGAAAGGAACCTCTGATGCATCACAGCCACATGGTGAACGGCGCAAGAGGGGGAGGCCACCCAAAGACAAGACACCTCATACTGTCCCAGGACATCAGATCCATCAGGCCCTAACAGATACACACCCATGTTCACAAACAGAGGCTGAGACACAGTCCTTGACACCCAACTCACCTGCGCCTGGCCTTGAGGACAGGTGTCCGGCACCGGTGACAAAGAGGAAGTATACAAAAGAATCGGAGACCCCTAAGGTAGACCAGCCGCAGGAGACTGACCAGTCACAGCAGACCGTAAGAAATTGGAAGAAGACATCTAAGGTAGTCCAGTCACAGGAGACTGACCAGTCACAGGAGACTGACCAGTCACAGGAGACTGACCAGTCACAGGAGACTGACCAGTCACAGGAGACTGACCAGTCACAGGAGACTGACCAGTCACAGGAGATGAACCAGTCACAGGAGATGAACCAGTCACAGGAGCCTGACCATTCGCAGGAGCCTGACCATTCGCAGGAGCCTGACCATTCGCAGGAGCCTGACCAGTCGCAGGAGATCCAGTTCCATTCAGATTCAGACCCATGTTCACAGCGAGAGGAACAAACGAATGCTGTCACAGTGACACATCCCCTGTCATCCAACTCACCTGTGCCTGAGGACAGGTGTCAGCCACCTGATGCCCAAACAGAGTTTGAGACACAGCCTCTGTCACCTGTGGGCACCTCTGAACTACCATCCCCCTCCAAGGATTTCCAAAGGGTACAGCGTAACGAAGGGTCCCATCTCTGTAGTCCATCTGTAGAACAAGGAGATACAACCAGCCATAATGTTCTAATTGCTGGAGATCACACAGATTCACTGACCAGAGAGCTAGAGGCTGAACTATTTGTTTCACCCCAGAAACAGAGGACCACAGAGAAAGGAACCTCTGATGCATCACAGCCACACGGTGAACGGCGCAAGAGGGGGAGGCCACCCAAAGACAAGACACCTCATACTGTCCCAGGACATCAGATCCATCAGGCCCTAACAGATACACACCCATGTTCACAAACAGAGGCTGAGACACAGTCCTTGACACCCAACTCACCTGCGCCTGGCCTTGAGGACAGGTGTCCGGCACCGGTGACAAAGAGGAAGTATACAAAAGAATCGGAGACCCCTAAGGTAGTCCAGTCACAGGAGACTGACCAGTCACAGGAGACTGACCAGTCACAGGAGACTGACCAGTCACAGGAGACTGACCAGTCGCAGGAGACTGACCAGTCGCAGGAGACTGACCATTCGCAGGAGACTGACCAGTCACAGGAGATTAACCAGTCGCAGGAGACTGACCATTCACAGGAGACTGACCAGTCACAGGAGATCCAGTCCCCTTCAGATTCAGACCCATGTTCACAGCGAGAGGAACAAACGAATGCTGTCACAGTGACACAGCCCCTGTCATCCAACTCACCTGTGCCTGAGGACAGGTGTCAGCCACCTGATGCCCAAACAGAGGTTGAGACACAGCCCCTGTCACCCAGCCCACCCGTGGGCACCTCTGAACTACCATCCCCCACCAAGGATTTCCAGAGGGTACAGCGTAACGAAGGGTCCCATCTCTGTAGTCCATCTGTAGAACAAGGAGATACAACCAGCCATAATGTTCTAATTGCTGGAGATCACACAGACTCACTGACCAGAGAGCTAGAGGCTGAACTATTTGTTTCACCCCAGAAACAGAGGACCACAGAGAAAGGAACCTCTGATGCGTCACAGCCACACGGTGAATGGCGCAAGAGGGGGAGGCCACCCAAAGACAAGACACCTCTTACTGTCCCAGGACATCAGATCCATCAGGCCCTAACAGATACACACCTATGTTCACAGCCAGAGGACCAAACAGAGGCTGAGACACAGTCCTTGACACCCAACTCACCTGCGCCTGGCCTTGAGGACAGGTGTCCGGCACCGGTGACAAAGAGGAAGTATACAAAAGAATCGGAGACCCCTAAGGTAGACCAGCCGCAGGAGACTGACCAGTCACAGGAGATCCAGTCCCCTACAGATTCAGACCCATGTTCACAGCGAGAGGAACAAACGAATGCTGTCACAGTGACACATCCCCTGTCATCCAACTCACCTGTGCCTGAGGACAGGTGTCAGCCACCTGATGCCCAAACAGAGTTTGAGACACAGCCTCTGTCACCTGTGGGCACCTCTGAACTACAATCTCCCTCCAAGGATTTCCAGAGGGTACAGCGTAACGATGGGTCCCATCTCTGTAGTCGATCTGTAGAACAAGGAGATACAACCAGCCATAATGTTCTAATTGCTGGAGATCACACAGATTCACTGACCAGAGAGCTAGAGGCTGAACTATTTGTTTCACCCCAGAAACAGAGGACCACAGAGAAAGGAACCTCTGATGCATCACAGCCACACGGTGAACGGCGCAAGAGGGGGAGGCCACCCAAAGACAAGACACCTCATACTGTCCCAGGACATCAGATCCATCAGGCCCTAACAGATACACACCCATGTTCACAGCCAGAGGACCAAACAGAGGCTGAGACACAGTCCTTGACACCCAACTCACCTGCGCCTGGCCTTGAGGACAGGTGTCCGGCACCGGTGACAAAGAGGAAGTATACAAAAAAATCGGCGACCCCTAAGGTAGACCAGTCGCGGGAGACTGACCAGTCACAAGAGAGTGAGAATTTGAGCAAGAGGAAGCATGCATCTAAAAGGTCACAGACCTCCAAGGTAGCTCAATCACAGGAGACTGTCCAGTCGCAAGAGACTGTGAGAAAGTGGAAACATACTAGAAAGTCACATAGCCATAAAGTAGACCAGTCACAGGAAACTGTGGGAAATAGGGAGAAGACATCTGAAATATCGCTGAAACGTAAGCTACAGTCACAAGTGGAGACTGTAAAAAAGAAAAAATATACTAAGAAATCAAAGAGCCGTAATGTAGTCTTTGCCAACCCCGTCTCACTCCCTGTGCTATCTGCAGAACTCCCCCCCAGCGTTTCCTCTTCCACACACAACCCTCCTGCTGTCCCAAAGAGAAAACATAGAAAAAAAACACAGAGCCACAGGGTAGACTCTGAGATCCTTTCTTCATTCCCTGTTCTATCTGCAGAACTCTCTTCTGGCCTAAAGAGGAGCCTCTCTCCTACTCTCAGCCCTCCTGCCGTCTCTTCCTCGACAAACACACCTAAGAGAGTCAGAACGACAAACACAAACACACCTAAGAGAGTCAGAACGACAAACACACCTAAGAGAGTCAGAGGCAGAACTAAGGTGGTCCAGCAGCAGATGTTTCTTAGCTCCACCCCAGGCCCCAGATCCTCCATAGGAACAGTCAACCCCTTCTCTGTCTCTCTGTCTCCCCTGGTCCCCAGCTCTAAGCCAGACAGCCCTCAGAACGCCTCACCTATCACCTGGAAGCTGTTAGAACATCTAGACAAGGTACTGTATCTTTATCAACACTGAGTCGAAACAGACGTGACGTTATGCACTGAGAGACAATTTGCCTTGACAATGGAGAATCTCCATTGAAAAGGAGTTTTAGTCCAGGCTTATTCTCTGTAGAGTAGTAAATGCTTAAACTATTCAATATTCAGTAACTTTCCCTCTTTCAGAATCCAGAGCCAGACGGAGCTGTACCCAGCAGTAAACCTTGGGGTAAACCCAGAGGTCGACCAAGGAAGGACCCGGCTGGAGTGAAGAAGGCGGCTGTAGTGAAGGGAGTGAAGAAGGTGGCTGTAGTGAAGAAGGTGGCTGTAGTGAAGGGAGTGAAGAAGGTGGCTGTAGTGAAGAAGGTGGCTGTAGTGAAGGGAGTGAAGAAGGCGGCTGTAGTGAAGGGAGTGAAGAAGGCGGCTGTAGTGAAGGGAGTGAAGAAGGTGGCTGTAGTGAAGAAGGTGGCTGTAGTGAAGGGAGTGAAGAAGGTGGCTGTAGTGAAGGGAGTGAAGAAGGTGGCTGTAGTGAAGGGAGTGAAGAAGCCGGCTGTAGTGAAGGGAGTGAAGAAGCCGGCTGTAGTGAAGGGAGTGAAGAAGGCGGCTGTAGTGAAGGGAGTGAAGAAGGCGGCTGTAGTGAAGGGAGTGAAGAAGCCGGCTGTATTGAAGGGAGTGAAGAAGGTGGCTGTAGTGAAGGGAGTGAAGAAGGCGGCTGTAGTGAAGAAGGTGGCTGTAGTGAAGGGAGTGAAGAAGGTGGCTGTATTGAAGGGAGTGAAGAAGCCGGCTGTAGTGAAGGGAGTGAAGAAGCCGGCTGTAGTGAAGGGAGTGAAGAAGCCGGCTGTAGTGAAGGGAGTGAAGAAGCCGGCTGTAGTGAAGGGAGTGAAGAAGCCGGCTGTATTGAAGGGAGTGAAGAAGCCGGCTGTATTGAAGGGAGTGAAGAAGCCGGCTGTATTGAAGGGAGTGAAGAAGCCGGCTGTAGTGAAGGGAGTGAAGAAGCCGGCTGTAGTGAAGGGAGTGAAGAAGCCGGCTGTAGTGAAGGGAGTGAAGAAGCCGGCTGTAGTGGAGGGAGTGAAGAAGCCGGCTGTAGTGGAGGGAGTGAAGAAGCCGGCTGTAGTGGAGGGAGTGAAGAAGCCGGCTGTAGTGGAGGGAGTGAAGAAGCCGGCTGTAGTGGAGGGAGTGAAGAAGCCGGCTGTAGTGGAGGGAGTGAAGAAGCCGGCTGTAGTGAAGGGAGTGAAGAAGCCGGCTGTAGGGAAGAGAGTGAAGGACCCGGCTGTAGGGAAGAGAGTGAAGGACCCGGCTGTAGGGAAGAGAGTGAAGGACCCGGCTGTAGGGAAGAGAGTGAAGACTCAGTGTGGTAAGAAGGTGAAGACTGCAGCAGAGGGAGGTTCCCAGGCCTGCAGCTCAGAGGGGCCTCCAGCCAAGCACAGACGTAGAAGCAGGAAGGGTCTTACAGCAGAGGGAGTGGAGAGAGTCGGGCTGCAGAGCGACGACAGCACCAGCTCTCAGCCAATCCAATGCTCCAGACCACGGTTTGAGCTACTGGAGTTGGACTCACCGGACGAAGACACAGGAGATGCCTCCCTGTCCTCAAACCTGTCCATCGAACTGAGCCTACAGGAAGACCACTTGTCATCACTTCCTCTTGAAGAGGAGGAAGAGCAGGAGGATGAGGAAGATCTGCCCAGTTTCTTAAATAACACAAGTGAGTTAGTGTGGATGGTTGATAAACTCCCTCCCTGACATGACGCCTGCAAAAATTGTACATTGTTTTTAAGTACACTGAACAAAAATATAAACGCAACATGCAAGAATTTAAAAGATTTTACAGTTCATATAAGGAAATAAGTCAATTGAAATAAATGAATTAGGTCCTAATCTATGGATTTCACATGACTGGGAATACAGACATGCATCTGTTGGGAACAGATACCTTAAAACAAAAGGGAAGAGGACGTGGATCAGAAAACCAGTCAGTATCTGGTGTGACCACCATTTGCCTCATGCAGCGTGACACATCACCTTCACATAATTGATCAGGCTGTTGATTGTGGAATGTTGTCTCACTCCTCTTCAATGGCTGTGCAAAGTTGCTGGAAATTGTCGGGAACTGGAACACGCTGTCGTACACGCCGATCCAGAGCATCCCAAACATGCTCAACGGGTGACAGTCTGAGTATGCAGGCCATGGAAGAACTGGGACATTTTCAGCTTGCAGGAAATGTGAAAAGATGACATGGGGCCGTGCATTGTCATGCTGAAACATGACGTGATGGCGGTGGATGAATGGCTCAACAATGGGCCTCAGGATCTCGTCACGGTATCTCTGTGCATTCAAATTGCCATCGATAAAATGCAATTGTTTTCGTTGTCCGTAGCTTATGCCTGCCCATACCATAACCCCACCTCCACCATGGGGCACTTTGTTCACAACGTTGACATCAGCAAACTGCTCGCCCACATTTGAAACTGGGATTCATCCATGAAGAGTACACTTCTCCAGCGTGCCAGTGGCCATCGAAGGTGGGCATTTGTCCACTGAAGTCGGTTACGACGCCGAACTGCAGTCAGGTCAAGACCCTGGTGAGAACGACAAGCATGTAGAATAGCTTCCCTGAAACGGTTTCTGACAGTTTGTGCAGAAATTTGTTGGTTGCGTAAACCCACAGTTTCATCAGCTGTCAAAGTGGCTGGTCTCAGATGATCCAACAGGTGAAAAAGCCAGATGCGGAGGACCTGGGCTGGTGTGGTTACACATGGTCTGCGGTTTTGAGGCCGGTTGGAAGTACTGCCAAATTCTCTAAAACAAATTTAGAGGTGGCTTATGGTAGAGAAATTAACATTGCATTCTCTGGCAACAGCTCTGGTGGACATTCCTGTAGTCAGTATACCAATTGCACGCTCCTTCAAAACTTGAGACATCTGTGGCATTGTATTGTGACAATTGCACATTTTAGTGGCCTTTTATTGTCCCCAGCACAAGGTGCACCTGTGTAATGATCATGCTATTTAATCTTGATATACCACACCAGTCAGGTGGATGGATTATCTTGGTAAAGGAGAAATGCTCACTAACAGGGATGTAAACAAATTTGTGCACAAAATTGGAGAGAAATAAGCTTTTTGTGCTTATGGAACATTTCTGGGATCTTTTATTTCAGCTCATGAAACATGGGACCCACACTTTACATGTTGCGTTTATATTTTTGTTCAGTATATAAATAATTATTTGTCTCTTTCAGAGCCGCTGTCCATAACAGAGGGAATATGTGTTTGGTGCAAATTTAGAAACTATCCTTTCTGGCCGGCAATGGTGAGTGTGGATCTGTGCTCCCAACAACATGAAACGATGAGATGTGGTGGGGACATGTTAGAGCTGACAACAACTCTTCTCCTCAGGTGAAAAGCGTGAACCGGAAGATGAAGAAAGCCAGCATTGTGTTTATTGACAACCTGCTGTTTGACAAGAAGAGGATACGAAAAGGGTAGGAACCCCAAAACTCTGTTTAACCCATTTCCACTGTCATTCTTTAGTAATGAACCTTTGTTCCGATATTAACCATGTTTTTTTCCGTTTCTTTTCCAGCTTCTCTGTGGCCCTAAAAACATTGAAGCCTTTTGACTGTGAAGAGGCTGATCAGCTTGTGGTAAGGTTTTTAAACTCTTTTATGAATACTGTCTCCATACAACTAATATATAGTATAGATACAGCTGTTTTTGTATATGTATTCCTGGTGACTGGTGTGTTGTTTGCTGTCGTCTGTAGTGTAAAGCCAGAGAGAGTTATGATGCTGCCATCAAATGGTGCCTGGAGCTGATCGCCGACTATAGAATCCGTATCGGTAACCAATTCTACTACGCTTCTCTTAGAATGAGCACTGTGCGCCTGTTGTCCGGACCCTGATGAAGTTCATTATGTGTGTTGTGTTTTCCTTGATGTTTTGTATTGTCTTTGCAGGATGTGGCTTCACCGGCTCCTTCATTGAATACTTTTCTGATGACATAAGTAAGTTCATGTCTATTAGATGTTGGCACTTTGCTATTCAATGTTTAACTTCAGTCCAATGCTGCCTGTTCTTAATTTAAGATGGTCATTATAGTACAACAGAATCTATTCTCTAACTGACCTGACTAAATATAATATGTGTGAAATGCTTGATAATGTATGTGATATCAACAGAGAAGTATGTTTTCTGGGTGATTTTAAATATTGACTGGCTATCATCAAGCTCAGGGAAAAAAACTTCAAACTGTAACCAGTGCCTGCAACCTGGATCAGGTTCTCAGTCAATCTACCAGGGTAGTTACAAACAGCACAGGAATTAAATCATCAACATGTATTGATCACATCTTTACTAACGCTGCAGCAATTTGCTTTAAAGCAGTATCCAAATCCATAGGATGTAGTGATCACAATATAATAGCCATATCTAGGAAAACCAAAGTTCCAAAGGCTGGGCCTAATATAGTGTATAAGAGGTCATACAATAAGGTTTGTAGTGATTCATATGTTGACGATGTAAAGAAAATTTGCTGGTCTGTGGAGGGTAATGAGGAGCAACCAGATGCTGCACTTGACGCATTTATGAAACAACTTATTCCAGTTACTATTTAGCACGCACCCACTAAGAAAATGACTGTAAAAACTGTTAAATCCCCTTGGATTGATGAGGAATTGAAAAATGTATGGTTGAGAGGGATGAGGCAAAAGGGTATGTCAGTTAAGTCTGACAGCCCCACTTATTGGCAAACGTATTGCAAATTAAGAAATCATGTGACTAAACTAAAGAAAAATAAACTACACTATGAAACAAAGATAAATTATATAAAGAATGATAGTAAAAAGCTTTGGGGCACCTTTAAAATTAAATTGTGGGGGGAAAGCCAACTCGGCTCCTTCATTCATTGAATCAGATGGTTCATTCATCACAAAGCCCACTGATATTGCCAACTACTTTAATGACTTTTTAATTGGCAAGATTAGCAAATTTAGGGATGACATGCCATCATCAAACACTGACACTACACATCCAAGTATATCGGACCAAATTATGAAAGACAAGAATTGTACTTTTGAATTTCGTAAAGTCATTGTGGTAGAGGTGAACAAATTATTGTTGTCTATCAACAATGACAAGCCACCAGGGTCTGACAATCTGGATGGAAAATTGCTGAGGATAATAGCAGACGATATTGCCACTCCTATTTGCCACATCTTCAATATAAACCTACTAGAGAGCGTGTGCCCTCAGGCCTGGAGGGAAGCTGAAGTCAGTCCGTTACCCAAGAATAGTAAAGCCCCTTTACTGGCTCAAATAACCAACCAATCAGCCTGTTACCAAACCTTAGTAAACTTCTGGAGAAAATTGTGTTTGACTGAAATGACTGCAACACTCAACAAAGAGCTGCAGTTAGTTTCAGAGTGGGTGGCAAGGAATAAGTTAGCCAATGCTATTTCACAGTAAACAAATTGACAAATTGACAACAGAATTTCAGCATGCTTATAGGGAAGGACACTCAACAAGCACAGCACTTACACAAATGACTGATGATTGGCTGAGAGAAATTGATGATATTATTATTGTGGGGGCTGTCTTGTTAGACTTCAGTGCAGCTTTTGACATGATTGATCATAGTCTGCTGATGGAAAAACATATGTGTTTTGGCTTTAAACACCCTGCTATAATGTGGATAAAGAGTTACTTGTTTAACAGAACACAGAGGGTGTTCTTTAATGGAAGCCTCTCAAATATAATCCAGTTAGAATCAGGAATTCCCCAGGGTAGCTGTTTAGGCCACTTGCTTTTAATTTTTTTTACTGACGACATACTTTGAGTAAAGCCAGAGTGTCTATGTATGCGGATGACTCAACACTATACACATCAGCTACTACAGCGACTGAAATGACTGCAACACTCAACAAAGAGCTGCGGTTAGTTTCAGAGTGAGTGGCAAGGAATAAGTTAGCCCTAAATACTTCTAAAACTAAAAGCATTGTATTTGGAACAAAACACTCACTAAATCCTAAACCTCAACTAAATCTTGTAATAAATAATGTGGAAATTGAGCAAGTTGTGATGACTAAACTGCTTGGAGTAACCCTGGATTGTAAACTGTCATGGTCAAAACATATTGATGCAGTAGTAGCTAAGATGGGGGGAAGTCTGTCCATAATAAAGCGATGCTCTGCCTTCTTAACAACACTATCAACAAGGCAGGTCCTACAGGCCCTAGTTTTGTCGCACCTTGGCTACTGTTCAGTCGTGTGGTCAGGTGCCACAAAAAAGGACTGAGGAAAATTGCAATTGGCTCAGAACAGGGCAGCACGGCTGGCCCTTGTATGTACACAGAGAGCTAATATTAATAGTATGCATGTCAATCTCTTCTGGCTGAAAGTGGAGGAGAGATTGACTTCATCACTGCTTGTATTTATGAGAGGTACTGACATGTTGAATGCACCGAGCTGTACATTTAAACTACTAGCACACAGCTCAGACACCCATGCATACCCCACAAGACATGCCACAAGAGGTCACTTCACAGTCCCCAAGTCCAGAACAGACTATGGGAGGCGCACAGTACTACATAGAGCCATGACTACATGGAACTCTATTCCACATCAAGTAACTGACGCAAGCAGTAAAATTAGATTTAAAAAAAATAAATAATAATAATTTAAAAAAACACCTTATGGAACAACAGGGACTGTGAAGCATCACAAACATTGGCACAGGCGCATGCATACACACACACACACACACGATAACATATGCACTATACATACAGTTGAAGTCTGAAGTTTACGTACACCTTAGCCAAATACATTTTAAACTCAGTTTTTCTACAATTCCTGACATTTAATCCTATTAAATTCTCTGTCTTAGGTCAATTAGGATCACCACTTTATTTTAAGAATGTGAAATGTCAGAATAATAGTAGAGTGATTTATTTCAGCTTTTATTTCTTTCATCACATTCCCAGTGGGTCAGAAGTTTACATACACTCAATTATTATTTGGTAGCATTGCCTTTAAATTGTTTAACTTGGTCAAACGTTTCGTGAGCCTTCCACAAGCTTCACACAACAAGTTTAGTGAATTTTGGCCCATTCTTCCTGACAGTCAGGTTTGTAGACTTCCTTGCTCGCACACGCTTTTTCAGTTATGCCCACAAATTTTCTATAGAATTGAGGTCAGGGCTTTGTGATGGCCACTCCAATACCTTGACTTTGTTATCCTTAAGCCATTTTGCCACAACTTTGAAAGTATGCTTGGGGTCATTGTCCATTTGGAAGACCCATTTGCGACCAAGCTTTAACTTCCTGACTGATGTCTTGAGATGTTTCTTCAATATATCCACATAATTTTCCTCTGTCATGAAGCCATCTATTTTGTGAAGTGCACCAGTCCCTCCTGCAGCAAAGCACCCCCACAATATGATGCTGCCACCCCTGTGCTTCACGGTTGGGTTGGTGTTCTTCGGCTTGCAAGCGTCCCCCTTTTTCCTCCAAACATAACGATGGTCATTATGGCCAAAAAGTTATATTTTTGTTTCATCAGACCAGAGGACATTTCTCCAAAAAGTACGATCTTTGTCCCCATGTGCAGTTGCAAACCGTAGTCTGGCTTTTTTATGGCAGTTTTGGAGCAGTGGCTTCTTCCTTGCTGAGCGGCCTTTCAGGTTATGTCGATATAGAACTCGTTTTACTGTGGATATAGATACTTTTGTACCTCTTTCCTCCAGCATCTTCACAATGTCCTTTGCTGCTGTTCTGGGATTGATATGCACTTTTCGCACCAAAGTACGTTCATCTCTAGGAGACAGAACGCGTCTCCTTCCTGAGCGGTATGACGGCTGCGTGGTCCCATGGTGTTTATACTGGCGTACTATTGTTTGTACAGATGAATGTGGTACCTTCAGGTGTTTGGAAATTGCTCCCAAGGATGAACCAGACTTGTGGAGGTCTACAACATTTTTATTTTTTCATTTTCCCTTTTGCTTGACATCATGGGAAAATCAAAGAGTCACAGAGTTTGAAGGTAGGCCTTGAAATACATCCACAGGTACACCTCCAATTGACTCAAATGATGTCAATTAGCCTATCAGAACCTTCTAGAGCCATGACATAATTTTCTGGAATTTTCCAAGCTGTTTAAAGGCACAGTCAACTTAGTGTATGTAAACTTCTGACCCACTGGAATTGTGATACAGTGAATTATAAGTGAAATAATCTGTAAACAATTGTTGGAAAAATGACTTGTTTCATGCACAAAGTAAATGTCCTAACCGACTTGCCAAAACTATAGTTTGTTAACAAGAAATTTGTGGAGTGGTTGAAAAACGGGTTTTAATGACTCCAACCTAAGTGTATGTAAACTTCCGACTTCAACTGTACACATGGATTTAGTACTGTAGATATGTGGTAGTGGTGGAGTAGGGGCCTGAGGGCACACATTGTGACTGTATTGTAATATTTTGTCAAATTGTATAAACTGCCTTAATTTTGCTGGACCCCAGGAAGAGAAGCTGCTGATTTGGCAGCAGCTAATGGGGATCCATAATAAATGCAAATAAAGGTGACGGATGGATAAATAACCTGCCTGATCCACCAACAGGCTGTCCTGTGAGGAGACGTTATCCTCAGAGTACCTCTGACCTCAACTTCCCCAGTAAGCTGATGTTGGAGGAGCAGTTTTTAACCTCTGACCTTGGGGAGGAAGAGGAGGAGGGCAGCGGCCAGCAGGAGGAGGAGAGGAGAAGGAGGAGGAGGAGGAAGCTGCTGCCTGACCGCTCCAAGGCAGCACGTAACCGTGCCAATGAGAAACTGGTGGACTTCATCATTAAGCAACGCCGGGTGGAGACACGCCTTCTAGTGAGTAACCATGCCGATGCTTCCCTCACTCTCCCAGGCACTCAATAGGTTCTCTTCTCTGTCAGTATCAGATTTTCTCCCTTCATTCCCCTCTCTCCCTCATTTCTCTTTCTCGCTCTTTCCCTCCTTCCATCCTCTCTCTCCCCATCTCCATCTCTCCCCTCCAGGGTGTGATCAGGTCTCTCTAATATATGATAACTTCTCTCTCTCTCCTCCAGGGTGTGATCAGGTCTCTCTAATATATGATAACTTCTCTCTCTCTCCTCCAGGGTGTGATCAGGTCTCTATATATATGATAACCTCTCTCTCTCTCCTCCAGGGTGTGATCAGGTCTCTATATATATGATAACCTCTCTCTCTCTCCTCCAGGGTGTGATCAGGTCTCTATATATATGATAACCTATCTCTCTCTCCTCCAGGGTGTGATCAGGTCTCTATATATATGATAACCTATCTCTCCCTCCAGGGTGTGATCAGGTCTCTCTAATATATGATAACTTCTCTCTCTCTCCTCCAGGGTGTGATCAGGTCTCTCTAATATATGATAACTTCTCTCTCCCCTCCAGGGTGTGATCAGGTCTCTCTAATATATGATAACCTCTCTCTCTCCTCCAGGGTGTGATCAGGTCTCTCTAATATATGATAACTTCTCTCTCCCCTCCAGGGTGTGATCAGGTCTCTATATATATGATAACCTCTCTCTCTCTCCTCCAGGGTGTGATCAGGTCTCTATATATATGATAACCTATCTCTCCCTCCAGGGTGTGATCAGGTCTCTCTAATATATGATAACTTCTCTCTCTCTCCTCCAGGGTGTGATCAGGTCTCTCTAATATATGATAACTTCTCTCTCCCCTCCAGGGTGTGATCAGGTCTCTCTAATATATGATAACCTCTCTCTCTCTCCTCCAGGGTGTGATCAGGTCTCTCTAATATATGATAACTTCTCTCTCCCCTCCAGGGTGTGATCAGGTCTCTCTAATATATGATAACTTCTCTCTCTCTCCTCCAGGGTGTGATCAGGTCTCTCTGTATATGATAACCTCTCTCTCTCCTCCAGGGTGTGATCAGGTCTCTCTAATATATGATAACTTCTCTCTCCCTCCAGGGTGTGATCAGGTCTCTCTAATATATGATAACCTCTCTCTCTCTCCTCCAGGGTGTGATCAGGTCTCTCTGTATATGATAACCTCTCTCCCCTCCAGGGTGTGATCAGGTTTCTCTGTATATGATAACCTCTCTCTCTCCCCTCCAGGGTGTGATCAGGTCTCTCTAATATATGATAACCTCTCTCTCTCTCCTCCAGGGTGTGATCAGGTTTCTCTATATATGATGACCTCTCTCTCTCCCCTCCAGGGTGTGATCAGGTTTCTCTATATATGATGACCTCTCTCTCTCCCCTCCAGGGTGTGATCAGGTCTCTCTAATATATGATAACCTCTCTCTCTCTCCTCCAGGGTGTGATCAGGTCTCTCTGTATATGATAACCTCTCTCCCCTCCAGGGTGTGATCAGGTTTCTTTGTATATGATAACCTCTCTCTCTCCCCTCCAGGGTGTGATCAGGTCTCTATATATATGATAACCTCTCTCTCTCTCCTCCAGGGTGTGATCAGGTCTCTATATATATGATAACCTCTCTCTCTCCTCCAGGGTGTGATCAGGTCTCTCTGTATATGATAACCTCTCTCTCTCCCCTCCAGGGTGTGATCGGCGGGCAGCAACAATCCAAGTGGCTGCGATGGTTCCTGGCAGCCAGTCGGTCAGTAGTGGACACCTACCTGGAGGATGAGGACCAGCTGGACCAGGTGTATCAGTACCTGAGGGGGGTGTATGAGACCGCCCCCCTCACCGCCCCCTGCCTGGCTGACGTTGACCGCATACGTCTCGTACTGGACGTCCTCTTACCTGAGGTCACAATGCAATAGGAAACAACTTTATTGTCCATCGACACACAAATTTATTTTTGCTGTGTGTGTTTTATATTCCCCTTTACTGTTGAATTAGTTTAAATTAAATTATTCTAAAGTTTTCTTCTCCTGCAGGCTATTATCTATGCCATAGCTGGAGTGGACAAGTTGTCACTGGTGAAGGCAGAGGACAAATACCTAAAAGGGCCCTGTCTGAGTAAAAGGTAAGAGAGGAGTAGTGTGTGAGCCCACTGTACTAAAGCCTAGGCATTAGCTTGTGGAGCTAACCCAAGTCAGGTTTAACACACCAGTTCCCACATCTGTTTTCTTGTCCCTCCTTCCTGTCCTCAGGGAAAGAGAGGAGTTTGATTGGATGATCGAGCAACAGATGAAAATGAAAGCATCGATCGGTCAGCGTCCTGTGCACTGAACACCACACTGCCTACTTTGGCTTCCAGCCGTCAGACTTCAGCCGAGATGAAATCCCAGGGCGTGTTGTATAGTGCTTTACCTTCAAATGTCATTTCTGATTGAGACGACATCTGCAGCGTTTTACCGTGAATGGGAAAATCCTGGGAGGACGTACACCGCGGTTTAGACCCACTACCACAGTATTTTGTCCATCATGGTTGCCCGTTAAGGCTGGATTACTGTAAATTCTGTAAATACTTGTCTATTTTTATATGGAAAAGGAATGTCTTTTTTTTTTTTTAATAATAATATTTTAATTCCTCTTCCTGTGTGAATTCCTGTCTAATTATGTGGCTATGTAAGGTTAGCTTGTCGATACCTTCATCTATACCTATTTCTTGGTGACAGGCATATAACATTCTGAATGTGAATCATGTCAGCTCAATAAAGCTTCCTCAGTCATCTAGTTTGCTTCTTATTGGTATATTGAGTCCCAAATGGCACCCTATTATTTTCATAGCGCACTTCTTTTGACCAGGGCCCAAGTATAGTGCACTATATAGGGAATAGCGTGTCATTTAAGACACAACCCATGACTTGCAATGACAGTACAGGAATGAGACTGTTCCCCCATGACAGGTCAATAATGAATGCATGCAAGTCTGGTAATGGATTTTATTTATAAATTTATAACTACAAAAAAATATGTTGCTTGTCTAATGTCTCATCAATCATGGAATTCACAAGGCACTTTCTGGTTGCTATGCTACAGGTGTTGGTGGATTTACTCATGCAACTCCAGTCAATCTGTGTCATTGTAAAATACCAACTCCTCTCAGGCTTGGAAAACAGCCTTCAGAGACTACCAACATTTTGGCAAAACATTTCAATATAATTCTTTAAGTTTAAACAGCATGTACAGTGCTTTGAATGTAATACACAGAAAATGCCACCTTTAGCCATATTGCTACAATCACTATGGTGAGACACTGATGAAAAACAGTTAATTAGCTGCTTCTCACTGAGTTGAAAGCCGGAGAGTGAGTATGTGTGTGTCTCAAATCCTCCTGGAATCCAATGTCTTTAAAGTCCAATAAGGGTTGTCCTCTCGTTCGCATACCAAATGGCACCCTGGATAGAGCCCTGGTCAACAGTAATGTACTATATAGGGAATAGGGTGCCATTTGAGATGCTAATTTCCTGTGCTCATGGTTGCTTTAGAGATTTGATGTGGGCACAGTTTGAGGGCGGGGCCTAGTTTTGATATTCATAGCTGTCATCAAGTGGTTCTCTGTCAGCAATAGGAGGGCCTGGCTGTCAATCTCCTGGGAACGTAACTCGTTGGATATGTCCCGCCTACCTAGTGGAGGAGAGGGGGGACAAATGAGGAAGGTGGAGAGAGAGGAGTTGTGACCTGAGAGGGAAAAACTCATGGCCCCAGGCATATTGTATAAGATATGTGCATCCATTACAGTATTGGTTCAAGCAGCTTTGAATCCCAAGTGAAGCCATAAAGATACCTGGTAGAGAGTTGATCTGGAGCAGACTTGTTCCACACTCCACTGTGTTGGATTTTCACTACAGTCTTTTCCTGTGATCTGTCCATAAGAGGGACTGAACGTCTCTCTCCTCCCTGCTCTCTCCCTCTCTCTGTCACCCTCTCTTCTCTCCCTCTTTTCATGCCGATGCAGCCTGGTGATCATGGGGACAGGGGGCTCTTCTTCCTCCTCTTCCCCCTCTCCCCTCAACCTTCTCTGGGCCTCATCAGAGCCGTAGGGCCACTTCATCTGCAGTGGAAGTAACAACATGATCACGATCAGACATTTCCCCATATAATGCTTTAGAGGGACAACAGTTTGGGGTTTCATAGGTAGATCAGATAATTGCACATTTGTTTATCACGTCTGTCTAACTGATCTAGCCTCGTTCCAGATTTGTTTGTGCTGTTTTGCCAGCTGTCTTACCATGATTGGCATTATCAATGATCATAGGAGTTGGCTAAATGTACGGACAGGCTGTGACTTCGGACCTGTCTAAGGAGGAAGTGTTCTCTGGAGCCCCCGTTGATCCTCCCCGGGGGTCGTCCTCTCCTGCCCATCGACCTGTGGCCCCAATGACTGGCCTTGTCCACCTTCAACTCGCTCAGATGCTTAGTACAGCTCACATTGAACCTGACAGAATGGAGGGAGAGAGAGAGACAGTCGGAGGAACAGAAAGATGGAAGGTTGAGGTCTGTGTATGGTTTCTGGAGTTTAGCCATCCAGGAGAGATATTCCACTGAACACAAAAACATTACAAGAATTGTAGTCTGGGTCTCTTGAATTCCCCTTGATCCTGGATGGGAAAAAGTACATATGGCTTTTGGGTACAAGTCCACATATGGATTCCAGGGGCTTCATCTGGGTTGGGGAATAGTGTTTGGGTGAATTTGGGTAACTTTCACAGTACCTTTTAATTTTTCATATTTCTTTTGTTGGAAGATTCCTGGAATCAGGAGGGAATAACCAGGAAGTCCAGGAATCTTCCAACTGGGATTTCTGGAAAACCTGGGAATTTTGTGAAAGTTACTGGTATTGTGCAGCCCTATGAGGAAAACTGAACTGACCTGACACAGGTCAAGGAGCAGAATCGTTTGGATCGGAGGAAGGTGTGAACGTAGTCTCTCTTCCCACAGAACTCACACTACAGCATGTCTACCAGGCCCTCAGCATCAGGCTCTACAGTACAGCAGGAGAGGACACACTGTTAGGATGGACAGACACATGGACGGATGGACACACTCGCATGCTCGCAGGTATTCACACACCACACACACCGTCCAGGGTGAGGATATCATCCTCATCATCACTCATGTCTGAGTCACTGGAGTTGTCTGGCTGCTCAGCATCAACCAGGCTCTCTAGCTCTCCACCCCTATTGGTTCTCATCTCAGATGCTAGACCCCCATTGGGTCTCATCTCAGGAGCCAGGTCCCCATTGGTTCTCACCTCCCAGGCTTCAGGAAGCGTGGTCTGCTGCTCTGCCCCTAAAGACGAACGGCCCACCTGAGGCAGGAAGGAACACACCACTGAATCTATGACTGGTTTACATAACAACATACTGCTATGGAGGGCTGAACAACATGTTAACCAACAACCAGTAGGAGAGCAGACTGCTTGGTCAAGAGGACGTTTGATATATGGGGGGGGTTGTGGTTGGGGCTTCAAGATGCAGTGTTCTACTACTGTCCAAGATTGACTCGGGGTTGAATGCACAATCCACCATTCAGTGAAGAAGGGTGTTAGAGGATGGTGACTATTAGGTTACTATCCATGCCTTTGGGGAGTAGGACAAGGCCGGAAGTGTTTATTATAAGGAATTTGAAATAATTTATACATTTAATTTTGATACTTAAGTATATTTAAGTATATTTAAAACCAAATACTTTTAGACTTTTACTCAAGTAATATTTTACTGGGTGACTTTCACTTTTACTTGAGTCATTTTTTTATGAAGGTATTTTTACTTTTACTCAAGTATGATAATTGGGTACTTTTTCCACCACTGTGCAGTACACTGTGAACGGGTGACGACCAGGCTACTATCCATGCCTTTTGTGACCAGTAGTAGTGTGCTCCTGTAGTGTACACTGTGGAGCTTCCACCAGGGAACATACCGGGAATGGTACCGGGAGGAACGGCTACAGGGCCTCTCTGACGACTAACTCGTCAGAGTTAGGGGGAAAGGGGGAAGCCAGGGCGATGGGGTGCAGCTGCCAGTGGGATCCTGCAGTGGTCTGCTGAATGATGTGCTGATGGGGAGCCCCCTTGTGACTGGGAGGACAGTGCAGCTGGTTCTTGACCAATGCATGGGATTGGACAGGAGTGTACAATGCTGGAATGGCAATAAAACCATGTGAACAGACATGAGGGGTTGGATACGTGTAACAAACCCACACTAAACCCTGCACTGGAACAAAACCCTGCACGACCTGTGGATCCTCAGGACCAGTACTGCCTAACATTGATTCAATCCAATAGAGCACAACAGTTATAACCATGGTGACTGACTCACCAGGCGCGATAAGCTGGTTTGCTGATGTTAGCCGAGTGACGTCGGCCGGTTGGGTCTTGGCTCCAGGGGTGTCTGTCGAGGGGTCAGACTGCTAGCTGGACCTCAGGGGACAGAGGGACATCTTGGGCAATGAGCTGACCAGCACATGGGCCTGGGGCCGGGAGGACCGATGCGACAGGACACTCTGGCCAGTGGCCAAAGCCCCGTGGGAGGTGGGACCGCACAGCCAGGCTCTGGACCTAAGAGAGGAGAGAAGACACACGCGTTATAGGTAAATATTACTTACATACATCCAATGTCTTTGAGCAGGTACTGGATATCATATATGTGGGTATGGTGTCCCTCAGGGCTCCACATTGGGGCCTCTACTGTTCCTGATATATTGACTACACGACCAAAAGTATGTGGACACCTGCTCGTTGAACATCTCATTCCAAAATCATGGGCATTAATATGGAGTTGGTCCCCCCTTTGCTGCTATAACAGCCTCCACTCTTATGGGAAGGCTTTCCACTAGATGTTGGAACATTGCTGTGGGGACTTGCTTTCATTCAGCCACAAGAGTGGCTGAATGAGCAGCATACCACCCTGCATACTACTGCTGGCTTGCTTCTGAAGCTAAGCAGGGTTGGTCCTGGTCAGTCCCTGGATGGGAGACCAGATGCTGCTGGAAGTGGTGTTGGAGGGCCAGTAGGAGGCACTCTTTCCTCTGGTCTAAAAAAATATCCCAATGCCCCAGGGCAGTGATTGGGGACACTGCCCTGTGTAGGGTGCTGTCTTTCGGATGGGATGTTAAATGGGTGTCCTGACTCTCTGAGGTCATTAAAGATCCCATTGCACTTATCGTAAGAGTAGGGGTGTTAACCCCAGTGTCCTGGCTAAATTCCCAATCTGGCCCTCAAACCATCATGGCTACCTAATCATCACCAGTTTACAATTGGCTCATTCATCCCCCTCCTCTCCCCTGTAACTATTCCCCAGGTCGTTGCTGCAAATGAGAACGTGTTCTCAGTCAACTTACCTGGTAAAATAACGGTAAAATAAATAAATAAATAAAAGAGCATTAGTGAGGTTGGGCACTGATGTTGGGCGATTAGGCCTGGCTAGCAGTCGGCCTTCCAATTCATCCCAAATGTGTTCGATGGGGTTGAGGTCAAAGCTCTGTGCACGCCAGTCAATTAAAAAAATATATATATATTTCACCTTTATTTTACCAGGTTGAGAACAAGTTCTCATTTACAACTGCGACCTGGCCAAGATAAAGCAAAGCAGTGTGACAAAAACAACAACACAGAGTTACACATGGGATAAACAAACGTAAAGTCAATAACATAAGAGAAAAGTCTATGTACAGTGTGTGCAAATGGAGTAAGATTAGGGAGGTAAGGCAATAAATAGGCCATAGAGGTGAAATAATTACAATTTAGCATTAACACTGGAGTGATAGATATGCAGATGATGTGCAAGTAGAGATACTGGGGTACAAAAGAGCAACAAAAAAAGAAAAACAATATGGGGATGAGGTAGTGTGCTATTTACAGATGGGCTGTGTACAGGTACAGTGTACAGCTATCCCCCTCAGCACTACCTGGACTGCGCCAAAATGCAAATTCCTTCCGTTTGAGTTATGTTATAATTGTATTTTTTTGTTGTTTGTAAGCTGCTCTGACAGCTGATGATTAAAGTTAGAGAGGGAGATATAAGACTCCCGCTTCAGTGATTTTTGAAATTCGTTCCAGTCATTGGCAGCAGAGAACTGGAAGGAAAGGCGGCCAGAGGGGGAATTGGCTTTGGGGGTGACCAGTGAGATATTCCTGCTGGAGCGCGTGCTACGGGTGGGTGTTGCTATGGTGACCAGTGAGCTGAGATAAGGCGGGGCTTTACCTACCAAAGACAGCCAACGAGAGCATGCAGGTTGCAGGGGTGGGTAGTATATGGGACTTTGGTGACAAAATGGATGGCACTGTGATAGACTATATCCAATTTGCTGAGTAGAGTGTTGGAGGCTATTTTGTAAATGACATCGCCCAAGTCAAGGATTGGTAGGATAGTCAGTTTTACGAGGGTATGTTTAGCAGCATGAGTGAAGGAGGCTTTCTTGGGAAATAGGGAGCCAATTCTAGATTTAATTTTGGATTGGAGATCCTTAATGTGAGTCTGGAAGGAGAGTTTACAGTCTAACCAGACACCGAGGTATTTGTAGTTGTCCACATATTCTAAGTCAGGACCGTCCAGAGTAGTGATGCTAGGCGGGCGGGCAGGTGCAGGAAGCGATCGGTTGAAGAGCATGCATTTAGTTTTACTAGTATTTAAAAGCAGTTGGAGGCCACGGAAGGAGTGTTGTATGGAATTGAGGCTCGTTTGGAGGTTTGTTAACACAGTGTCCAAAGAAAGGCCAGATGTAGACAGAATGGTGTCGTCTGCATAGAGGTGGATCAGAGAATCACCAGCAGCAAGAGTGACAACATTGATATATACAGAGAAAAGAGTCGAGAATTGAACCCTGTGGCACCCCCATAGAGACTGCCAGAGGTCCGGACAACAGGCCCTCCAATTTGACACACTGAACTTTTTTTTTTATATATATATTTTTTTTAATATATATTTTTTTTATCCCCTTTTCCCCCCAATTTTCGTGGTATCCAATCGCTAGTAATTACTATCTTGTCTCATCGCTACAACTCCCGTACGGGCTCGGGAGAGACGAAGGTCGAAAGCTATGCGTCCTCCGAGGCACAACCCAACCAAGCCGCACTGCTTCTTTAACACAGCGCGCCTCCAACCCGGAAGCCAGCCGCACCAATGTGTCGGAGGAAACACCGTGCACCTGGCCCCCTTGGTTAGCGCGCACTGCGCCCAGCCCGCCACAGGAGTCGCTGGAGCGCGATGAGACAAGGAAATCCCTACCGGCCAAACCCTCCCCAACCCGGACGACGCTAGCCCAATTGTGCGTCGCCCCACGGACCTCCCGGTCGCGGCCGGCTGCGACAGAGCCTGGGGGCGAACCCAGAGACTCTGGTGGCGCAGTTAGCACTGCTATGCAGTGCCCTAGACCACTGCGCCACCCGGGAGGCCGACACACTGAACTCTATCTGAGAAGTAGTTGGTGAACCAGGCGAGGCAGTCATTTGTGAAACCAAGGCTATTGAGTCTGTCGATAAGAATGTGGTGATTGACAGAGTCGAAAGCCTTGGCCAGGTCGATAGAAGACGGCGGCACAGTACTGTCTTTTATCGATGGCGGTTATGATATTGTTTAGGACCTTGAGCATGGCTGAGGTGCACCCATGACCAGCTCGGAAACCAGATTGCATAATTTCTTCCACACCGATCTCGACAAACCATTTCTGTATGGACTTCGCTTTGTGCATGGGGGCATTGTCATGCTGAAACATGAAAGGGCCTTCCCCAAACTTTTCCCACAATGTTGGAAGCACAGAATCATCTAGAATGTCACTGTATGCTGTAGCATTAAGATTTCCCTTCACTGGAACTAAGGGTCCTGAACCATGAAAAACAGCCCCAGACCATTATTCTTCCTCCATCAAACTTTACAGTTGGCACTATGCATTGGGGCAGGTAGCGTTCTCCTGGCATCCGCCTAACCCAGATTCGGCCGTCGGGCTGCCAGATAGTGAAGCGTGATTCATCACTCCAGAGAACGAGTTTCCACTGCTCCAGAGTCCAATGGTGGCGAGCTTTACACCACTCCAGTCAACACTTGCATTGCCCATGGTGATCTTAGGCTTGTGTTTCGGCTGCTCGGCCATGGAAACCCATTTCATGAAGCTCTCGGCGAACAGTTATTTTGTTGACGTTGCTTCCAGAGGCAGTTTGTAATTCGGTTGCAACCAAGGTCAGGCGATTTTTACACTCTTCAGCACTCGGCTGTCCCGTTTTGTGAACCTGTGTAGCCTACCACTTTGCGGCTGAGCCGTTTTTGCTCCTAGATGTTTCCACTTCACAATAACAGCACTTACAGTTGACCAGGGCAGCTCTAGCAGGGCAGTAATTTGATGAACTGACTTGTTTGAAAGGTGGCCTATGAAGTGGCCATGTTAAAAGTCACTGAGCTCTATAGTAAAGCCATTCTACTGCCAATGTTTGTCTATGGCGATTGCATGGATGCCTGCTGGATTTTCTACATCTGTCAGATATAGATATATACCACCTGTCCACACGTCTAGCCATGAAATACCAAGTCAAATATATACCACACGTCTAGCCATAAAATACCAAGTCAAATATATGCCACCTGTCCACACGTCTAGCCATGAAATACCAAGTCAAATATATTCCACCTGTCTACACGTCTAGCTATGAAATACCAAGTCAAATATATTCCACCTGTCTACACGTCTAGCTATGAAATACCAAGTCAAATATATACCACCTGTCCACATCTAGCCATGAAATACCAAGTCAAATATATTCCACCTGTCTACACGTCTAGCTATGAAATACCAAGTCAAATATATTCCACCTGTCTACACGTCTACCTATGAAATACCAAGTCAAATATATACCACCTGTCCACATCTAGCCATGAAATACCAAGTCAGATATATATATATCACCTGTCCACATCTAGCCATGAAATACCAAGTCAAATATATTCCACCTGTAACGGTATTCCTCCTCCTCTACAACCGAAGAGGAGGAGTAGTGATTCGACCAAGGCGCAGCGGGTTGTGATGACAATTTTAATAAAACAAGACGGGAAAAACACAAAACCACTTGAAATAATTAACAAAATAACAAAACAAATGTAGACAAACCTGAACTATACGAACTTACATATAACACGAAGAACGCACGAACAGGGAAAATAGACTACACAAAAAGAACGATGTACAAACAAACCGAACAGTCCCGTATGGTGCGACAAACACTGACACAGGAGACAATCACCCACCAACAAACAGTGTGAACACACCTACCTTAATATGACTCTCAATCAGAGGAAATGAAAAACACCTACCTCTAATTGAGAGCCATATCAGGTCACCCAAAACCAACATAGAAACAGAAAACATAGACTGCCCACCCACACTCACGTCCTGACCAACTAACACATACAACAAACTAACAGAAACCAGGTCAGGAACGTGACACCACCTGTCTACACGTCTAGCCATGGAATACCAAGTCAAATATATGCCACCTGTCCACGGCTAGCCATGAAATACCAAGTTAGATATATGCCACTTGTCCACATCTAGCAATGAAATACCAAGTCAGATATATGCCACCTGTCCACATATCTAGCCATGTCAGATACCGCAGATGCCTTTATCCAATGCGACTTACAGTGATCACATAGGCCTACATTTTTTTAAATATAAAAATAGTATTAAATGTATTTGTCATCCAGCTATATAAATGACATCTCGGTAATAGTGAGATGTGAACTTCTGCCGTGCTTTCTGACGACAGGCTAGCTAGCCTGCCAGGCATGTAAAACCTGGCCATTCTGAACCTTTTCACCTTTAACCCTTGATCCTATTGGTGGTTGCTGACCTGGGAGGCGGAGAGTTGAGAGGAGCTGCATAAGGCAGGTCAGAGTAGACTGCTGCCACGGTGGCCGCAGGGGTCAGAATTAACTGACAGACAGAAGAGGCGGAAGAAAGAGAAAAAAGGGAAACGACACCAAGAAGAAAGAGAAAAGCAGGGAAAAGTTAGTAGAAACTCCTAATGTGAGAGAGAAATTGTTGGAAAACATCAGTTGAAAAAGAGAAATTGTCATGCTTACAATGAAGCTCTTCTTTTACTTCCTATGATCTTTGGGCAAGTAGATCGTTTATCATTTATCATGCGCAACAAAACTGTTAGGGGAAGAGGGAGATGGTAGGTACCATCTGGGCCTGGTTACAGGAGGCAGTCCCCAGGAGCATGACCTGCCGGGTAATCCTGCATGTGGTGGAGCTGGAACTCAGAACAACCAATCAGCTGGCCTGTTCCTGGAGAGGCAGGGATGGTGATCTGGAGACAGACAGACAGAATTGTGGTGGTCTCACTAGGCATTGGTAGGCAGATAGGTGTTTGAGATTGTGATTCTGGTACCTGGGGCACCATGCAGTTGGCTGCAGGGGGGTGAGGTGGGGGACTGTCTGTTACTGTATGGATGTGTCTGTTGCAGGGCTGCTGTCTGCAGCATGACGTATTGCTGTTGGGCAGCGTACATCTGCTGCAGGTACTGAGCTGCCATGGTCTGGGGCCTGCTGTGAATGGCCTGCTCGATAGAGAGACACAGCAGAGACACACTACTCATATTGTGTAGTGGGGGTGATTCAGTGACTTCCACATAAGACAGACCTGAACTACTCTCGCCAGACCTGATGACTAATTTTATCTCCCAGAACTAATGTCTCGTCTTAAACTCAGCCTGAAACGGGTTGGATTCCAGGCATGTGGACAACCTGGGTTTGGTCACGATAACATAGACTACTCTTATGCTTAGAAAACTAGACTTTGCTTGACATACAGATGTGGTTTAATTTAACACACTGACGGAAGCTGTCCCCTCTGGCTTCCTGTCCCCTCTGGCTTCCTGTCCTCCCTGGCTTCCTGTCCCCTCTGGCTTCCTGTCCTCTCTGGCTCCCTGTCTCCTCTCTCACCTGAACAACCTGTCTCTCTGTGGGGGTGGTGCCCAGAGAGGTGGGAGGGGCATGGCTGCATGGGGGGGTGTGGTGCTGCTGGCTGCCTTTGTAATGGTGATGACCACCGATGTGATGGCATTGGTGGTAACCGTGGTAACTCCTGTGGTGCAGTGACAGTAGTCCCATTGGTCTCTCCTCTTTCTCTTCCCTCCTCCTCTGTCTCCTCAGGGCTTTGTCAGTCCATCACTCTGGTAACACTGTTGTCTATATCAATGGGCCAACTGGACAGAACAAACAGAAACACCTCTGTAACTAAACATGATGATTTGATGATGTGGTATGTATTATTTTGAAACTAGAACATTTATATATGGATGCATACTTTGTTCAGTAAAAAAAAAAAAAAAAATCCCTTCTTCTGTATCCCTGAAAAGAGGGACTGTAATTTAGCTCATAAATTGCCTCTTCATATAATACATTGAATCCTAAATGCATATCTAAATGACAACATTTTTTAGCCGGTTGTTTTTGAATAAAGTTCTAAAGTGAATGTCGGCCTACACTTGACGGATTGGACATATAATCGCTGTAACTAACAGATGAGATGAGGATTGCTGGACTAGACCAAGACAGAGTTCTCCTCACGCACCCCGTCTGCCCCATAGCCTATGCGGATATAAATCTACAGATTGATAAGTGAAGGGTTCCTATGTCCCGTACGCACATTCTGCCGAATCATTTCTTAAAACCTGAAGAAAAATATAAATGTACATTTCTATACGCAAATGGAATACACGTACTCACAAAAATAATAAGAATGGATAGAAATATGGATATGAAGGCTGTCTATGCCCCCGGACTCTGGTAGAGTATTTGTCTCAGTCATAAATAAATCTTAGCAAAAGTTTAATATATTATTTGAATGAGGTTTGTTTAATAAGACGAGCTGTAGCCTATTGTTGTATGTGATTAGGCCTACTTGACATTTCAACTGTCCTATTTCATTAATTGAAAGATAATGACCAGCCCAAATATCAGAAACATTGGCTTATATAAATGAGTAATGTTACTAAAATGAGGTCGACCTTATCTCGGACAATTCATTTTAAAATGAGGTCGACCTTATCTCGGCCTATTCATATTAAAATGAGGTCAACCTTATCTCGGCCTAATCATATTAAAATGAGGTCGACCTTATCTCGGCCTATTCATATTAAAATGAGGTCGACCTTATCTCGGCCTAATCATATTAAAATGAGGTCGACCTTATCTCGGCCTATTCATATTAAAATGAGGTCGACCTTATCTCGGCCTATTCATATTAAAATGAGGTCGACCTTATCTCGGCCTATTCATATTAAAATGAGGTCGACCTTATCTCGGCCTATTCATATTAAAATGAGGTCGACCTTATCTCGGCCTATTCATATTAAAATGAGGTCGACCTTATCTCGGCGTATTCATATTAAAATGAGGTCGACCTTATCTCGGCCTAATCATATTAAAATGAGGTCGACCTTATCTCAGCCTAATCATATTGTTGGTTTGCCTTTTCCCCTTTGATCTGCTGAATTTTCAAATAAATAATTTAGTACATTTTTTTGAATAATATATACAACTTTTTATTATTTTTTTTATATTTTTTACCTTTAGTTATCGAGGCAAGTCAGTTAGAAGAACAAAATCTTATTTTATAATGACGGTCAACCCCGGACCAAACCCTTCCCTGACCCGGATGACGCTGGGCCAATTGTGCGCCGCCCTATGGGACTCCCTATCACGGCCGGTTGTGATACAGTCGAACCAGGTTCTGTAGTGACGCTTCTAGCACTGAGATGCAGTTCCTTAGACTGCTGCGCATCTCGGGAGCCCCCCCCTCTGATTTGCCTCCACATAACCTTGACATTTTCCATTTCCAAATAATCTGAATTCAATAGCCTATAGCCTAAAATATATGCAATAAAGTGCAATCAGATCTGAAATGTATTTGATAAAGACTGCAATTTGATGTCATGATGATTACTCACTATTTATCATGTTCATAAAAGACCGGAAGAATCAGAAAAATATAGCCTTATAAACCTACCGAATTAAAGTTTTTAGCATTTGAATTGTTGGAAGGAAATTTTAAAGAAAATGTATTTTAAAAATCACACAAACTGGCCTAGTTTTAAAAATGTTACACATAATTTTGTGTAAATAAAGTAGCCGCGGCCTACTTTAATTTGCTCCAAACAGTTTGCTTAAAAAGGACCATTCGAGACACAACAGACTGCTGATATTCTTTATTTAACCTTTGTTTAACTAGGCAAGTCAGTTAAGAACAAATTCTTATTTACAATGACGGCCTAGGAACAGTGGGTTAACTGCCTTGTTCAGGGGCAGAACGACAGATTTTTACCTCGTCAGCTCGGGGATTCAATCTAGCAACCTTTCGGGAACTGGCCCAACGCTCGGCTACCTGCCTCTAGGCTACCTGCCACACACATTAAGTATGTTCCAATTCCTGAAGCTCAATGTTTCCTTTTCACACCTGTGTGTAGGATCTCTTCTGCTGGACAGACAAATTATTCCAACCCATATAGCCACAACCATGCACTGACGAAAAGCAGACTGGTGACACATTTTCATGCAGCGATAGCAATGCATCAAATCCATTTTGGAACTTAAAATCTATTCGAACAATTGTTGTTAAATCATGTGCAGAATGTACTTCTAGACTTGGGTAATTCATGCATTGGGCTACAGTCATCCCTTTTATCGCTGCATGTGCAGTGCTGGCAACCATAGGCTCTAGAACGCCCCATGTATAGTTTATCATAACGATTATTTATGTATTTATTATTTCAAAAATAAAATCGTCTAACAATTCTTTTATAAGTAATCTATTAGTCTACATAAAATATATTCAGTTTGGGCATCATCATCTAGTTCCTTGGCCAATTATATGGCTGCCTATAATAGCTCTATATATTCATGCACAACCGTTCACCTATCACTGCTGTTACCTGGCTGGATTTGTTACGAGACCTGACCCGTGGCGAAGTGGCCATGGTTTTAGACTGTCACAATCATGTTCTGAATGCGTCAAGCATTAGAACCGACGGAATGAAAACCTAGACACAGCACCACCTGCAGTGTGGGAGGACCATCCACAACAGAGCAGAGGTCTTTACTGTAAAAAGAAATGTTCATGAAAAAAATGTCTTTCTCATTTTGGAGACAAAGTCAAAGCTTTTACAGCCATTATCACCACAAATAAATGCCTCTAATTTATATAGGCTACTGTATCAAGAAATTGCTCAAAATGCATTAAAATCTTTATTGCTTACCCACCTTTTTAATAAAATTAGGCCTACATTAAATGATTTAACACAACATATCCTTTATTGCTGAACTAACTGTGTAGCCTAATAAATGAAACAGTCTACTCTCAAGTCACCATTTAGTATTTTGCACCATCGGTGTGCATCATAGAATAGACTAACGTCCTCGATAGGATATTGTCTGTGTGACCAGAGAGGCTTTGAGAATTAAGCCCTATAGCTGCCATGATATAAAACAAATCACACACAATTTATCTTCTGCAGACTCAAAAAATGTTACCATGGCAACAATTTAGATTAGTCCAGGAATAGCGCAGACAGTTTTTATAGACCTATGACGAAGACTGAGAGTAGGAGATATACAGACTGTCAAATTTACAAGACATCGTCGTTTTTAATGACCTGATATTGTGTTCTTCTGCTCTGGGAGAGATCAAAAGGTTCTATTTTAGAAGTAGAAAATAGTAAGTGCTCCTGTTTTCACAAATACATTGCACAATTGAGAGTGCACAAGGCGCATGCCATAGGCTAAGACTCCAATGTATCTTATTTGTAAGCCTATATACAAATATTTCTGTGTCTAGTCTTTTTGTGGGAGCGTTTGAGAATTAATGCAAGCAAAATCATTCAACATGCAACAAACAAAAAATGTCAAGGTTTACTGGTAGTATGTATTGCAATACTAGGTATTTGTATGTCCACTAGGTGACACAAGACTCGGGAAAAGAGGCCACAGGTTTTCCAGACTTCATAAATCATGCTGATGTTGAACAGAGAACTGCTGGTATCTGTAATTCATGCATCATCGTGGATTCTGTATGACTGTAACGTGGTCTAGTTTTGTATGGCAAAAATAATACCAATCTCTATTTCCAAAATATGATTTTCATATCAATAACTCCATTTCAACTTCCACATATTTTGTAGAATTGAAATTATATGTAGAAATGGCAATATACAATGTAATTCCCAAGGACCCCACAAAGGTCTAGCCCGCGATCAGGATGACTCGTACGAGGCAGGTCTGATTCTGGACCGAATCAAACGTAGACTATCCCCCCTCGCATTTCAGTTAGTACAATCGGAATGCTGGCGAACACATTCATTTTGAAGTATTGTGTTGAACTGAAAATGTACTCATTGTCTATCATTATAATATATGAGATTAACATTATTTGCCTTGTATTCTATATATGTTTTATCTACAAAATATTGTCTGCGATCAGTGTATCTTCTTGTTTAGTTTGTTGATTGAAGTAATTAGTTGCCCCTCTTACATTCCGCTAATGGATTCGTCCGTCGTGAGGCCTTTACAGTAGTAGGGAGTGTTGTTTGGCGGATTCCTTCAAGTTTTACATTACTTTATGTCTGAATTTTGTAAAATTAAGAAAGCGCCAATTGTTCGTTTCCATAACTAGTCAGCTAGCTAATTATTTTATCTATCGATATAGGTACAGAAGAGGGTTTAGGGTGTGGTACACAGCTAAGTTAGCCGCAGTAGGAAGGCATCTTCAGCGAGCGGAGTGTCCGAATCTGAGAGTTTATAATGCCGACGTTGCGGGACAGCAGCATGTCTCACCCCGGCGAGAACCCGTACCAAGTCCGGGTAAAAGCTTACTACAAAGGGTAAGTACACAGTTAGGGTTTGCAATTTGTTTTGGGATTAAACAAATCGTTATTTGTCTCGTTAGTAACTTGGGCTAGGCTTTATTAGCCAGATAGTTAGCCAGGTAACGTTAGAGAGAAACTTGACAGGCAAGTGGAACTATCCAGACATGTAGCTAAGCTGCTAGTTTAGCATACAAGTTATTTATCTCAAATCTATTTTAAGCAAGTGAAACCCCCCCCCCCCCCATTGTTTCATGGCTTAATGGCTACAGGTTCTGAGACATGACTTAAATAACGTCACATTGAACTTAGTTAGAGGCTACCTAACTGGTGTTGGCGATGAAGCAAGCTAACGTTAGCTGGATGTTTGATTCTTGTCAGGATCCTCGTAGCCAGCTATTGAAGCTTGTGTGTTGTCATAACTGGACTGAATCATTTTACAGCATCTTATGAAGTTTTACATTATTTTGAAGCATTTAAGTAATCCCAGCCATTGATACCTGAATTTACATTGAATAACCATTTTTTAAAATTTGCAATAGATTAGAGAGCCTATTTTGAGATGTCACTGTTTGTGATTCAATTATAGCTAGTGAATGGTGATCAGTAATTGTATCCAAAGATGGAAATCACTTGTCAAACACAGATGTTGCCGAACACTCCTTGTGTGATGCCGAGTCTGTGATTGTGGTTTTACCCAGAGGGAGTCTGGCCAAACGTGTATTACCAGTAACTTCTGCCAGACCTGTTGTATTTCATGTTCAGTCTACATAGTCGCCCAGCCAGCACTATTGTCCCTAGGTATTTAAACGAGTTGTTTCTGGAAACAAAACATCCATACTATTTCTGAGATGACCGCCTAGGAATGTCAAGTATTTGGGGAATCTGGTATGAAGCATTTGAATTGGTTTGTCAAGTGCAGGGACATGCCACTCATTATTAAGGCTAACTAGGCTTTACATAAGCATTGGCTGTTCTATACATTTGTGAATGAACAGTGGTAAAGGCAATACTATTTTAGTGGAGAAAAGCTTGTCTCTGTTAGCCTGGATCCAAGCGGCATAGTAATGTTTCAGCATAGTAATGTTTCACTTCATGTTGAAGCAGAACAATTACGTTTGGATCCAGGCAAGGTTCTACATCCCTGTTGGCTCTCATTCGAATCGCATTTCTGATTCGAACCATCAGTCCTATATACAGTTTTTGCTGTACTTCCTTGTATCAGTCATATACTGTTTCTATGGCTCTGCTCTTTATATATGCTTTCCATACTGTCCTATAATAATGGCCAGTTTGACATAAATACACAGGGCCACTTGGCCTCCAAACCAGAGGCAGGATTCCTGAGGAAAGCAGGTTGAATGGTTGACAGAGAACTAGGGTCAGCGAGAGAAAGAGATTATTTTCCTCTCTTGGTAAGTAGGCAGTGCCTGTCTTTTATAGCAGCTCTCTGTCTGCATCAGTGCACAACACAAAGGCCTGATATGTGTCCCAAATGGCACCCATTCCCTATATAGTGAACTACTTTTGACCAGGACTCTGGTCAAAGGTAGTACACTATATATGGAATAGGGAGCCATAGGGGTTCAGCCCCAGCATTGTAAGAGGAAGTATTCAATAAAAGCCCTCCAAGCACATCACATCAGGCACAAAGTTGTCAATTCTCTCTCTTCCTTCCCACCATCTTAGTTATCATAATAGCCTGCTAACCAATGGCTTTAAGTGCTCACAACAGCCACTGTAACCTCTATGCCAGGGCTATTCAACAACAACCACTGTAACCTCTATACCAGGGCTATTCAACAACAACCACTGTACCCTCTATGCCAGGGCTATTCCACAACAACCACTGTACCCTCTATGCCAGGGCTATTCAACAACAACCACTGTAACCTCTATGCCAGGGCTATTCAACAACAACCACTGTAACCTCTATGCCAGGGCTATTCAACAACAACCACTGTACCCTCTATACCAGGGCTATTCAACAACAACCACTGTACCCTCTATACCAGGGCTATTCAACAACAACCACTGTACCCTCTATGCCAGGGCTATTCAACAACAGCCACTGTAACCTCTATACCAGGGCTATTCCACAACAACCACTGTACCCTCTATGCCAGGGCTATTCAACAACGACCACTGTACCCTCTATGCCAGGGCTATTCAACAACAACCACTGTACCCTCTATACCAGGGCTATTCAACAACAACCACTGTACCCTCTATGCCAGGGCTATTCAACAACAGCCACTGTAACCTCTATACCAGGGCTATTCAACAACAACCACTGTAACCTCTATACCAGGGCTATTCAACAACAACCACTGTAACCTCTATACCAGGGCTATTCAACAACAACCACTGTAACCTCTATACCAGGGCTATTCAACAACAACCACTGTAACATCTATGCCAGGGCTATTCAACAACAACCACTGTAACCTCTATGCCTGGGCTATTCAACAACAGCCACTGTAACCTCTATACCAGGGCTATTCCACAACAACCACTGTACCCTTTATGCCAGGGCTATTCCACAACAACCACTGTAACCTCTATACCAGGGCTATTCCACAACAGCCACTGTAACCTCTATACCAGGGCTATTCCACAACAACCACTGTAACCTCTATACCTGGGCTATTCAACTATATTCTTAAAGGGGCCAGACTTGAATATGGCCAGATATTTTCTACATGGGATTACTCTTCCTAAAACTGGTTTAAAAAAACAATACACAATTAGTATCTTAGAAAACCCTTTTATTTAAATGACATGTTGCTAAAAGTTTATTTGAAGTGTTTTAAGAGTAAATCGGTGCATCAACTTTTTTGAAATAATGGAACACATTTGTACTTATAACACAGTGTATTGTACGTACATACATTCATCTTTTGTTTGGATTTATCTTGTTTAAAAAAAAATACAAAATAATTACACGTAGGAAACATGGCATATCTCCGTTGACCAGCATCACATTCTGTTCAAATCTATTTAGTTCAGTCTTTCCTGTCTTCATATAAGAAACACACACACGTGTTTCCCTTCTAATGAGAGAAATTGCACTGTTTAGATTAGGGAAATAGCAGAAAAGTTTGGCAGGAGTCAGGGCAACCCGCAGGCAGTGATGAAGATTCAGGTTTGACAAGGAGGAACAAGTGTTCATTTTTCTGGAATTCATGTAAGAGAAGCTGGATCCACATGTGTATGTTGATTAAAACATTGTTAAAAGAAAACACACCAATGCTCTTACGTTTGGGATTTGATCTGCAATAATATGCTCAGTCCAAAACTTCACACAGACCGAAGCGCCTGCCTCAGATCAGCTGATGCGTACATGTCTACTAACTCCAGCTGTAGGAGACCCTCGTTGAGTGACGTCAGCGGCTTTCTGGTCGTGGCAATCGTGGACAAAAGCAACTATCTCCTCCCTAAACTCATATACTCTCTTGAGAGAATTACCCTTGCATATGACACCTAACATCATGATGTAAAAGTAGATCATGATGCTTAGCAGACATGTCTTTCAGCAGACTACGAACAAGCCATGTTGCAAGCCAGATGTTAATCGGATAAAGTTTAGGATAGGCCTAATGGAGTCCATGGTGTTTTTTCAACATACCGCTGAGTTAAGCTCGGTGCAGTGATCTCATCTTCGTTGAAAGAACTGATAGGCGGGAAGACGGGCCCCTGTACTCTGCCCGCCGGCATAGCCTATGCTGGCATAGCCTTCTCCCGTATGGAGCCAGATCGCACTATATAGGCCTTTCCTAAACTTTATCCTATTTAACATCTGGCTTGCAACGTGGCTTGTTTCATAGTCTGCTGAAAGACATGTCTGCTAAGCATCATGATGTTAGGTGTAGAGGTCGACCGATTTAATTGGAATGGACGATTTTAATTAGGGCCGATTTCAAGTTTTCATAACAATCGGTAATCGGCGTTTTTGGACACCGATCATGGCCGATTACATTGCACTCCATGAGGAGACTGCGTGGCAGGCTGACTACCTGTTATGCGATTGATTTAACAAGAGCATTTGTGAAAAAAGCACCGTTGTTGCACCAATGTGTACCTCACCATAAATATCAACACCTTTCTTAAAATCAATACAAGTACATATTTTTAAACCTGCATATTTTGTTAATATTGCCTGCTAACATGAATCTCTTTTAACAAGGGAAATTGTGTCACTTCTCTTGCGTTCTGTGCAACAGAGTCAGGCTATATGCAGCAGTTTGGACTGCCTGGCTCGTTGCGAAATGTGAAGACTTTCTTCCTAACAAAGACAGGCAACTTCGCCAAACGGGGGATGATTTAACAAAAGCGCATTTGTGAAAAAAGCACAATCGTTGCACGAATGTACCTAACCATAAACATCAATGCCTTTCTTAAAATCAATACACAGAAGTATATTTTTTTAACCTGCATATTATTTAAAATAAATTAATGTTAGCAGGCAATATTAACTAGGCAAATTGTGTCACTTCTCTTGCATTCATTGCACGCAGAGTCAGGGTATAATGCAGCAGTTTGGGCCACCTGGCTCGTTGCGAACTAATTTGACAGAATTTTACATAATTATGACATAACGTTGAAGGTTGTGCAATGTAACAGCAATATTTAGACTTATGGGTGGCACCCGTTAGATAAAATACGGAACGGCTCCGTATTTCACTGAAAGAATAAAAGTTTTGTTTTCTAAATGATAGTTTCCGGATTTTACCATATTAATGACCCAAGGCACGTATTTCTGTGTGTTATTATATTATAATTAAGTCTATGATTTGATAGAGCAGTCTGACAGAGGTGGTAGGCAGCAGCATGCTCGTAAGCATTCATTAAAACAGCACTTTCCTGCGTTTGCCAGCAGCTCTTCGCAATGCTTCAAGCATTGCGCTGTTTATGACTTCAAGCCAATCAACTCCCGAGATTAGGCTGGCAATACTAAAGTACCTATTAGAACATCCAATAGTCAAAGGTATATGAAATACAAATGGTATAGAGAAATAGTCCTATAATAACTACAACCTAAAACTTCTTACCTGGGAATATTGAAGTCTCATGTTAAAAGGAACCACCAGCTTTCATTACATTACATTAACGTCATTTAGCAGACGCTCTTATCCAGAGCGACTTACAGTAGTAGTGAGTGCATACATTTTTATACTGTTTCATATGTTCTCATGTTCTGAGCAAGGAACTTAAACGTTAGCTTTTTTTACATGGCAAATATTGCACTTTTACTTTCTTCTCCAATACTTTGTTTTTGCATTATTTAAACCAAATTGAACACGTTCCATAATTTATTTGAGACTAAATTGATTTTCTGTTGTCATGTGATGAAAACTATTTTCTATCGAATGTGTTATGAACTATATTTCATGCCCAATCTCACTCTATTGAAGCAAAAAAACCACTGACTATCAACATGAAAACATGTTTAGATTTTTTATGGTCTGATTTTTGAAAATGCTGATTTCTGAAAACTAAAGTGACCCCTGGATGTATCCTGGCCATGAGCGTAGGTACACCACCCTGGCAGCCCCATCTGCTGCTGGGCGGGTAGATCATCGGTCACTCCAGCATGGAGGTTGGTCAGTGTGCCCCTCTCCCCAGACAGCACACCTAGGAACATCCATCATCTCTCTGTCACTGTGTTACTGCTGGGAGGCATGGAATCCCACCACCACCACACACCCTGCTCCACTGAACTGCTACAGAATTTGCTGTGGTACACACACACACACACACACACACACACACACACACACACACACACACACACACACACACACACACACACACACACACACACACACACACACACACACACACACACACACACACACACACACACACACAACCTTCACCTACAGAGAGGCTGGGATCAGGGTAAATAGAATGGAGGGTAAGGTTGTTCCAATACCCAAATAACCACGGTCATAAAGACAGACCGCTCAATGATAAGGCCAACTGAATCATAACATGGTGAGATTGACTATACCATAGACAGTTCAGCCTAGCTAAGTGCCAGCCCCATTACGAGCAAAACAAATTGAGTGGTTTGACCGCTAACTGTAATTAAATCTAGCAACAAGATTAGGCGACTTGTCAAACTAAAACATTCATAAACAATCATAGCATCGAGCAGGGCTAATCAACTGGTGGCCCGCTGGCCAGATTCAGCACATTTATCCATTTATAAAAATAGCCCTTTGATCAATTCTGAACATATATTTTTTTGAGCCAATAGAATACCTTTTTTTAAATATTTTTTTACTGTAGTTCTGCTCATTAACGCTGTGAATCAATATCACATAATGTACCAATTACAGCCTATCAGTGCAGCTAACATCAGCCAATCGGAGATGCAAACATCTGGCAATGCCATTGTACCAGTCCGCCGCCTCAGCCAAGCTATTTTACAAGCTGGCTAGAAAATTTTACAAACATTTAGCACAGAGAATGTAAGCTGACAAAATGTCCCCTCAACTCAAAAGGAAATAAAAGTGGATGATGATAATCGCTGATTCATAAGTGAGTGGACTGAGACCTGTTCGTACTTTGCGGGAGGGAAGCCTATGTGCCTGCTGTTCACAAGTCGACACCCAACTCTCCAGTTGATTCAGATGTAGGCCAAAATAAATTAAAACAGCCCCGGACGAGCAGAGCCGTGTCAATATTAGAGGTCGACCATTATGATTTTTCATTGCCGATACCTCTTATTGGAGGACCAAAAAAGCAGATAACAATTAATTGGCCGATTTTTAAAATGAATTCATTTATAATAATGACAATTACAACAATACTGAATTACATTTTACATTTTAGTCATTTAGCAGACGCTCTTGTCCAGAGCGACTTACAGTAGAGTGCATACATTTTATTAATTTTTTTTTACATACTGAGACAAGGATATCCCTACCGGCCAAACCCTCCCAAACCCGGACGACGCTATGCCAATTGTGCGTTGCCCCACGGACCTCCCAGTTGCGGCCGGCTGCGACAGAGCCTGGGCGCGAACCCAGCCCAACCTGGGAGCGAACCCAGAGACTCTGGTGGCGCAGCTTAGACCACTGCGCCACCCGGGAGACCTGACTGAATGAACACTATTATTTTAACTTAATATAATACATCAATCAACTCAATTTAGCCTCAAATAAATAATGAAACATGTTCAATTTGGTTTAAATAATGCAAAAACAAAGTGTTGGAGAAGAAAGTAAAAGTGCAATATGTGCAACATAAAAACACAGAAATACGAAAATACAGAAATAATAAATCAATTAGGTCATTGATATGGTCAAATCCGGAAACTATCGTTTTCGAAAATAAAATGTTTATTCTTTCAGTGAAATACGGAACCGTTCCGTATTTTATCTAACGGGTGGCATCCATAAGTCAAAATATTCCTGTTACATTGCACAACCTTCAACGTTATGTCATAATTACGTAGAATTCTGGCAAATTAGTTTGCAACGAGCCAGACGGCCCAAACTGTTGCATATACCCTGACTCTGCGTGCAATGAACGCAAGAGAAGTGACACAATTTGCCTAGTTTAATATTGCCTGCTAACATGAATTTCTTTTAACTAAATATGCAGGTTTAAAAATATATACTTTTGTGTTTTGATTTTAAGAAAGGCATTGATGTTTATGGTAGGGACATTCGTGCAACGATTATGCTTTTTTCGCAAATGAGCTTTTGTTAAATCATCCCCCGTTTGGCGAAGTTGCCTGTCTTTGTTAGGAAGAAGAAAGTCTTCACAGTTCGCTTCACAGTTCGCAACGAGCCAGGCAGTCCAAACTGCTGCATTTACCCTGACACTGTTGCACAGAACGCAAGAGAAGTGACACAATTTCCCTAGTTAAAGGAAATTCATGTTAGCGGGCAATATTAACCAAATATGCAGGTTTAAAAATATATACTTGTGTATTGATTTTAAGAAAGGCGTTGATGTTTATGGTTAGGTACACATTGGTGAAACGACAGTGCTTTTTTCACAAATGCTCTTGTTAAATCACCCGTTTGGCGAAGTAGGCTATGATTCAATGATAAATTAACAGGCACCGCATTGATTGTATGCAACGCAGGACACGCTAGTTAAACTAGTAATATCATCAACCATGTGTAGTTAACTAGTGATTATGTTAAGATTGTTTGTTTTTTATAAGATAAGTTTAATGCTATAGGATGGATCCTAGTCTTGTGTATAGGCCCTGTGGAAGGAATGATGGGTCCTAGTCTGGTGTATAGGCCCTGTGGAAGGAAGGATGGGTCCTAGTCTGGTGTATAGGCCCTGTGGAAGGAAGGATGTGTAAGTTTAATGCTAGCTAGCACCTTACCGTGGCTCCTTGCTGCACTCGCATAACAGGTAGTCAGCCTGCCACGCAGTCTCCTCGTGGAGTGCAATGTAATCGGCCATAATCGGTGTCCAAAAATGCCGATTACCAATTATGACAACTTGAAATCGGCCCTAATTAATTGGCCATTCCGATTAATCGGTCGACCTCTAAACAGAAGTGCAACACTATTTGGCTAGCAGCCAGACACACAAGTAAATTAGCTTACAATAAAAGTTTTTTTGTTGTTGCTGAAAACAATGCATGGCAATCATATTTCTACTCTTTCTAATTGGAAGTATGTAGCCAGAAAAGTAGCCTACACGTCAGTCAGAGCGCTTGTGATCCAATGACGAGAGCAACGATATTTAATCTGAGAGAAGTGGAACTGAAATATGTCGTATTTAGATTCAGGATTTGGAGCGAGCCCTGACTGAAGCACAGCAGAATTTAAAATAAGAAGTATTTTTGATCTGCGTCTATATGATAGGCTAACTAATGAAGTACCCCTATTCTTTTTACCTTTATTTAACTAGGCAAGTCAGTTAAGTTAACAAATTCTTATTTTCAATGACGGCCTAGGAACAGTGGGTTAACTGCCTTGTTCAGGGGAAGAACGACAGATTTTTACCTTGTCAGCTCGGGGATTCGATCTAGCAACCTTTCGGTTACTAGTCCAACGCTCTAACCACTAGGTTACCTGCCACCCCATGAATGAAGGCTAATGCTGAAAAGCAAGTTGAAAAAATATATATATATTTATTATTATTATATATCAAATTTTATTTGTCACATACACATGGTTAGCAGATGTTAATGCGAGTGTAGCGAAATGCTTGTGCTTCTAGTTCCGACAATGCAGTAATAACCAACGAGTAATCTAACCTAACAATTCCACAGTAAAGAACAGAAATTCTCTAACTCACACATTCAGTATTTTTCTCTGGATCTAAAACCTTGGTTAAACCCACTGTGAAGAAACAACACCAATTCCAACTTCCTTTTGCGCAAGGACAGTGAGGTGGAATCATAGATGGCATTTATTCTGTTACTCACCGGTGACGAGCCACTGTATTTGCACAATCCATTTGTTACACTCATCTTCTGAGGTGGTTCAGGCCAAAGTCATGGTGATATTCACAGCTAAATAAGAAAAAAATAAAAAGACAAGACAACCACTTATCCCCACAGCAGAACACCAGGCCTGTCTCCATCCCCAAGGCAGGTGGACAGTTACATGCAGGCCTAGAGTTTCTCATGTTGTTTTTACCAGCCATGGCAGTATCCAGTAGTTTTCTGAGGCTATAGCGCTAGTTCCTGCAGGCCTTCTCTGCATAGGGGAGTAACAGCAGGGTCTTTGTTAGAGTGCTGCTGGCTGGGTAAACTTTAACCACCGTGTAGAAGCAAGGTGTTTAAATGAACCACTAGTGCTCAGGACTACCGATACGTCTGGTGCGTTGGCATGCTGTACCAAGGTCCCTGACAAATAAATGATTTAAGGTCCAGTTTCCTGGCTGGACGTCACGTCATGGACTGGCCTTGATACTGGCTCTGTGTAGTAACAGCACTGTGTGGCTTGAATGAATGGGCTTTCATTTGAGAAACAACGTGTGTGTGTGTGTGTAGCCACTGGTTATGTTGCTACTGTGTGTGTGTGTGTGTGTGTGGCGATGGTGCTAATGATTCAGTTGGCCTTATCATTGAGCGGTCTGTCTTTATGACCGTGGTTATTTGGGTATTGGAACAACCTTACCCTCCATTCTATTCACCTTGATCCCAGCCTCTCTGTGGGTGTGTAGCCACTAGCTATGTTCCTACTGTGTGTGTGTGAGTGTGTGTGTGTGTGTGTGTGTGTGTGTGTGGTGCTGGTGCTAAGTAGGCCTGTAGAAGTGTAGCTACCAACCAGAATGATGGTCAACACTCCTCCTCCTGTACTGTCACTAATTAACACAAACAGGATGGAGAGAGAAAGAGGGGGAGGGAGAGTATGAAGGAGAGAATGCAGAGCGGGAGGAATAGAAAGAGAAGTATGGCTGATACCAGTATAGTGTGATACTTGTTTAGTATCGTGGTAAGGAAACAAAAACACGAAGCGGATTTATCTTCTTTAGGACGACAGCTCCTAATGATGGAAACAAACATTGTTGTCATCCAGAGTCCCATGTATTTATCTTATCACACAATATTTTACATACTGCTGTTTTTTTAAAGGACCAAATAGTTTGATCTGCTTTTTGTTTAAAACAAAAATGCAAATAAAAACAACAACAAAAGTTATCACAACCCTAGAATGAAGAGAGAAGGAGAAGGATGAGAGAACATGAAGGAGGATCAAGAGAACACGTGAGAGAGGAGGGGGAGGGAATGTAGGAGACACCAACCCATTCTGTCTTTATTGCCACGCATTACATAGCACAGTGTTGAAGTATTTCAACTACCTCCAGCTTCTGTATGAGCTTACTCAGACTGTCATGATCATTTGAAGTGAAAGAGGTGCATCTTTTCCACTGAAAGTGAATTTTTTTACATTTTATTTAGGATGAAAGCAACAATTTTTTTACCTTTTCCATATGGACCGACGTGATCATGTGGGTCCTAGTCTGTTGTAAAGGCCCTGTGGAAGGAAGGATGGGTCCTAGTCTGGGTCCTAGTCTGGTGTATAGGCCCTGTGGAAGGAAGGACGGGTCCTAGTCTGGGTCCTAGTCTGGTGTATAGGCCCTGTGGAAGGAGGATGGATCCTAGTCTGGTGTATAGGCCCTGTGGAAGGAGGATGGGTCCTAGTCTGGTGTATAGGCCCTGTGGAAGGAGGATGGGTCCTAGTCTGGTGTATAGGCCCTGTGGAAGGAAGGATGGGTCCTAGTCTGGTATATAGGCCCTGTGGAAGGAGGATGGATCCTAGTCTGGTGTATAGGCCCTGTGGAAGGAAGGATGGGTCCTAGTCTGGTGTATAGGCCCTGTGGAAGGAAGGAGGGTGGGTCCTAGTCTGGTATATAGGCTCTGTGGTAGGAAGGAGGCTGGGTCCTAGTCTGGTATATAGGCTCTGTGGTAGGAAGGATGGGTCCTAGTCTGGTATATAGGCTCTGTGGTAGGAAGGATGGGTCCTAGTCTGGTGTATAGGCCCTGTGGAAGGAAGGAGGGTGGGTCCTAGTCTGGTATATAGGCTCTGTGGTAGGAAGGAGGGTGGGTCCTAGTCTGGTATATAGGCTCTGTGGTAGGAAGGATGGGTCCTAGTCTGGTATATAGGCTCTGTGGTAGGAAGGATGGGTCCTAGTCTGGTGTATAGGCCCTGTGGAAGGAAGGAGGGTGGGTTCTGATCGGGTGGATGTCTGTCTGTCCTGATGACCTTGACTATGCCAGTGTGGGTGGTGTCTCTCTGTGAGAGCTGCTGTTTTACTGTCCCCCTATAAAGAGACCCAGCGGGGTGGGGACTGGGGCTGGAGAGGGGGTTTGTTTTGATGGTAGTAAAGAGAGGGAGATGACTGGTCCTACCCTCAGGGGTCAGACTGGCTGTGATGGTCTTTACTCCACTCTCAATTCAATGGGCTTTATTGGCATGGGGAAACATGTTTACATTGCTAAAGTAAGTGAAATAGATAATTAACAAAAGTGAAATAAACAATATAAAATTAATAGTAAACGTCAGTCACTAAAGTTTCAAAGGAATAGAGACATTTCAAATGTCATGTCTATGTACAATGTTGTAATGATGTGCAAATAGTTCACCCCCCCCCCCTTTAACATAATTATCTGTAATCTATAATTAACTGTCTGTGATGGTTGTAAAACCCAGCCTGCTGTCTGTGTGATGGTTGTAAAACCCAGCCTGCTGTCTGTGTGATGGTTGTAAAATCCAGCCTGCTGTCTGTATGATGGTTGTAAAACCCAGGCTGCTGTCTGTGTGATGGTTGTAAAACCCAGGCTGCTATCTGTGTGATGGTTGTAAAACCCAGGCTGCTGTCTGTGATGGTTGTAAAACCCAGGCTGCTGTCTGTGTGATGGTTGTAAAACCCAGCCTGCTGTCTGTGTGATGGTTGTAAAACCCAGCCTGCTGTCTGTGTGATGGTTGTAAAACCCAGCCTGCTGTCTGTGTGATGGTTGTAAAACCCAGCCTGCTGTCTGTGTGATGGTTGTAAAACCCAGGCTGCTGTCTGTGATGGTTGTAAAACCCAGGCTGCTGTCTGTGATGGTTGTAAAACCCAGGCTGCTGTCTGTGGTGGTTGGAAAACCCAGGCTGCTGTCTGTGGTGGTTGGAAAATCCAGGCTGCTGTCTGTGGTGGTTGGAAAATCCAGGCTGCTGTCTGTGGTGGTTGGAAAACCCAGGCTGCTGTCTGTGGTGGTTGGAAAACCCAGGCTGCTGTCTGTGTGATGGTTGTGAAACCCAGGCTGCTGTCTGTGTGATGGTTGTAAAACCCAGCCTGCTGTCTGTGTGATGGTTGTAAAACCCAGCCTGCTGTCTGTGTGATGGTTGTAAAACCCAGGCTGCTGTCTGTGATGGTTGTAAAACCCAGGCTGCTGTCTGTGATGGTTGTAAAACCCAGGCTGCTGTCTGTGGTGGTTGGAAAACCCAGGCTGCTGTCTGTGGTGGTTGGAAAATCCAGGCTGCTGTCTGTGGTGGTTGGAAAATCCAGGCTGCTGTCTGTGGTGGTTGGAAAACCCAGGCTGCTGTCTGTGGTGGTTGGAAAACCCAGGCTGCTGTCTGTGTGATGGTTGTGAAACCCAGGCTGCTGTCTGTGGTGGTTGTAAAACCCAGGCTGCTATCTGTGTGATGGTTGTGAAACCCAGGCTGCTGTCTGTGTGATGGTTGTAAAACCCAGCCTGCTGTCTGTGTGATGGTTGTAAAACCCAGGCTGCTGTCTGTGTGATGGTTGTAAAACCCAGCCTGCTGTCTGTGTGATGGTTGTAAAACCCAGGCTGCTGTCTGTGTGATGGTTGTAAAACCCAGCCTGCTGTCTGTGGTGGTTGTGAAACCCAGCCTGCTGTCTGTGTGATGGTTGTAAAACCCAGCCTGCTGTCTGTGTGATGGTTGTAAAACCCAGCCTGCTGTCTGTGTGGTGGTTGTAAAACCCAGGCTGCTTTCTGTGTGATGGTTGTAAAACCCAGGCTATTGTCTGTGTGATGGTTGTAAAACCCAGGCTGCTGTCTGTGTGATGGTTGTAAAACCCAGCCTGCTGTCTGTGGTGGTTGTGAAACCCAGCCTGCTGTCTGTGGTGGTTGTGAAACCCAGCCTGCTGTCTGTGGTGGTTGTGAAACCCAGCCTGCAGTCTCCCCTGTGCCTCATTAAGCAGCCTACAGGACAGGAGATTGGTGGCTGCTAGCGCTGGCCACCAATCATTCAGGGAGGAGGACTGCTGGCACTGGCCACCAATCCTTCTGGCTGAGACAAGTCATGCATCCCAAATTAACATCCTATTCCCATAGGGCTCTGGTCAAAAGTAGTGTACTTTGTAAGGAATAGGATGCCATTTTGGATGCTGCCAGAGAGAGCTGCTGTCTCTCTCTGCTATCTGTCTGTCTCCTGTCCTGTAGGCTGCTAGCCTGGCTATCAGGGGGCCATGGAGGGATTGGTGATTGCGTATAGAGCTGGTAGATTATGGGCCAGAGGCTGTTCCAGACCAGGGATGGACAACTTTGACGATACCCTCATCCATACTCACACATGCAGCCATAGTCGGCCCTAGCCTTTTGGAGGCCCTAAGTGAATGTTGTACTTTTTTTAAAGCAAGTTTACTGCAATTGTACACGTTTTGCCATGGGGCGGAGAGAATTATTTTTTATATATATATATGATATCTGAGTGAGAGTGACTTAACAAAATCATGGTCGACTCAATCAATTCGACCATGATTCTTACAAGTTTGGAGAACTGGCTAGACTGTTTTTTTTCTCACATGGGCTAACTGAGTGACTGTCAGTAGTAGGTAGGTTTCCATCACATTGACAGATTTTCATACGACTATTCTAAAATCTGCATGAAGAAAATATGTCTATTTTCTCACCTGGGGTATTTCCACCAAACAGACTTGTTGCAGATAAAAACGATGTAATGCACACAAAATATACTTTTTCGCTTAAAATGTTCATGTACCGAATAAAAATCGAATGTACACTGTGTTTCCATCATATTTTCAACTCTACTGATAGTTTTGTCACAAAAACAGTTGTGTTAAATAGTAAATTTACATTTTACATTTACATTTTAGTCATTTAGCAGACGCTCTTATCCAGAGCGACTTACAGTAGAGTGCATACATTTTTTATTACATTTTACATACTGAGACAAGGATATCCCTACCGGCCAAACCCTCCCTAACCCGGACGACGCTATGCCAATTGTGCGTAGCCCCACGGGCCTCCCGGTTGCAACAGAGCCTGGGCGCGAACCCAGCCCAGCCTGGGTGCGAACCCAGAGACTCTGGTGGCGCAGCTAGCACTGCCCTAGACCACTGCCCCACCCGGGAGTCGCCGTGTGTGTCTACTCTGGTCTGGACACATGCTCTCTAGCCAACAGGTTGCAGATACAGTGAAGGTAGACTAGTGTGTGTATATATAATGAGATTATTATGAAGAAGAGCAAGAATATTTTTTTGTCAAGCATTGATCGTCATGTAACCAGAATAAGAATATTTATTGGTTGGCAGCATCAAGCCCGTCACCGTGCACGTTCACCACCCTGTGAAGTTCATCAAAACTAATTTCATCTGTAGCCTAATAAACTGCATGCTTTTACAGAGTCGTAGTGGGAGGCCCAAATACCAGATCATCGCGTGACTCCCAAGTTTACCTCCATGTGATTGGTTGTTATATCTATATTTGCGCATAAAGGCGTTTCCACCTCCATTTGTAGCCTAATTAATTTACAAACCCAAACATCCCACCATGTTGAAAGAACAAATGATCTGTCTGAATTTATAGTATTGTTCCGAAACTTCCTGTTTCCATCACAGCTGTCGTGAATATAATTTTTTTTTTATACAGTATTACTTTACTTGCATAAAAACTGTGGATGGTAACTTGGTTACAGACTGACATGACAAGATAAAAACTGGGTGGAAACTTGGTTACAGACTGACATGACAAGATAAAAACTGTGGATGGTAACTTGGTTACAGACTGACATGACATTATAAAAACTGTGGATGGAAACTTGGTTACAGACTGACATAACGAGATCAAAACTGGGTGGAAACTTGGTTACAGACTGACATGACAAGATAAAAACTGGGTGGAAACTTGGTTACAGACTGACATAACAAGATAAAAACTGGGTGGAAACTTGGTTACAGACTGACAAAATAAAAACTGGGTGGAAACTTGGTTACAGACTGACATAACAAGATAAAAACTGGGTGGAAACTTGGTTACAGACTGACATAACAAGATAAAAACTGGGTGGAAACTTGGTTACATAAAAACTGATAATACACAGCAACACCTTGTGTATTCTGTTCTAACGCACAACAGTAAGTTGAGACCTCGGCTGAGTTCTCCCCCACCACCAAAAATAGGGGAATTGATCCACGGGCCAACAGTTGCCCATCCCTGATCTAGAGTCAGATGTTGTTCATTCACAGCAATAACAGGCAACTACAGCTACAAAAAACAGGGTTTCACCATCTCACATTCATTCTCTCTCTATGCATTTCTGGGGGGTTTTCCTGGTCAGGTCAAGTGGCCCTACACATAATTATATATACACTGGCCCATATTTACAAAGCATCTCAGGCTAGTAGTGCTGCTGATCTTGGATCAGTATTGGCTTTCAGATCATAATTATATGGGCAAGAGGGTACCTGGTCCTAGATCAGCACTCCTACTCTGAGACTCTGTGAATACGGGCCACTTTGAGTAAATAAGAGTGTGTATTTAATGTATCCTGTCCTCTTTCTCTCCCAGGGACATCATGATCACCCACTTTGAGCCGTCCATCTCCTACGAGGAGCTGTACGGGGAGGTCAAAGACATGTGCTGCATGGACAACGACCAGCTCTTCACCATGAAGTGGATCGACGAAGAAGGTTTGTTTACCATAGTTCTCCTTCTAAATATGTGTTCGTATTTATTAAGGATCACCATGTAGTTACTGCCAAGGCAGCAGCTACTCTTCCTGGGGTTTATTAAGGATCACAATTTAGTTCCTGCCAAGGCAGCATCTACTCTTCCTGGGGTTTATTAAGGATCACCATGTAGTTCCTGCCAAGGCAGCAGCTACTCTTCCTGTTTTGTTTTAAGGATCACCATGTAGTTCCTGCCAAGGCAGCATCTACTCTTCCTGGGGTTTATTAAGGATCACCATGTAGTTCCTGCCAAGGCAGCAGCTACTCTTCCTGGGGTTTATTAAGGATCCCCATTAGTTCCTGCCAATGCAGCAGCTACTCTTCCTGTTTTGTTTTAAGGATCACCATGTAGTTCCTGCCAAGGCAGCAGCTACTCTTCCTGGGGTTTATTAAGGATCACCATGTAGTTCCTGCCAAGGCAGCAGCTACTCTTCCTGGGGTTTATTAAGGATCACCATGTAGTTACTGCCAAGGCAGCAGCTACTCTTCCTGGGGTTTATTAAGGATCACCATGTAGTTACTGCCAATGCAGCAGCTACTCTTCCTGGGGTTTATTAAGGATCACCATTTAGTTCTGCCAAGGCAGCAGCTACTCTTCCTGGGGTTTATTAAGGATCACCATGTAGTTACTGCCAAGGCAGCAGCTACTCTTCCTGGGGTTTATTAAGGATCACCATGTAGTTCCTGCCAAGGCAGCAGCTACTCTTCCTGGGGTTTATTAAGGATCACCATGTAGTTCCTGCCAAGGCAGCAGCTACTCTTCCTGGGGTTTATTAAGGATCACCATTTAGTTCTGCCAATGCAGCAGCTACTCTTCCTGGGGTTTATTAAGGATCACCATGTAGTTCCTGCCAAGGTAGCAGCTACTCTTCCTGGGGTTTATTAAGGATCACCATGTAGTTCCTGCCAATGCAGCAGCTACTCTTCCTGTTTTGTTTTAAGGATCACCATGTAGTTCCTGCCAAGGCAGCAGCTACTCTTCCTGGGGTTTATTAAGGATCACCATGTAGTTCCTGCCAAGGCAGCAGCTACTCTTCCTGGGGTTTATTAAGGATCCCCATTAGTTCCTGCCAAGGCAGCAGCTACTCTTCCTGGGGTTTATTAAGGATCACCATGTAGTTCCTGCCAATGCAGCAGCTACTCTTCCTGGGGTTTATTAAGGATCACCATGTAGTTCCTGCCAATGCAGCAGCTACTCTTCCTGGAGTCCAGCAACATTAAGGCAGTTTATACAATTTGAAAAACATTACAATACAAAAAATATATGTATATATCCACCTCCATCCATCCGTCTTTCTCATTTTTTAGAAATGTCTACAGTCTTCATGGGCAGATCTCAGATCACACTCTTTGTGACTAGTCAGAAGTATCACTATGTAGAGATAAGGGTGTGATTTGATATGCAGAGAGAAGGCAGTGGTGGGTGTGCCTCTTTTGTATCGGGCCAGCTGGCCATGTCCCCGCGGTATCGGGCCAGCTGGCTATGTCCCCGCGGTATCGGACCAGCTGGCTATGTCCCCGCGGTATCGGACCAGCTGGCCATGTCCCCGCGGTATCGGACCAGCTGGCCATGTCCCCGCGGTATCGGACCGGCTGGCCATGTCCCCGCGGTATCGGGCCGGCTGGCCATGTCCCCGCGGTATCGGGCCGGCTGGCCATGTCCCCGCGGTATCGGGCCGGCTGGCCATGTCCCCGCGGTATCGGGCCGGCTGGCCATGTCCCCGCAGTATCGGGCCGGCTGGCCATGTCCCCCGCGGTATCGGGCCGGCTGGCCATGTCCCCCGCGGTATCGGGCCGGCTGGCCATGTCCCCCGCGGTATCGGGCCGGCTGGCCATGTCCCCCGCGGTATCGGGCCGGCTGGCCATGTCCCCCGCGGTATCGGGCCGGCTGGCCATGTCCCCCGCGGTATCGGGCCGGCTGGCCATGTCCCCCGCGGTATCGGGCCGGCTGGCCATGTCCCCCGCGGTATCGGGCCGGCTGGCCATGTCCCCCGCGGTATCGGGCCGGCTGGCCATGTCCCCCGCGGTATCGGGCCGGCTGGCCATGTCCCCCGCGGTATCGGGCCGGCTGGCCATGTCCCCCGCGGTATCGGGCCGGCTGGCCATGTCCCCCGCGGTATCGGGCCGGCTGGCCATGTCCCCCGCGGTATCGGGCCGGCTGGCCATGTCCCCCGCGGTATCGGGCCGGCTGGCCATGTCCCGGCTGGCCGTGTCCCCCGCGGTATCGGGCCGGCTGGCCGTGTCCCCCGCGGTATCGGGCCGGCTGGCCGTGTCCCCCGCGGTATCGGGCCGGCTGGCCGTGTCCCCCGCGGTATCGGGCCGGCTGGCCGTGTCCCCCGCGGTATCGGGCCGGCTGGCCGTGTCCCCCGCGGTATCGGGCCAGCTGGCCGTGATGAAGACGTCATGTTGTTGGAAAGATCAGGCTGCCCTTATTAATTGACGTCTAACGTATCACCGGCTGTGTACCGTCTGCGATTTAGAGGAGATGGAGAATGAACTGCACTTTGTATTTTACGTTATATGATGATTTTAAGAGTAAACCTTGTTTGGAGTCGTGATGAAGGACAAACTGGACTGGCTACCCAGAAGAGAAGTGTTGCTGGTTGCACACTTTATTTCCAAAGTGACGCGACAAGATAAGTTGTGTAACTGAAAGGTTTTTGTTTTGTGTTTCATACGTTTTTTTCCGTGTGTGTGTGTGTGTGTGTGTGTGTGTGTGTGTGTGTGTGTGTATATAGGTATGATCATTTTATTTGGATACAGCCAATACGGTGTCTTGTAAGCCCATGTGGGCTGGGTGTGATGAAGATGCATGACTATCTTATACTTCACTAGGCTCTGAAAAACAAACTTAACATAATGAAGACTGAGACACTGCCTCCACACACACACACACCTACACGCTCTCTGTCTTAGACACGGATATTCAATATTGAGAATATCTATAACCTCAGCTTAGAGACATTTTGAGAGTCTTCTCTGTAAAAGAAACACACTGGCTTTGTGTTAACTTGTGGTGTTTGGGCAGATTTAAAATGATTCTGACTATCATATCAGCCTTTGTGACTCTGGTCAGAGGTATTTGTGCACTGCATAGGGAATAGGGTGGTTCCAGTAGGTTTATCCATCATCAGACACCTGGTGTACATGGAGTTAACAGTGACCCAGCCATGACCCGTCTCTCCGTCCTCCCAGGTGACCCGTGTACAGTATCGTCTCAGCTGGAGCTGGTGGAAGCCCTGAGGCTCTACGAAGTAAACAAAGACTCTGAACTCATCATCCATGGTAACGTGACCTTCTGCATCTGACAACATAGTAAATACATAAACCTTCCATGAAAAAAAAAAAAAGTAAACATTTTGTCATTTAGCAGACGCTCTTATTCAGAGCGACTTACGTGAACAATTACGGTGAAGTGCCTTACTCAAGGGCACATCGTCAGATTTGTCACCTAGTCGGCTCGGGGGATTCGAACCAGGTACCTTTCAGTTACTGGCTTGTCGCGCTTAACCTCTAGGCTACCTGCCTTCCCAAATCTATAAACTGTTTTGATACCCAATGGGAAGTCTTTGCTGGGCTGACACCCCGACAACAGAATAAGTATACTGAGCTTTCATTACATTCAATTCAATGTATTTATTGAATTGAATAAAAAACATTTTTTTATTTTATTTTTATTATACATCAAAAGACACCATTATAAGTCACACTGTCTGTTCCACTGATACTCTCCTGCTAACTAGATAAACATCACACAGCCTCACAGACACCAGGAAATAGACCAGTGTTTATAGAGTTGTCTGTCTGTCAGTGCATGTGAGATTGGTTGTCTTTTATTAGCACTGGAGAGAAAGCAGGGCCACAGGTTAAGAGCAAGATGGAGGGAGGAGAGGAGGAGAGTGGGGGGGGGACCAGAGGGGGGAGGTGGAGGTTAGGGGGAAGGGCACAGAGAGGTGCCAAGTCTGCTAGATAATGAGAGCATCCATTCTACCCCACCTCTGGCGCACACAGGCACGTGTGAGGTAGGAATTGCAGCCATGGTTTAATGGTTTCCTTTTCTTCCTTCAGTGTTTCCATGTATCCCAGAGAAGCCTGGCATGCCCTGTCCAGGAGAGGACAGTAAGTCTACATCTCTTGTCCGTTCCATTGTTTTCTGAAGATTGGAGTATCTCTCTGACACACACACACACACACACACACACACACACACACACACACACACACACACACACACACACACACACACACACACACACACACACACACACACACACACACACTTGTTCCAGTAATCCCTGTGTTCTTCTCTTCCTCAGAGTCTATATATCGTCGTGGGGCGCGGCGCTGGAGGAAACTCTACTACGCTAGTGGTCATGTCTTCCAGCCCAAACGGTTCAACAGGGTGAGAATCCTCTCTGTCCCTGTGTCTCTTCCTCTCTTTCTCTCATCTCTCTCTCTCTCTCTCTCTCCTCTTTCTCTCCTCTCTTTCTCTCCTCTCTCTCTTTCTCTCCTCTCTTTCTCTCCTCTCTTTCTCTCCTCTCTTTCTCTCCTCTCTCTCTTTCTCTCCTCTCTTTCTCTCCTCTCTCCTTTTCTCTCCTCTCTTTCTCTCTTCTATTTCTCTCCTCTCTCCTCTTTCTCTCTCCTCTTTCTCTCTCCTCTTTCTCTCTCCTCTTTCTCTCTCCTCTTTCTCTCTCCTCTTTCTCTCTCCTCTTTCTCTCTCCTCTTTCTCTCTCCTCTTTCTCTCTCCTCTTTCTCTCTCCTCTTTCTCTCCTCTCTTTCTCTCTTCTATTTCTCTCCTTTCTCTCTCCTCTTTCTCTCTCCTCTTTCTCTCTCCTCTTTCTCTCCTCTCTCTCTCTCCTCTCTCTCTCTTTCTCTCTCTCTTTCTCTCTCTCTCATCTCTCTTTCTCTCTCTCTCTCTCTCTGCTGTCCCAATCAGTGACTTAGCTGTATTAATGATACGTTGATATTTGAAGGTGGGTGTGGTTGTTTTAACTTTGTCTGTTCTTTCCTGTATACTCATGGTAGAGAGCTCACTGTGCCATCTGCACAGACCGTATCTGGGGTCTGGGGAGACAGGGCTACAAATGCATCAACTGCAAACTGCTGGTCCACAAGAAGTGTCACAAACTGGTCAGCGTGGAGTGTGGTAAACAGATCCAGGTGAGATGCAGAGAGCAGGCAGAGGCTGGGTGCCCCGAGTTTTACTTTTCTTCAGTCATGGGGTCAGAGAAACTGTGGGCCCTGAGTTTTACCTTAGTTCAGTTATGCGGTCAGAGAGACTGTGGGCCCTGAGTTTGACCTTAGTTTCTCTGACCGCATAACTGAACTATGGGCCCTAGACCTACTGTGGTTTCGGACTCATAAAGTACTGACTGGAAATACTCTGCAATAGTACTTCTCAATGATTTTTTTCTCTCTCTATCGTTCTCTCATATCTCTCCTCTGTCTAGGAGCCCATCGTGGGGCCTGATAGGGGGGCCTCCATCACGCCATTAGACCACTCTGAACAGCCAGGTAACACACGCACACACCGCCTTGTTAAAGACTTAGAAAACTAGCCTTGGTGAGCAAAACTAGGTAAACAATCATAGACATTTTGGCTAAATTAATAGTTCCTTCATACCTTAGTCACTAAGTTGCATCTAGCAGGAAGACCGCTTTAAGCCCAGTGGCTGGCTGAATGAGAAGGCTTAACATTCCCACTAGGAACCCTTCTGTATCACTCTCTAGTATCTAGGAGGAAGCCTTCTGTATCACTCTCTAGTGTCTAGGAGGAAGCCTTCTGTATCACTCTCTAGTGTCTAGGAGGAAGCCTTCTGTATCACTCTCTGGTGTCTAGGAGGAAGCCTTCTGTATCACTCTCTGGTGTCTAGGAGGAAGCCTTCTGTATCACTCTAGTGTCTAGGAGGAAGCCTTCTGTATCACTCTCTGGTGTCTAGGAGGAAGCCTTCTGTATCACTCTCTAGTGTCTAGGAGGAAGCCTTCTGTATCACTCTCTGGTGTCTAGGAGGAAGCCTTCTGTATCACTCTCTAGTGTCTAGGAGGAAGCCTACTGTATCACTCTCTAGTGTCTAGGAGGAAGCCTTCTGTATCACTCTCTAGTGTCTAGGAGGAAGCCTACTGTATCACTCTCTAGTGTCTAGGAGGAAGCCTTCTGTATCACTCTCTGGTGTCTAGGAGGAAGCCTTCTGTATCACTCTCTGGTGTCTAGGAGGAAGCCTTCTGTATCACTCTCTACTGTCTAGGGGGAAGCCTTCTGTATCATTCTCTCGTTCTCTCTCTCGTTCTCTACTCAGGTCCTCAGAACAAATACTCCAGTGAGAGTCTGAACTCCGATGGAGAAGAGAAAGAGGTGTGTGTTGCCAAATGTCTATCTTTATCTGTCTCTACCTCGTGTCTCTGTCTCACGTCTGTCTCTACCTCTTGTCTGTCTCATGTTTAACTCTGGCTCTCTGTCTGTCCTGAAGGCGCGCTGCAGCAGAGACACAGGGAAATCAGCTTCCAGTCTGGGTCTGGTGGACTTTGATCTGCTGAGCGTGATTGGCCGGGGCAGCTATGCCAAGGTCCTGCTGGTCCGACTCAAGAAGACAGAGAGGATTTACGCCATGAAGGTGGTTAAGAAGGAGCTGGTCAACGACGACGAGGTACTTAACAGACACACACACTGGTACCCGTAAACACACACACACACACACACACACACACACACACTGGTACATGTAAACACCACACACACTTACATACACACATGATTGACACTTTGACAGGTGCTACCTGATCGATCATCTGTGCCATTTCTCCTCTGTCTGTCTGTTCTCTCTGTTCAAACATATTATCTGTCCATCTGATCTGTATCTATTCACTGTGTTCACACATCGTCAGTCTCCTCACATCACTAGGGCATCCACTCACTGTGCTTAGAATGACAGAAATCACTTCTTCTGCAGCCCTCATCAGATGGGAGCAGTCTGTCAACACCATTCACTGTGTGTTCAGCCATTCTCACTCCTAACATCTACTGTCTCATTCTGTATCCTGTCTGTTTCTGTCTGTCTGCCTGTCTGCCTCCATGTCTCTGTCTGCCTGTCTCTGCCTGTCAGTCCATCTGTCCTCTATCAGATGGGCGGCTGGTCATTTCTACTAAACTTGTTGCGTTTTAAGACTTGATTTCCAAATGGTGTGTGTGTGTTGTAGGACATTGACTGGGTCCAGACAGAGAAGCACGTGTTTGAGCAGGCGTCCAACCACCCCTTCCTAGTGGGGCTTCACTCCTGTTTCCAGACTGAGAGCAGACTGTTCTTTATCATAGAGTATGTGAACGGAGGAGATCTGATGTTCCACATGCAGAGACAGAGGAAAATACCTGAGGAACACGCCAGGTGAGATCAGTGATGTCATAGCTACACCGGACTTGGAAATAATCCTGGGTCTGTTTCAATCTTACCCGACTGTAGTGCTGCTGTGTTTCTGTTTTACCTGATAATTAATTGCACCCATCTGGTGTCCCAGGTATAAATCAGTCCCTGATTACAGGGAAACAAATTATAACATTTAAAGCAGTGGAACTGGCTTCGAGGTCCAGATTTTAATTTTAGGGGTATGTCATGTCCGTTCCTCTGAAACACCCAGGACTACACAGCTATTGTTCTCCCCCCAGTAAGCTCACGTTGCCAGATGTAAAATTCCCACATCTCTGAACCTAGAACCTTTGGGGCAGGCCACCAGCTCTAGCACCCCTGGGGTGTATTCATTATGTCGATTCTGTTGCAAAACGTTTCTTAAACGGACGCAAACGGGGTGGGACCTACCTGAACTTGTCCAATGCCAATAAATGTGCTTTTTAGTTGCAAAATGTTCCGTTTTGGACTAACAATTACACCTCTGATTCTAAGAACCAAGGGCTTGGTGATTAGCTGCGTAGCTCTAAGATGGTGGTGTGCGTGTGTGTGTTGAGTCTGACTAGTTCGTCAGCATCTCTCTGTGTGTGTCAGGTTTTACTCAGCAGAGATCAGCTTGGCGTTGAACTACCTCCATGAGAGAGGCATCATCTACAGAGACCTCAAACTGGACAACGTGCTGCTGGAGTCTGAGGGACACATCAAACTCACTGACTACGGCATGTGCAAGGTGGGTGTCGAAGTGTGTCCGTTGGCATGTTTCTGTCTGTCTGTACTGTGTGTGTATCTTTTTTTGTGTGTGTGCGGATGCAGTTGTCCCTGTACATCTTAAGCTTGTGTGTGTTACATTTGAGTCATTTAGCAGAAGCTCTTATCCAGAGCGACTTACAGCAGTGAGTGCATACATTTTCATTCCTTTTTTGTACTGGTGCACTGTGGGAATGGAACCCATTGCAAGCGGCATGCTCTACCAACTGAGCCCAATGGGACCTGGAACGTTGTGAGATGTGTGTGTGTGTGTGTGCTTCCTGTGCTGTGTAGGAGGGCTTGAGGCCAGGGGACACCACCAGTACGTTCTGTGGGACCCCCAACTACATTGCCCCTGAGATACTGAGAGGAGAGGACTATGGTTTCAGCGTGGACTGGTGGGCTCTGGGGGTGCTGATGTTTGAGATGATGGCTGGACGGTCGCCCTTCGACATTGTAGGAAGCACCGACAACCCAGACCAGAACACAGAAGACTACCTATTCCAAGGTAATGCTGTTAGGACAGGGTCAAAGTTCATCTTATGGAAAGTACTCATATTGTTACTCTGTATTGGCCGATCCTCAAGAGAATGTACGTGGTACTCTCATCAGTCAGCAAAAAATTATGTCTGCAACTAGGCTTGGGCGGTAAACAGTATATACCGTATACCGGGTTATTTGGAAATAGCCATGGGATGGTTTTTCAGTACCGTTGAGAAACAATTTCAAAAAATGTTCAATACTTTTTCATATTTGTAGCTACTTTTTAAGTAAATACCTGCAGTGAACTTGTGCAACATGTTAGGAGATAAAGCATATTGCGTTCTGCATTTTACCTGTCACATTATTTTACATTATGAAGCTTCCCGTAGTTCCCCAGAACAGTTGAGCCAGTCACGTGTGTTTGTAACTAGCACAACAGGAGAAAGCGGGAGCTGGTGAGTTCAGCTGTGTAGTGACAGGTTGCGTTTCCCATCGAGTGCTCAGGAACTGCAACTATAGTTTCCCTTCACAGAATATACATTCGTGCAACATATTTTGCAGAAAATAGCTTCATTGTCATCAGTGACAACAGAAGTCCAACACTATCTGGCTGTAAGTCAATTCTTACAATGAAAAAGCAAGGTATTTTTTTGCAAGAACGATGCGTGTCCATCATATTTCTAATGTTTATCACTGAACAAATGTAGCCAGCTACATTTCCTAATGTTTTGTTTAAAGTTAATCTTGCGTCTTACCGGAGGAAAATAGTCTGTCTACACTGAGAAAAGTAGCTACACGTCAGTCAGAGCGCTGTCTTTTGATAGAATATCCGTTCGTGAAATGTCATCCGAGTGGGAAAAGTGCAACTGAAGCACAAAATGAGTTTGACGACAAACAGGAATTACAATAAGAAGCATTTTAGATCTGCGTTTACTGAAACGCTGCAAGATAAAAAATCCCTGCGTGAAAAACAAGTAATTCTGTTTAACTCGACTCCTAAGTTTAACTTGCTAGTTATCTAAGTGGCTGAATTAATAAGGACAGCATATTGTGTTAGCTGTCTGCCATGTTTGAGAGGTCAAAGCTCTCTTGGGATGAGTTATCTGTACAGCTGTCACTGCAGCTTGATCTCCTGTCCGCTCCTCCCCCATCTTCTCTGAGCAGAGCAAGCAGGCCTGTTGCCCTAGCGACTCCAGACTCTGCACAGACACGGTGTGTACACAGCAGGCCTGTTGCCCTAGCGACTCCAGACTCTGCACAGACACGGTGTGTACACAGCAGGCCTGTTGCCCTAGCTACTCCAGACACGGTGTGTACACAGCAGGCCTGTTGCCCTAGCTACTCCAGACTCCGCACAGACACGGTGTGTACACAGCAGGCCTGTTGCCCTAGCTACTCCAGACACGGTGTGTACACAGCAGGCCTGTTGCCCTAGCTACTCCAGACTCCGCACAGACACGGTGTGTACACAACAGGCCTGTTGCCCTAGCGACTCCAGACTCCGCACAGACACGGTGTGTACACAGCAGGCCTGTTGCCCTAGCTACTCCAGACTCCGCACAGACACGGTGTGTGCACAGCAGGCCTGTTGCCCTAGCTACTCCAGACACGGTGTGTACACAGCAGGCCTGTTGCCCTAGCTACTCCAGACTCCGCACAGACACGGTGTGTACACAGCAGGCCTGTTGCCCTAGCTACTCCAGACACGGTGTGTACACAGCAGGCCTGTTGCCCTAGCTACTCCAGACACGGTGTGTACACAGCAGGCCTGTTGCCCTAGCGACTCCAGACTCCACACAGACACGGTGTGTACACAGCAGGCCTGTTGCCCTAGCGACTCCAGACTCCACACAGACACAGTGTGTACACAGCAGGCCTGTTGCCCTAGCGACAACAGATTCCACACAGACACGGTGTGTACACAGCAGGCCTGTTGCCCTAGCGACAACAGATTCCACACAGACACAGTACTATTCCTCCTTCAGACAAGCATGCGTCTCAACTATGTTAATTTGCATAATGTCTCTCGTTCACATTCGCTTGTAAATATCCGAACTCACCAAAAATTACATTCAGTAGTTCCTACCTAATACATGTATAGTTTTATGAGCGGGATTGTCTGTCTTTGTAATTCGTTTATTTTTTGTTTGCGCTCGTTAGCATATTTGGCTAGCAGCATCTATTGAAATGTGCTATTACTTGTGCTAATTTTGTTAGCATTCAGTTAATAGACACCCAATTGTCTCTTTTGGGGGTATTTTTTTGACGCCCTGTTGTGTACTAAACCGGTAATACAGTACATCCCGGGATGAGAGAGAAGGTAAGAATATCTGTATACTGCCAACCCTACTGTGCACCTGTGCATCAAAAGTCTGATGTTCTTGAGGGCTGGCTGGGATAGTGGTAATGCTGCAGTGCCTGACACATGTCCACAGTGTCAGCATATCGGTTTCAATAAGGTATTTTTCACAGCCTCTCTCTTTATATCCACTCTGTCACTATTGTAAAAGCCCTCTCAAAATCTAATCTAATCTCTCTCCTCCTCTGTAGTAATATTGGAAAAACAGATCAGGATTCCTCGATCGTTGTCAGTCAAAGCTGCCAGCGTCCTCAAGGGCTTCCTCAACAAGGTAACTACTGCACACTCCCGCCTCCTCTCCGTCCCTCCCTCCCGCCTCCTCCCTCCCTCCCTCCCTCCGTCCCTCCCGCCTCCTCTCCCTCCCTCTCTCCTTTTTGTCTCGTTATATATGTTGTAATTTCCTCACACCCTTCTCTTTCTTTGTTGCTCTCCCTCTCTTCCACTTCTCCCTCCCTCTCTTCTATCTCTCTCACAGGAACCTAAGGAGCGGCTAGGATGTCACCCCCAGACGGGCTTCGCTGACATCATGGGTCACCCCTTCTTCCGAAACGTAGACTGGGACCTTGTGAGTCATCGTGTCTTCTTTCTTTCTCACTTCTATCTTTCTCTGTCTGTCTTTTTCTGTGTTCTATCAGTGTTCTCTGGTGTTGAGGTGGGTTAGAGCACCATCACCCAACAGAGACGGTGAATCATTGTTTTCATTCAAACAAAGCAGCAGAATTCTCACCAATGATAATTAACTTCAACACTGTGAACGACGGACAGTGAAACAAAATCAACTCCTATACTGTTTCCACATAGTTGAGGGTCATCACCTTAGACAAGCCCAGACAGTCTCCTTTCCCACCAGGGAACAAGACAGGCCAATGGGATGTATCGGTTCTCTAAGGGCAGGTTTCTCAGACTCATATTAAACCAATTCCTGGACTAAGTGGTTAGGTCACAGTGGTTCTGTTGGATATTAGATGTTCACCACCAATAAGCAGTAACATGGTTAACCTCATGATGTCACCTGTTGCATCAATGTAAAAAACAGGAGACACCAGGGTTGGGGTCAATTCCATTTCAATTCAGATTTTCAATATTCTGGAAAAATTTCAGTTTACTTCCTGAATGGAATTTCAGTTTACTTCCTGAATTGTAAAGGAATTGACTCGAACCATGGTAATGGGCCAGACACACTCCCAAGGCAATCTCTCTAGTTCCACCCACCCACCCACCTGCCAGCTAAACAAACAGGCTGGCCTCTAGACATGCCTCCAGTCCCAGACCAGCTCAGGAGCAGCCTGACCTCTTCCCCCTGTTTGGTCTGGACTGCTGCTGTCCTGACTGGCTGGCTGGCTCTCTGTCTGGAAGGATCAGGTTACACTGCTGGGCTGCCTCCCCCTCCACTCAGTCTCACCTCATAAACAACAGGTGGCAGCCTGCCCATGCAGTACTCTAGTCTACCTGCAGGGGGGGCAGTACTGGGTCAACACACTGCAGGCTGTCTGTCTGGCCTCTGAGTTTACAGTGGAGTTTTCACTAAGCCACAGCACAGTCACTAATATTGTTTCAGAGAGAAACAGGGAGATTGGCTTTTGGTAAAATCATTTTTGTCAGACTGTTTCATACGCTGACCCTCTGTTTCATATGCTGAACCTCTGTTTCATACGCTGAACCTCTGTTTCATACGCTGAACCTCTGTTTCATATGCTGAACCTCTGTTTCATATGCTGAACCTCTGTTTCATATGCTGAACCTGTGTTTCATACGCTGAACCTCTGTTTCATACGCTGAACCTCTGTTTCATACGCTGATCCTGTTTCATACGCTGAACCTCTGTTTCATACGCTGAACCTCTGTTTCGTACGCTGAACCTCTGTTTCGTACGCTGAACCTGTGTTTCGTACGCTGAACCTGTGTTTCGTACGCTGAACCTCTGTTTCATACGCTGAACCTCTGTTTCATACGCTGAACCTCTGTTTCATACGCTGAACCTCTGTTTCATACGCTGACCCTGTGTTTCATACGCTGATCCTCTGTTTCATACGCTGAACCTCTGTTTCATACGCTGAACCTCTGTTTCATACGCTGAACCTCTGTTTCATACGCTGACCCTGTGTTTCATACGCTGATCCTCTGTTTCATACGCTGAACCTCTGTTTCATACGCTGATCCTCTGTTTCATACGCTGAACCTCTGTTTCATACGCTGAACCTCTGTTTCATACGCTGAACCTCTGTTTCATACGCTGAACCTCTGTTTCATACGCTGACCCTGTGTTTCATACGCTGACCCTGTGTTTCATACGCTGACCCTGTGTTTCATACGCTGACCCTGTGTTTCATACGCTGACCCTGTGTTTCATACGCTGAACCTCTGTTTCATACGCTGAACCTCTGTTTCATATGCTGAACCTGTGTTTCATACGCTGATCCTCTGTTTCATACGCTGACCCCCATTTGAAGTCTTGTTTGTAAATAAGACTTGTTGGTTGAAACATGCTGTTTGCTGTATAAAGTTGGCTGTAAGTAGCTTTGGATAAAATAGCTTCATATACATTATTTTAAAAGAGTATCAAGCTCAAGGGTGTGTTCTGTGTCTGCCCGCCCTCTGACCCCATTGCCTTGTGTTGTTTCAGATGGAACAAAAGCAGGTGGCTCCTCCATTCAAACCCAACATCTCAGGAGAGTTTGGACTGGACAGCTTCGACACCCAGTTTACCAACGAGCCCATCCAGCTCACGCCTGATGACGAGTGAGTGTCCTAATGGCTGGCTGGTCAGACTGTCTCTGTCTGTCGCCGTCTGTCATTCTTCATGAATCAGTTTTATTTATTTGATTAATCTTCATTTAAACAGGGAGTCACTCTTTTACAAGAGAGCCCTGTATACATTTACAAATAAAACCCACTACATAAATAAAACCCACTACATAAATAAAACCCACTATAATATAATACACATTAAACATATTTAAGAAAATATTCGTTTACATACGTTCGTTTACATACGTCTCCAGTCAATCATGTTAAATGTCTGAAAGGAATTTTGTGTATTGTTCCACACAAAGGGCAGGAAAAACTCCAATCAGATTTTCCTAACTCTATGGAGACCAACGGGATCTCCAGAGTTATCCATCCCTGAGAAGGGGTTTGGTCATTTGTTCGTCTAAAATAAATCAATGAAGTGATCTACAGTGGACGTTTCTGCCAGACTGCTTAGTGAATAAGAGACAATGCAGATATCTTACAGAGGTCTATCCCACATGTTTATAAAGAACACAATGAGTCCGAATAACATCTTGCTGAGTGGAGTACTGAATCCTATGGTTTGAAAACAGAGGCTGCCTGTGATGGAGGTTACTAGACCTGTCAATTACTTCCCGATCAGTACTGTCATAGGACCCCCTTAACCGATGTTCCTTTCCTGTATTCCAGGGACGCGGTGAAGAAGATCGACCAGTCGGAGTTTGAAGGGTTCGAGTACATCAACCCTCTCCTGATGTCGGCCGAGGAGTGTGTGTGAACTAGGTGTGTGTGTGTGTGGGAGCGGACGCAGCACGCCACCTCGTGTCCTCGACGACGTCACTAGTTAGCTCTGCATGGTTACCAGACAACACGGCGATGACATCATCAAAGAGCGTCCTGCTGTTGGATAGAGGCGGAGAGCCGCCGGGGCTCTCAGACAAGAGACACTAACTTGCCAAACCAATCTCACATAGTGTGTATGTGTCACAAATGGCACCTTATACTCTACGTGTAGTGCACTAGGGAATGGGGTGCCATTTTGGATGAACGTCACTGTCCTCTTTTTTTTTAACCACTAGTCTTCTAAACCTACGTTCTCTCTTAATTATTTTTGTATCATGTATCAAATCCGCACTGATTTCCTCATTGGTCATCAGAGTGCAGGCTCTCAGTAGCCAATGAGGCTTGGAGGTGGTTGGTTACCTAGGTTACTGGACACAAAGGGGGGGGACGGGGACGACACAGACGTCCACAGAGAACAAACTAACCCTCCTCTCTTCTTCCCAGCTTGGTGGTTAATGCATACTTTATTTGTAAATAATAAGAATGATGTTTAGCCAAGGCCTTTTAACCCCAAGCCAGATCACCAGGGAACAATAGTTGAAAACTGTTTCATGTTCACTACATGTATCATGATGAGCGTTGCAGCACCATGTTTGTAGAGGACAGAAGAAGAAGAACAAGAGGACAACAGCATAAAAAATAAAATAAAAACACATCTATATATTTTTCTCAGTCTGTACGCTGGTCAATGTCCCAAAGTGTTACGCCGTCGTCAAGCCTGTTTTACCGTCATAACCACAGGTTGGCTCACTATTGTTTACGTTTACAGTAGTCTTCGTGGCAAATTCCAGGACAGAGACGGTTCCAGGTTAAAGCGATTGCCATCTCAGCAGCCAACCAACACTAACTAACGTAGTTACTGACAAAAGGCAAATCTCAAATGGTATCCTATACTATATAAAGTGCGCAACAAAAGTACTCTACAATAACACTGCAAGGTTAAGAGTTGGGTGGTTGTTATGGATACACACACACTGTGAATGGAAGAGTTTACTGAGAGGATTTGGATACGAGTGGGCTGGACCACTAGCTGAGTTTGGGAATGCATCCCAAATGGCACACTATGCCCCATCTAGTGCACTACTTTTGGTCATAGCCCTATGGGCCCTGGTCAAAACTAGTGCACCATTTTTATTTTTTACCTTTATTTAACTTGGCAAGTCAGTTAAGAACAAATTCTTATTTACAATGACGGCCTAGGAACAGTGGGTTAACTGCCTTGTTCAGGGGCAGAACGACAGATTTTTACCTTGTCAGCTCAGGGATTCGATCTTGCAACCTTTCGGTTACTAGTCCAACGCTCTCACTAGTTAGCTCTGCATGGTTACTAGACAACCCGGCGATGACATCATCAAAGAGCGTCATGCTGTCGGATAGAGAGATGTGTGTCCTAATATTAGCCAGAAAAATTATATGAATATTCTTTTTCCCTCTGCTCATTTTTAAAATAGAATGCCTTTCTGAAACTCTTGGTATATATCTGTTTTCACAATATATATATAAATAAAAAATAAAGTTTCTACAGTTTTCTCTAGTCCATGTCTGTGAATCAGTTTGAATATGAATGATAAGGATGGAGTCAGACCGTCGATCTCCTGGACCACTTCTGACACTACAGATGAAGCTCTTGAAAGAGATTTTCATCAATTCTAATAAGAAACACTACCAAAGCATTTAACAGCTTCAATTTATATTCCAAGTTCTGAATAGAGAGGTTAAAAAAAATCATTTGTTCAGTCTCAAATGGCACCCTATGCCCTATATAGCACACTTTAGATCAGAGCTATATGGGCCCTGGTGGAAAAAACAACTGCACTAAATGGAGAATAGGGTGCCATTTAGGGTGACAATTGTGTTGCTGCCAAAGTGTTTTAAAGTGGTGCCAAGTGGTGATTGGAGGAACAAACACTCTTCAGAATTTTTGTCATGTTACTTTATATTGCAATGTATTTTTTTGTAACTTTTTTTTTAATTAAATCAAATGTGCTGTTACTCTAATGATTGATCGCTACATTGATTGGTGATATTGTTATTGTGTGAAACCTGTTTGAAAACACTTTGATGAGGATGATGTGTGATTTCATCCAGAGAAGCCTACTGAATGCTTAACAGGATGTAAATACAGATTTCACAAAATAAACATTTTATTTCACTCCCTGTCTATGTTGCTGTTTGTCTCTGTTACTGGTTGTCTCGTGCTATCGCTGTCCGTCTGTCTCTCTGTTACTGGTTGTCTCGTGCTATCGCTGTCCGTCTGTCTCTCTGTTACTGGTTGTCTCGTGCTATCGCTGTTCGTCTGTCTCTGTTACTGGTTGTCTCGTGCTATCGCTGTTCGTCTGTCTCTCTGTTACTGGTTGTCTCGTGCTATCGCTGTTCGTCTGTCTCTCTGTTACTGGTTGTCTCGTGCTATCGCTGTTCGTCTGTCTCTGTTACTGGTTGTCGCGTGCTATCGCTATTGGTCTGTTAGTGTGTCTGTCGCTGTGTGTCTATGTCCGTCTGGCTGGCTCGCTGTATCTGTCCATCTGCCTGTTTGTCCTGTCCATCACTGTCTACCTGACTAGGTGTCCGTCGCTGTCAATCTGTCTGCCTGACTAGGTGTCTGTCTGTTTTACCGATACCTGTTTTATGTTTTAAATGAACCTGAGAAGTAGATCACAAAGCAGTTTCATTAGGCTTGATAAACACTAAGAGAGTTCTAGATTCTGTCTAAATCCACACTGCAGCAGCAGCTTGTCTCCTGTAGTCATGTGATGTGACGTTGCCAGACGTTTGGCTCCCTCAGGTAAAAGGTCACTGCCACGAGAGCTGTCCTCTTTCCTCTGCCCTCCTCGGTCTCCTCTTCTCTCTCCTCTGCCCTCCTCGGTCTCCTCTGCCCTCCTCGGCCTCCTCTTCTCTCTCCTCGGTTTCCTCGGTCTCCTCTCCTCTGCCCTCCTCGTTCTCCTCTTCTCTCTCCTCTGCGCTCACCTGCCGTTCTTAACCCTCTAACACAGTGGTTCTTAAACCTTGGGGATACCCAGACATTTCATAGTTTTGTTGTAGCCCTGAACTAGTTTTCCTGATTTAAGTAGTCAAGGGCTTGAGGATTAGTTGACAAGTTGAATCAGGTTTGATCTGGAATACATCAAGTAAATGGAATGGCTGGAGGTCCCTGAGGAAGTTGGAGAACCTCTGCTCACCTCTACTCTCTCTTTTTCCTCTACCCTTCTCACTCTTTCTCCTTTCTCCTACCCTTCTCTCTCTTTCTCCTCTACCCTTCTCTCTCTTTTTCCTCTACCCTTCTCGCTCTTTCTCCTCTCCTACCCTTCTCGCTCTTTCTCCTCTCTCCTACCCTTCTCTCTCTTTTTCCTCTACCCTTCTCGCTCTCTCCTCTCTCCTACCCTTCTCGCTCTCTCTCCTCTCTCCTACCCTTCTCGCTCTTTCTCCTCTACCCTTCTCGCTCTCTCCTCTCTCCTACCCTTCTCGCTCTCTCTCCTCTCTCCTACCCTTCTCGCTCTTTCTCCTCTACCCTTCTCTCTCTCTTCCACCCCTCACCATCTCAGCCCCTGGAACACAGAGGCTGTGTCACAAATGTCACCCTATTCCCTACATAGTTCACCACTGTTGACCAGGGTCCGTAGGGCTCTGTGTAAGGAGTAGGAAGCCATTTGGGATGCAGACAACCAGAGCGGACAACCGCTGTATAGTTAACGATGTAAAACGGTGGAGGATCTGAAAAACATCCTGCTTTAATTGCTCTTATCTTGTCTGCTACCCCCCCCCCCCCCCCCCCCACACACACACACCTAGAGGGGTTTAATGAAGCAATAAAACAATCTATCTCATACTGTTCTGTTCAGCAGGAAAAACACGACCCCTTTTGTTAAACACACACTGTAATGTGTAGTGTACTTCTCGGTGCTGCAGTGCATGCCAATGTGCGTACCAAATGTCACTATTCCGTATATAGTGCACCATAGGGCTCTGGTCAAAAGTAGTGCACTACATATATGGAATAGGGTGTGATTTGTGATGTTATGTGTATGTACTTCAAGGTGCTACATTCTACTACATACTAAACACAGTCTTGGAGGCAACGTTGTTATCGTCATAGCTAATGACACTCTATGACTCTGTTGAATCAGTGTGATCCAACAACCTTCTTGGTCTTTGTCAATTAATCAACGATGAGTCATTGTCGTCACATCCCCCACACCACATAGCGCTGCGGGATTCAGATTGGTTTCGGTAATAGTGTGTGTTTTACTACTGTCATTATAATGATATAGTGACGGCATCTCCAGTGTCATTCATTCAATTTATCAGCCACTGCGTCTAAAATGATTGTTAATATGGCCACTTTAGTGTGAACACACTATTCTTACCTTTTCTACTCAAGTTGAATCGTACTACCAAGCATGCACAGAACACTGGGGGTCAGAGGTGAGAACAGGGACTGGGGGTCAGAGGTGGAGACAGGGACTGGGGGTCAGAGGTGGTGACGGACTGGGGGTCAGAGGTGAGGACAGGAATTGGGGGTCAGAGGTGGTGACAGGGACTTGGGGTCAGAGGTGGTGACAGGGACTTGGGGTCAGAGGTGGAGACAGGGACTGGGGGTCAGAGGTGGAGACAGGGACTGGGGGTCAGAGGTGAGGAAAGGAACTGGGGGTCAGAGGTGGTGACAGGGACTTGGGGTCAGAGGTGGTGACAGGGACTGGGGGTCAGAGGTGGTGACAGGGACTGGGGGTCAGAGGTGGAGACAGGGACTGGGGGTCAGAGGTGGAGACAGGGACTGGGGGTCAGAGATGGTGACAGGAACTGCGGGTCAGAGGTGGTGACAGGGACTGGGGGTCAGAGGTGGAGTCAGGGACTGGGGGTCAGAGGTGGTGACGGACTGGGGGTCAGAGGTGAGGACAGGGACTGGGGGTCAGAGGTGGTGACAGGGACTGGGGGTCAGAGGTGGTGACAGGGACTGGGGGTCAGAGGTGGTGACAGGGACTCGGGGTCAGAGGTGGAGACATGGGGTTCATTCATTTATGATTGATCATAGAGTCTAGTTTAGTGAATTTATTTCATTGGTACATAGAGAATGTGTGTATGACAGCTGGACAGCAATAGAATAAGGATCGGGTCATATAGAGTGTCTGGACGGCTTCCCTGAAGACACAGAGGATTTATCCATATTCTACCCAGAATATATCCTGTAAAATATGTGAATAGATTTCATTCTATGTGTAGTGCTGGTTTTGCGGCCCGAGTGGAATAAATATAATTCCCCTTTGAAGTAAATCAATAAAACAAAAGATTTGTGAAAGTATTGAACATTTCCCACAATATGCCAGAATTCAACTGTATATTTACTACTAATCCAGACATATCTTGTTATACGCCTAGACCTCGTCCTGCAATATTCTAATGAAGTGTGGCTTTTAATAAATAAACGGTTCTAATAGACTTAAACAAGAGATGGCGGTAGAATGTGTTGTGAGGTCTTATTCCCCCAGGGTGCACTTAGTGTCAGGCTCAATAGGAGTTGAGACAGAGCCCAGGCTAACAGAGAGGTTCATCAATGTGCTAGCTAGTAACTCCACTCTGTTCTCCTACTCTTTTCCTTTCCCAGTCCTCTGACCATGCCACAACAACTGTTGTGTCCCAAATGGCACCCTATTCACTATATAGTGCACTACTTTTGCCCAGAGCCCTTACTCTACCACCTCAGCCAACAGCTCTGTGTTTATCAGGACCTAATGAACATTCAGCATTGGCTATTTTATTGTACGTATGAGATACATGTTTTATCACAGCAGCAGCATACCTTGTGATGTTATTACAGGGAAATCAATGTCTCTTGTGCTCTGCGGCTGGATAGGAGGAGAGAGTGTGTCCCAAATTGATCCCTATACTGTATAATGTGTTAGAATGTTGACCAGGCTGGGCCCATGGGGCTTTGGATCAAAATGTATGCACTATGAAGGAACTAGTGTGCCATTTGTGTTTCAGACAGAATGTACACTGTTACACAGCTATGGCTTCACGCTCTCACAATACATCTGCTGACCTCGCTGTCGTATGAGAGCCAGCCTGGAGGTGCTGGCCGGGGTCGTTTATTTTTACATTTACATTTAAGTCATTTAGCAGACGCTCTTATCCGTTTATCAAACCTTTATCATGCCGCTCACAAACAGACACACAAAAGAAACGTACTTGCACACATTAGGCTGTGACATCAGAGTGTGAGTCAGACCGTCAGACAGGCAGTGAGGGAGAATAACGTGTCCTCTCTCTCGCAGGCAGGCAGCTCGATAAGCCTCTCAATGAACAGCCTCTCAGTGTACAGCCACCGTCTGATTAACAGTTACATGACAAGGCTCAGGGGGCATCCCAAATGGCACCCTATTCCCTATACAGTACACTACTTTTGACCAGGGCCCAAAGGGCTTTGGTGAAAAGTAGTGCACTATGTAGGGAATAGGGTGCCATTTGGGATGCACACTCTCTCGGCTGGGGGGCAGTTGGGTTTAATTTGGGAGAAAAGCTGTGAGGACATGGACAAATCACAGAGAGATCTTTAATTGCTAGGACAAAAATATCTTATGAAAATGTAAATGTTTTTAGAACTGACCGTAAAACAAATTGAGGTTTAAATTAATGGCATCTTTAAACAATCAAAGAGCTTAAATTATGTTGTAAGTAGCTCTATCTGCCTTAGACTAAACTTTTGACATTTCCTTTTTGTAGCAGTTGATGTAATTCTTCAATAACACAAACCCCAAAGGAAATCTGGGGGAGGAAAATAGGTTTATTCGAAGAGGACAAATCATACGGGGAGGTAGATGGTCATTCTCCTCTGTCCTCAGTGATGCTCTCCTGTGGTTCTCTCCAGTGGATCTCTCCTGTCGTTCTCTCCTGTGATTATCTCCCCAGAACAAAAGGACAGGATCTAGTTTTATAACCCAGCCCTAGCCTGTGGGTGACCAATTAGAAGTCCTTGCGGTACAACTGGGCCAATGGCCAAATAACAAGTATCCTATTTCAGGCTCACTGTATAGACAAATTCCTCCCATGACTCTGACCCATTGATAAATAATTCCCTATTACATAAAAAAAACACTATTTCCATTGATCGTTTATTCAATTGACTTCTCGTCCTTTTGACCTCTCGTACTCTGTCTCTGCGTTGTGTATTTATCTTCAAAATATTTGTATAATTTCTTTTTTTCTTTTCTTTTAATTTTTCCCATTTTCTCCCCAATTTTCGTGGTATCCAATCGCTAGTAATTACTATCTTGTCTCATCGCTACAACTCCCGTACGGGCTCGGGAGAGACGAAGGTCGAAAGCCACGCGTCCTCCGAAGCACAACCCAACCAAGCCGCACTGCTTCTTAACACAGCGCGCCTCCAACCCTGAAGCCAGCCGCACCAATGTGTCGGAGGAAACACCGTGTACCTGGCCCCCTTGGTTAGCGCGCACTGCGCCCGGCCCGCCACAGGAGTCGCTGGAGCGCGATGAGACAAGGATATCCCTACTGGCCAAACCCTCCCTAACCCGGACGACGCTATGCCATTTGTGCGTCGCCCCACGGACCTCCCGGTCGCGGCCGGCTGCGACAGAGCCTGGGCGCGAACCCAGAAACTCTGGTGGCGCAGTTAGCACTGCGATGCAGTGCCCTAGACCACTGCGCCACCCGGGAGGCCCTGTATACTTTCTTACAGTGACTTGCGAAAGTATTCACCCCCTTGGCATTTTTCCTATTTTGTTGCCTTACAACCTGGAATTAAAATAGATTTTTTGGGGGTTTGTATCATATGATTTACACAACATGCCTACCATTTTTAGGATGCAACATATTTTTTATTGTGAAACAAACAAGAAATAAGACAAAAAAACAGAAAACTTGAGTGTGCATAACTATTCACCCCCCCAAAGTCAATACTTTGTAGAGCCACCTTTTACAGCAATTACAGCTGCAAGTATCTTGGGGTATTTCTCTATAAGCTTGACATCTATCCGCTGGGATTTTTGCCCATTCTTCAAGGCAAAACTGTTCCAGCTCCTTCAAGTTAGATGGGTTCCGCTGGTGTACAGCAGTCTTTAAGTCATACCACAGATTCTCAATTGGATTGAGGTCTGGGCTTTGACTAGGCCATTCCAAGACATTTAAATGTTTCCCCTTAAACCACTCGAGTGTTGCTTTAGCAGTATGCTTAGGGTCATTGTCCTGCTGGATGGTGAACCTCCGTCCCAGTCTCAAATCACTGGAAGACTGAAACAGGTTTCCCTCAATAATTTCCCTGTATTTAACACCATTCATCCTTCCTTCAATTCTGACCAATTTCCCAGTTCCTGCCGATGAAAAACATCCCCAAAGCATGATGCTGCCACCACCATGCTTCACTGTGGGGATGGGGTGATGAGAGGTGTTGGGTTTGCACCAGACATAGCATTTTCCTTGATGGCCAAAAAGCTCAATTTCAGTCTCATGTGACCAGAGTACCATCTTCCATATGTTTTGGGGAGTCTCCCACATGCCTTATGGCGAACACCAAACGTGTTTGCTTATTTTTTTCTTTAAGCAATGGCTTTTTTCTGGACCCTCTTCCGTAAAGCACAGCTCTGTGGAGTGTACGGCTTAAAGTGGTCCTATGGATAGATACTCCAATCTCTGCTGTGGAGCAGCATTAAAGCCCTCCTTGCCTGGTCTATGAGTTTTGGCCTCTGCCTCTCTTGGCAGGTTTGTTTTGGTGCCATATTCTTTCCATTTTTAAATAATGCATTCAATGGTGCTCTGTGGGATGTTCAAAGTTTCAGATATTTTTTTATAACCCAACTCTGATCTGTACTTCTCCAAAACTTTGTCCCTGACTTGTTTGGAGAGCTCCTTGGTCTTCATGGTGCCACTTGCTTAGTGGTGTTGCAGACTTCAGGGTCTTTCAGAATAGGTGTATATATACTGAGATCATGTGACAGATCATGTGACACTTAGATTGCACACAGGTGGACTTTATTTAACTAATTATGTGACTTCTGAAGGTAATTGGCACCAGATCGTATTTAGGGACTTCATAGCAAATGGGGTGAGTACATATGCACGCACCACTTTTCTGTTTTTTATTTTTTAGAATTTTTTGAAATAAGTAATTTTTTTCATTTCACTTCACCAATTTGGACTATTTTGTGCATGTCTAATACATGTTAATCTATTTAAATTACAGGTTGTAATGCAACAATATAGGAAAAATGCCAAGGTGGATGAATTATTTTGCAAGGCACTGTACTTATATTGAAACTGGAATCATTAATGGTAAAACAGCCACGTCCGTTTACAATATTATATAACCTAACGTGTCAGGCATAACAGAAACGCCTGAGCAGAGTTCCCATATCCGGTGTTCAGCAGAAAAGGAAGTTAGGTTGAAAATATAATGCCTGAAAACTAGAACATCCCATTGTTGGCAACTCCTCTAAGGCTCACAATATTACAACAAAAAAGATGTTACTGTAAACAACCAACACTGTCCCCCCCCCCACACAGACATCCTCGCACCCGCGATAGAAGAGCACAATATGTACTGCAATTATATTTTTCATGCTCCTCAGCTCTGCAACAAAAACTGTGGTGGGGTGGCCAGTGGCGCAGTTTCCCCCTACTGCGGATTCCATTTTCTATTTGTACTGCCAACCTCTCTAATGAAGAGAGGGATTGCCTAGCGCAGGGTTTCGCAAACTGCGGCCTGTGGGTCAGATTCAATGGGAGGTTTGAGTAAAATACAAAAAATACATTTTGAGAGGGGTGATGACTAATTTGTGTAAAAATTAACACACACTTTAAAGTCTAAAATGAGATAGAAAGTATGTAGAAAGTATCATGGATTTATATATTTCAAAATAACTGCAATTTTTCTGGCCTGCAAATAGATTTTGACAAACAAATCATACCACAACAAAATGTGCTGCCCTCCATTGAATTTCAAAATGTCGGTCTGGGCCTTGAGCAAAAAGGTTTGCCCACACCTGGCCTAGTGTATATAATGTGAGTCTAATATGAAATGTTACACATTTACATATAGCCTATAGGGAAACTGCCCTAGCCCTTCTGATCAGGGAGGGGGTAGGGCTTTAAACATGGTAGTCAGTGTGTGGACAGAAGATAGAGCTGAAACCATAGCACCGCAGCCCTTCCCTTTCCACATATCATATAAAAAAAAGCCAATGACTCATCCATGATACAGGACAAAGTCTGAGGAAGCCCCAGCCAGCAGCAACGCAGTCACAGGCGTAAATCATTAATAGGTGCATCCTAAATGGCACTCTATTTGTTATTTTTTATTTATTTATTTATTTATTTTTACATTTCCCTATATATAGTGCACTACAGCCCTGTGGACCAGGGCCCTACGTTTGACCAGGGCCCTACGTTTGACTGGGCCCTACGTTTGACCAGGGCCCTACGTTTGACCAGGGCCCTACTTTTGACCAGGGCCCTACGTTTGACCAGGGCCCTACGTTTGACCAGGGCCCTACTTTTGACCAGGGCCCATAGGGTTCTGGTCAAAATAGTGGACTCTGTCGGCCAGAAATAGGTTGCCATTTGGAACGCATCTCTAATTATCAGCCCTGTCAGAGCAGAGGCCACAAGCAGCCCTACATGTTTTTTTGTTGTTGAGGGGGCACTGATCATTCCCCATATCTATTATATCTTTTTTTTTTATTAATTATGAATTGTGTGTAAAATATATTGTATATATTTCATGTACAAATGTATTACAAAATAAGGGCGCTGTGTTCTGCCCTCTCAGTTTCAATGGGCCTGACGCCTCTGAGTTCAATCAATCCAGACAAGACATTTCAGCCAAACTCCACATTCATTAACACAGTGAGCAATCCACCTCTTTTACGCCCCACTCTCATCACAGGCACCAGCTAGTGAATCACACAGCTATGACTTTAACTGGTGCCAGGTCTAAGGTATGACTTATTGACATTGCAGGTAAACATAATTTCCCTCGCTTTCTTCATTTTGCTGGGGAAATGCATTCTGAATCGATACTGTAAGTGTAACATTTTAAAGAGAATGGGGAGAGGTTTTTATGGGGGGGTCCCAAAATGACCTCAGCTTGGTAAATGGATTTGATGTGTTGTATTTTATCTCTTATCCTCAAACAACCTTTCATATGTTTCTTTCCTATGTTTACAAACTTGACTGAAAGCCTAAATTCATTGTGTTGTTTGGTGTGATCAACTGCCAAACTAATGTCACCCCAGGACATGATGTTACTGGGAAAAAGATCAACAAAGTGTTAAAACATAACAAATAAACCAAACAATATGAACCAAATAGATATATTATAAATAAAATATGGTATAGTATAGATATGCCTGTGTATGTTGATAATTGTTTTAAATAATTGAATAATAAGATAATTGTTTTAAATAGACCATATTCTTAATAGTGGGCCATTTACAGAGTATAAACCTTAGTTAATATGTAACCTAAATATACTAGACTCAAGGACATCAAGAACAGAACGAATGGAAATCCAAACAAATCGTTATATGGCCGGGTTATATGGTTGGTGAGGCGCTCTCACTCACTCACTTAGTACTGCAGATGTGCTACACAAACCAAGCCAGACTGCGAGACAGACAGACACCCCCGCACAGTTTCCGTGAAATGCCCAATTCGAGTCTGGGTGACGTATCATCATCATTAGGTTGTGTTGTGACGTTGTAGGGCTCTAGCAGTAGTGGTTTCTAGCTGTAGCTTGTTGATGGTCGGTAGAACCGAATGAAGAGAAGCCGAAACGACCTCATTCAGGCAAGTCTTTTTAAACTGGTTTCTGTACGTTGTGATTCGCTTGATGTAAATATGTAATTTATCACGTTTTCATTTTTGTTTATTTTACGTTTTTTCTGAAATGGAGCTATGATTTGAGGCTTTAACAAGCGGTCGCTAGTAAAGGTTAGCTATCCTTGGCTAGCTGGCTTTGGCTTCACATAGCGTTGCGGTTGGGTGTGTAGTCAGTGGCCATGCTAAGCTAACTTCAGTCCCCGTTTGCCCAACTGGCTTCAATATAAATTTTTGAGGTTAAAGTTGAGCGAAAACGATGTTAATTTGAGTTATCGAATTGGCTTTGTGGTTTCTCTTACGCAGTCCTCATATGTTGCCGTAATTACCCCCCTCAACATTTAATTAACCCACACTATTCGCTATTGTATCAGTTTTATATTCCGAAATACTTAACGTTATTTGTCGTGGTTCGTCTGTGTAAAATACACCACAGCCTTGGCTTTAACTTGCTAGCACATTTGTTTGTATTCAGACGTGTTGGCTAAATTTGTTGCTAACGATAGCTAAGCCCGGAATGTTGTTCTACGTTCAGCTAACTAACGACGTTAACGTTAGTTGGTAATTAATTGTAGGTCGGTGTTAGACAGTCTCGTAGCAGACAGCAACCCAGCCAGTGAATGTCATTATCAGTACTGTCTGCATACCAGTGCCATGACCGTGGCGAGCCAGAGGAGGGGAAGTACAGTTTGAAGACGAGGGGGAGAGAGAGAAAGGGAGTTTGGAGAGGAAAGGAATGAATGGAGCTGTGCGCGTTGTCCTTGCTAGCTACGAAGAGGACACTGTGCGAGATGGAGAAAAAAACTGGGTAAGGGACCCTCGAATCTCAACGTCCATTTTATTAGATTTTTTAAATATTTTCAGGAGATAATTGACGTCTTTTGAATATTAATATTAACAACCCTGTTAAAAAAATGACTATACAACTATATTATTTGTTTTGGTTGGAAGTCAATGCGTGAATCAAGGGTGGTGAAGCTCGCCTTGAACCTGTTCTCCTCCATTGCATTGGTGAAGCATTCGGTATTATTGCATTTAATTATGACGCGGAGCCATACTAGGGAATGGGATTTTTAACAATAACTACGACCACCTGGTCTGCAGCCCCGCGTTTTGTACCCCGATAGTTGCTTCCTTTGGTGGAAAGATCTGTACACTAGTTACTGCATGGATGTCAGTCAGTGGTGCTGCTGGTAGAATGCTGTACTGTCGTCCGCACACGGCTACTGAATGCGCCGTTAAAGACATTCGACTGCCTAAATGCAGTATTTATATATTTTTGCCCTATATGTTTGTCTTTGACAGTCACTTTAAAATAAAATGGATGATATTGCTCACACAACCACTCAATGTGATTGTAGCTAGTTAAATGGGAGGCTGCTTGTCATGTTGTCGCTGAATGTTGAGGGTTTCCACTGAAATGCTGTAGATATATTTTCCTAATGTTGGATTACAGTAGTTAACACAGTGAACTGTATTTACTGTTAATACAACGGTCCTTTAGGTATACACCGTTTATTATAGTCGGAGTTATTAGCTTTAAATGCAGCTAGATTCTGCGGTGTAGGGAAAATACCATGTTCAACATCCATTGAATGTCACACTGCGTTTCAGTAACGTAGCAATTGACCCTTCACTAAGCCCCGCCCCAGGATTTCCGGTAAGCTTTCTCGGTGGTCCAGTTGATAGTAACAGTCCTCCAGTCTGACACCATGAACAAGCTCATTTTTAAATCTCATAAAAACCCAGTAAATGAGGCCTACGGCAAAAACTGAGTATTCGTAAAAAAAAAAGGATTTAAATGGCTGAGTAATTTAACAGGGAAAATTGTTACTAGGATCCACCAGGTGTGAACTTTTTGTGACAGTATTTAGTGACCTAGAGAGGGGCCAGAGAGACAAGCTATATACTAGTTGTCTTGCTACCTGGTTGGTTTAACTTGACAAAACTAGCACTTTCTGTTGGAAATGGAATGGTGATTTTACTGCCTTTGGGTGAAAACGTGGGATGTGAATTGCCCCATGGGGTTCAATGAAAAGGGCTGAATGGGGAGATGTTTGGGTGGTGAGGTATGGGTATGCTAATTGTCTTTTTGCCCCCAGTGGTTCCGTTGAGCCACTCAAACCCTCAAACAGGATAGCATCCCCCCCCCCCCCCCCCCAGATAATACACCTTAAATATATACCAAATTTTTTTTGCAACCCCCCCAAACATTTTACTTTCATAATCGGTTGTAATTAGTCTAATTCTATCAAATAAAATGTTATTCCTCACATGCTTTGTAAACAACTGGTGTAGTCTAACAATGAAACGCTTGGGCCCTTTCCCAACAATGCAGAGATAAAAATAATAGAAAAGTAAAACGCCTATTAATTAAATACACTATGAGTAAAGAAACTTGGCTATATACACGGGGTAACACTACCCAGTCGATGTGCTGGGGTACAAGGTAATTGAGGTAGATATGTACATCTAGGTAGGGGTAAAGTGACAAGGCAACAGGATAGATAATAAACAGTAGCAGCAGCGCATGTGGTGAGTCAAGAGTTAGTGCAAAAAAAGGGTCAATGCAGATTGTTCTCTCTGCTACCAGGCTCTCGGACTGTCTATGACTTGCGTGGCTGGAGTCTTTAACAATTCCTTTTACACATGGAATACATTTTAATATAGTTAGAGTTTTACTGACGAGGGGGGGGGGGTATAGTCCCCCCTCGTTTCCTCTCTTGGTTTGTGTTAACGCCTGAACCTTTCCCATCCCCTACAGGAAGCAGACAGAGACTTAGACGCAACAATCTGAACAGAAACACTGCAGTCTCCACCATGTACCTTTCTGAACACCAGAAGATCTGGAACATTTGAAAAGATACTAACAAACCCACATAGACTACTCAACAGGGGACTAATAGATCCAAGTGAAGGGGGTAGTGGAAAGACTCATCCGTAGCTCTAACTCTGACATGGCCAGTACTCAGACAAGTCTGAAAACCCCATTCGAAGACCTGACCTCGTTCAAGGGCAACATGAAGCAGCTGTACCGTGAGAGAATAGAAGACGTGCCCATTAAGAAGAGGCTGATGGCTGAGATGAACCTGAAGCGCCGAAGCCTGGACCCTCTGTCCCCCCTGCCTTGGACCCCCAAGGTAAAGAGGGAGGCTGAGGAAGAGCAGGACCGGGAGGTGGATCCAGGCATGACTAGATCAATAGAGATGGACAGTAGGGGGGAGTTCCAGGTATGTGGAGCGAAAGCTTTAGACCTGAGCCCTGGGCTGAAACACACGCTGGCAGCCTTCACTCTCAGCAGCGCGCGCTCTCTGGGGGGCCCAGCAGCCTTCTCAGCCCGCTCTGGCCACGAAGCATCCTCCTCCCCTGGCCCTGGTTCCTACCCTGGCATGGCACCTCTACCCTCCCCTCCTGTGCTGGGCGGTATACCCCTGCTGGTGCCCAGTGACAGCTCCACGGAACTCAGCCACTCCCTTCTCGAAGGAGAATCCATCTCTTGCTTCGCCGTCGGCGGGGAGAAGCGCCTCTGCCTCCCGCAGGTGCTCAACTCGGTTCTCCGCCACTTCTCCTTGCAGCAGATCAATTCGGTGTGCGACGAGCTCTATGTGTACTGCTCGCGCTGCGACGGGGAACAGCTCCACATACTCAAGGTGCTGGGTATTTTACCCTTCAATGCTCCGTCCTGCGGCCTCATCACCTTAACTGACGCCCAACGCCTCTGCAACGCCCTCCTCCGCCCGGGGGCTGTCCTCCCCTCCGAACCCATCACCAAGCTACCCGGCCAGGAGCTCCTCAAGGAGACGGAGGCCAGCTTCCAGGTGGAGCACCAGTGTCTGGGGAAATGCCAGGGTCTGTTCGTTCCCCAATTCTACGCCAAGCCCGAGTCGCCCTGTATTCAGTGCGTGGAATGCCAGCTGCTCTTCTCTCCACAGAAGTTTGTGATGCACTCTCACAAGTCACCGGACAAGAGGACCTGTCACTGGGGCTTTGACTCGGCCAAATGGCCATGCTACCTGCAACTGGGGAGGAAGTACCTGGGAACGGCAGAGGAACCGCAGCTCAAACAGCTGTTGGAGGACATGAAGGACAAGTTCCACTACAACCGAACCAGCGACAAAGTAAGTAACGAATGACTTCTTATTGTGTTTCTGAACAGATATGTTTGCGTTAGACTACTAGTGTGGTTACACTGTCATTGGTAGAGTCTAGAGAAACCAGCCCTTGCTGTGTGTAAGACGATACATAGGGGACAGGTGACATTCTTCCTGCTGCCCGTATTGTGAGTTTTCATTGAAGATTTACACTATTGTATTTTACCCAAAATACTCAGACTTTTCTGTTTCCATCTATGCAGACCAGCACCCGTGTCTCACTGGGGCATGGCTCTGGTGGTTCTGCTCTGACCTTGGGCCGAACTCAGGCCCTGGGTACTTTTCAGCTGGCATGGCAGGTAGCTTAGCGGTTAAGAGTGTTGGGCCAGTAAGCGAAAGGTCGCTGGTTTGAAATCCCTGAGCTGACTAGGTGAAAAATCAGTCTGTGTTCTTGAGCATGGCACGTAACCCTAATCCAAAGCGATTTACAGGAGCAATAAGAGTGTCTGCTAAATGACATAAATGTGAATTTACATAACAAGGGCTAATTGAACTTAAGCACTTTCTCACAAAGCAACTGTCTAATTGTATTGGTCAAACACACATATGTAGCATGTGCTGTTGTTGATTATGCTCGCCCCAAGCCTTTAGTGTCACATTCCTGGTGGAAACACAGCAACACTAGCGCTGACATCTACATGGAAACACAACAACACTAGGGCTGACATCTACATGGAAACACTAGCGCTGACATCTACATGGAAACACAACAACACTAGCGCTGACATCTACATGGAAACACAGCAACACTAGGGCTGACATCTACATGGAAACACAGCAACACTAGCGCTGACATCTACATGGAAACACAGCAACACTAGCGCTGACATCTACATGGAAACACAGCAACACTAGGGCTGACATCTACATGGAAACACAACAACACTAGGGCTGACATCTACATGGAAACACTAGCGCTGACATCTACATGGAAACACAGCAACATTAGCGCTGACATCTACATGGAAACACAACAACACTAGGGCTGACATCTACATGGAAACACAGAAACACTAGGGCTGACATCTACATGGAAACGCAACAACACTAGGGCTGACATCTACATGGAAACACAACAACACTAGGGCTGACATCTACATGGAAACACTAGCGCTGACATCTACATGGAAACGCAACAACACTAGGGCTGACATCTACATGGAAACACTAGCGCTGACATCTACATGGAAACACAACAACACTAGGGCTGACATCTACATGGAAACACTGGCAACCCACTAATGTGGGGGTAAGTCGAGATGGTGTAGTAGATCAGAGCGGGGGCGGACAGGCTAACTGCTGACCAGCTGGTCTCTCCCGCTCTGGGTCACTGCAGTGTGTGTGTCACACACGGGAAGAGCATCATTTGTCTTTCGGGTCAGCTGTAGGTCACTAGAACCATCACTAGACAATAGGCAAGAGCACTGACTGGACTAGTGGACTCTCCCTCCCTCGCTCACTCAGACCTCTGGGCAAGATAGGGGGGACAGTTTAGATTCATTACGTTCACCCCTCCCCTATTTAAATGACCTTTTAAGCATTCCAAAGTAATTTAAGCCATTCAATTTGTTGATGTTTTTAAAATACAATTTAAATGGAGAATCTTAATTGAATGCCTTCTTCGTCCAGGACTAGGCTGACGATGTGTCTGGGAAACTGGCCCATGATCTTTATTCGTACCACTGAACTGGAGTGTACAGTAACCGGCAGCCTAAGCCCATACATGGCCGAATACCCAAGTTGCATTACCATCACCACCAGTGCTTTTCACTGAAGACCAGAACCAAACAGGATTCTACAGAGCAGAGTAAAAAAAAAAAAAAAAGAATGTATTTTTTCTTTGTCATTGTATATAAAATAAAAAGGACAGTGGGAGAGAGCAGAGCAGGGCAGCAGGACCCATAGAAATGGCCAGCAGGACCCATAAAAATGGCTGACTCCAGCTGAAAACAAAGCTCTAGATGGTTTCTCCTCTCTTGACTGGTTCATCGATATGTCTCATGACAGGACCTCTCTTCTTGATCAAACTGGACTATTAGGGTACGTCACAAATAGGACCCTTTCTTCTATATAGCGCACTACTTTATAGGGCTCTGGGAAAACAAATTATGTACTATATATCGGGTCTATATCGGGCGTAGTTTTTTGCCTTGTCGTTTTAATGATGGCTCACTAAGGGAGAGTTGACTAGTTAGATGACCCTGACTTTAACTGGTGTTTTCCAGGTAGACTGCTTTGAATTCAATGCAGCCTGGCAGGTTATGGGTTAAACAAGAAACTATGGACTCCAAAGCGTTTTTATAGTGTCTGTGTGTTTCTAGTGTGTGTGTGTGTGCTGTGCAGGTGTGAGAACACTGCTTGCTGTACAGTCATTTGGCACTCCCTGTCTGCTGTGTTTGTCTGGCAGAAAGAGGGGGAGGGAGAGGGGCCCAGCCTCTCCCGTATGTTTCAATTTGTGTGTGTGTGTGTGTGCCGTAAATACCGTCTGGTGTCTAGTCTAGCGCCCAAACCACATTCCTCCCTCCTTCCCCTCCCTCTCGCACTTTGGCTTGGTCCACTGTGTTCGTCTGAGACTCATCTCTTTCATACAAAGATGTTTTTCCGTGAACTTGATCATACCACCAACTTTTTCCTCCACCTTTTATTTCTATCTGAAAGGTATTGCTGTTATCAAAGCCAATACTTTTAAATTTAACCCCCCCCCCCCCCCCCCCCCGCATAATGACCTGGTAATCATTTCGGTAAAGTTCTGCCTACAGCTTAGTATGAAACATAGCCTTGATGCTGAGGCGGCATTGGCACGCGCTGCCCTCTTAAACTCTTAATGGTTGCTAGGCAGCGCCAGTTAACCATCTTCCTGCCAGCTGTGGACTTTGAGAGACATGTCACTTTTGTGTCTTCGCATAGCCCACCACTAAGCATGCATTGTTTTCTTAATTACTGGATGGATCCATTTGAAGAATTACTGTGGGAATAAATATCACTGAAATGAAGAAAAATATTGGAATAAAGTAAGTTAGTGCAATTTGAAGGTATGTATCAAATTGTTGCTTACTGAAACTCCTAAGGTCATCCACTCGTATGTAATACATTTTAAGCAATAGCCTATACCCGCGTGTGGTCAACTAGAGGATAATTTCAGCACCGTTTTGATTTGGACAGTGCCATCGGTCTGCTTAAGAAAAGTGTGGGGACTCGTCTTGATAAATCAATCTAAATCAGACTCCCCCCCCCCCCCCCCCCCCCCACTGAATATCTGTTTGCACATTTAAAAATAATTTCACCCCCACCTTTATTTGACAAGGTAGGCCAGTTGAGAACAAGTTCTCATTTACAACTGCGTCCTGGCCAAGATAAAGCAAAGCAGTGTGACAAAAACAACACTGAGTTGCACATGGGATAAACAAACGTACAGTCAATAACACAATAGAAAAATCTGTTTACAGTGTGTGAAATGAAGTAAGGAGGTAAGGCAATAAATAGGCCAATAGTGGCGTAGTAATTGCAATTTAGCAATTTACACTGGAGGTGAGGATGTGCAAGTAGAAAATACTGGTGTGCAAAAGAGCAGAAAAACAAATATGGGGATGAGGTAGGTAGTTGGTTGGCTGGGCTATTTACAGATGGGCTGTGTACAGTGATCGGTAAGCTGCTCTGAGAGCTGATGCTTAAAGTTAGAGAGGGAGATATAAGACTCCAGCTTCAGTGACTGTTTTATTTTTTTTTGCAATTCGTTCCAGTCATTGGCAGCAGAGAACTGGAAGGAAAGGCAGCCAAAGCAGGTGTGAGATGAGATAAGGTGGGGCTTTACCTAGCAAAGACTTATAGATGACCTGGAGCCAGTGGGTTTGGCGACGAATCTGTAGCGAGGGCCAGCCAACGAGAGCATACAGGTCGCAGTGCTGGGTAGTATATGGTGCCTTGGTGACAAAACGGATGGCACTGTGATAGACTGCATCCAATTTGCTGAGTAGAGTGTTGGAGGCTATTTTGTAAATGACATCACCGAAGTCAAGGATCGGTAGGATGGTCAGTTTTACGATGGTATGTTTAGCAGCATGAGAGAAGGAGGCTTTGTTGTGAAATAGGAAGCCAATTCTAGATTTAATTTTGGATTGAAGATGCTTAATGTGAGTCTGGAAGGAGAGTTTACAGTCTAACCAGACACCTAGGTATTTGTAGTTGTCCACATATTATAGGTCAGAACCGTCCAGATTAGTGGGCGGGCGGGTGCAGGCAGCGATCGGTTGACGAGCATGCATTTAGTTTTACTAGCATTTAAGAGCATAGAAATAAGGGCCATTTGTATACAGAATGGTGTCATCTGCGTAGAGGTGGATCAGAGAATCACCAGCAGCAAGAGCGACATCATTGATATATACAGAGAAAAGAGTTGGCCCGAGAGTTGAACCCTGTGGCACCCCATAGACACTGCCAGAGGTCCAGACAACAAGCCATCCGATTTGACACACTGAACTCTATCTCAGAAATAGTTGGTGAACCAGGCGACGCATTGGCTACGGTTAGGCTTGCGAAATGTCAGCTGAGGTGATTTGATTTTTAAATATATATATATTTTTTAATTTAACCTTTTATTTAACCAGGTAGGCTAGTGAGAACAAGTTCTCATTTACAACTGCGACCTGGCCAAGATAAAGCGATGTTCATGATCGTCGTGTCTAGTTGGTTCCTTTTATTAGAACACGTTGCCATGTTAGGTAGTTTAACATGTGGGTTATTTTGCTCTTCACTTAAAGGCCTACTCTCAACCAAAAGCCTGTAAGTTCACTGACTTGTCTCAATGTGATTTTTGTTTTGTTTCACTTAATAGGCTATGTGGTTAATTTCGTTTCTGGCTGGGTAAACAAGTGTAGGGGGGGTGGTATAGCTCATCTATTATATTTGCTCATCAAGGTCTGTTCAGAAACATTTAGCATGCAATAATGTAACCTAAATCAAGTGTCGACTTTTATTATTTTCTTGGTCGTGTAAAGGCAACTCCAAAAGCCCGCTGAGATTGTGAAATATGAGACTTGCATGCTTTTGAAATAAGATTGCTATTATTTTCTATCAGTATCAAGATGAAAATACACAATGTAAGTAACACTACGCCTGCTCCCTATCAAAGTGCAGTGAGAGTAGGAAAGAGATGCATTGTGTGTCAAAAAATCATAGGCTTGGGCTCTGTTTCAAAATGACTTTTTATTTGACTGCAGTTCCACACGTTCCTGTGACACAAGTTCTGTGGGGAAAAATATTCTTTATTTTATTCTGTTATATTCTTACTATAAAATATACTAAGTGGCCAGTTTATTAGATACACCCATCAAGTACCAGGCCGGACCTCCCTCTGCATCCAGAACAGCCTGAATTCTCCGGGACATGGAAACATGAATCAATTCAAGGGACCTAACGTGTGCCAGGAAAACATTCCCCACACCATTACATTACCACCACGAGCCTGTACCGTTGACACCAGGCAGGATGTGGTCATGGACCATCCGTGCTGCTTACGACAAATCCTGACTCTGCCATCGGCATGATTCAACAGGAACTGGGATTTGTCGAACCAGGCAATGTTTTTCCACTCCTCAATTGTCCAGTGTTGGTGATCGCGTGCCCACTGGAGCAGCTTCTTAGCTGATAGGAGTGGAACCCGGTGTGGTCGTTTTCTGCAATAGCCCGTCCGTGACAAGGACCGACAAGTTGTGCGTTCCGAGATATAGTTCTGCACACCACTGTTATACTGCGCCGTTGTTTGTCTGTTTGTGTTCCGCCTGTTAACTTGCACGATTCTTGTCATTCTCCTTCGACCTCTCTCATCAACGAGTTGTTTTCGCCCACAGGACTGCCGCTTTGTTTGTCGGACCAATGGAAATCATATTAAATTTTTAATTTTCTGACCCCCTTTTTCTCCAATATTTCGTGGTATCCAATTGTTAGTAGTTACTGTCTTGTCTCATCGCTACAACTCCTGTACGGGCTCGGGAGAGATGAAGGTCGAGAGCCATGCATCCGCCGAAACACAACCCAACCAAGCCGCACTGCTTCTTAACACAGCGCGCATCCAACCCGGAAGCCAGCCGCACCAATGTGTCGGAGGAAACACCCTACAACCAGCGACCTGATCAGCGTGCACTGCGCCCGGCTCGCCAAAGTCGCTAGTGCGCGATGGGACAAGGATATCCCTACCGGCCAAACCCCCTCTAACCCGTACGACGCTAGGCCAATTGTGCGTCGCCCCATGGACCTCCTGGTCGCGGCCGGCTGCGACAGAGCCTGGGCTCGAACCCAGAGCCTCTGGTGGCACAGTTATCACTGCGATGCAGTGCCTTAGACCACTGCGCCACCGGGGAGGCGGAATTATTTTTTAACGGGTTATATTCAATGTATTTATTAAAATAGATGCCCACCCACATCTGCAAACTACTACTACCACTCGTCCCCGGCAAGCCGGCATGCACACAGGAGGTATAAAACACGTATACAGGCAAGAATGTGGTAAAAATGGGCTTGTTTTTTTTAAGGGGGTCATATAAACACAGCCCAATATTTTTTACAGGCATTTTTTACAGGACCACTCACTCAGACACATCTCCACTGCAGAGCAGCCTAATACATACCTTCAGCAGGACACATGATACACCGTAAGGTGTGTGTGAGACCCTACTGTCTCTGTGTAATGAGCTGCAAATAACTGGAGGTTAGTGACACATCCCAGTGTGTCTCACTCATCAGAGCTCCTCGTGTGTGTGACAGATACAGTTTCAGGTAAAGGTTATTTTTTTCCTCTCTGCCTGGGGGGGTGGGGGTTCTGTATTTTGCCTGGAGGGGGGGGGGGGGGGGTTCTGTCTTTTGCCTGGAGGGGGTGGGGGTTGTTCTCTTTTGCCTGGAGGGGGTGGGGGGGGGGGGGGATGGGGGGGGGGGGGGGGGGTTGTTCTGTCTTTTGCCTGGAGGGGGTGGGGGGGGGTTGTTCTGGCTTTTGCCTGGAGGGGGTGGGGGGGTTGTTCTGTCTTCTGCCTGGAGGAGGGGGGTGGACTGTGCTGTATATTTTTTTTCTTTAACTGTCCTGGTTGGACTTGTTTTTCTACCTTTGTCTGTCTTCTGATTGGTGGAATTTTAATGTTGACTACTTTACAACATTTGTACTACACTGTGTGTTGTTGTACACGCACGTTCACGGTCCGCTGTAACATGAACCTGGGCCGTTCTGAAAGGGCACAGAGCAGATTCCTGTAAAGGTTCTGTTGTAGAGGAAGCAGGTGACTGTCTGCTCGAGGGTGACGTTATCCCCCTACTAGAATGGACATAGGAGTGTTAAGTCTCCCTGCACTGGGATTCCCTTCCAATATCTAACCCTCCCCTCGTGTGTGTGTGTGTGTGTGTGTGTGTGTGTGTGTGTGAGCGAGAAGTGGACAGACTGTAGGGCTGGACCCTAGCTGCCAGCATTCATCCTCCAGACTGGGTCTGCCTCAAATGGCACCCTATTCCCTATACAGTGCACAACTTTAGACCGGGAGCTCCAGAGCCCTGGTCAAAAGTAGTGCACTTTAGGGAATAAGGTGCCATTTTGGGAAACAACCTAGCCACCTGCTGATCTACCACGCTGACTGACTCACTGTTTCCACATCCTGCTGGAAGTTGGAGAGGGACTGAATTGTAGGGTTGAGCTGTATACAGATTCCCATACCTTCATTCCATGCCTGTGCCATCCCGGGATATACATTATTACCGCTAGTGCACAGAAGGGGTGCATTTTTCCCCCAAACGTAACCCCCCCCCCCCCTCTACCGGCCCTTACCTGAATGCTAACACAATGCTAACAAGTACTAAGGAATTCTCATAGAGGATGCTGTCCATAATGTCTATACATCCCATCACATATACACAGCCAAAAGTATGTGGACACCTGTTCGTCGAGCATGTCATTCCAAAATCAAGGACATGAATATGGAGTTGGTCCCCCACCTGTGCAGCCAAATCAAGTTATTCCACACCGATCTCGACAAACCATTTCTGTATGGACCTCGCTTTGTGCACGGGGGTATTGTCATGCTGAAACAGGAAAGGGCCTTCCCCAAACTGCTGCAACAATGTTGGAAGCACAGAATCATCTAGAATGTCATTGTATGCTGTAGCATTAAGATTTCCCTTCACTGGAACTAACCATGGAAAAATAGCCCCACACCATTATTCTTCCTCCACCAAACTTTACAGTTGGCACTATGCATTGAGGCAGGTAGCGTTCTCCTGGCATCCGCCAAACCCAGATATGTTTGTCGGATTGTCTAGAAGAAAAAGAAACGCACACCTATTTAGGCGAGGTGCTGGCTAGCGGAGTAGAAAACTTGAAAATAAAGGAGAGCCGCACACTCTAGGAGCTCAGATGCAAAAATGTTATATCCAACGTTTTCGACAGCAACGCTGTCTTCATCAGGGTATAATGATGTATAATGTCTGTCGGACTGCCAGATGGTGAAGCGTGATTCATCACTACAGAGAACGCATTTCCACTGCTCCAGAGTCCAATGGCGACTAGATTTACACCGCTCCAGCCGACGCTTGGCATTGCGCATGGTGATCTTAGGCTTGTTTACGGCTGCTCAGCCATGGAAACCCATTTCATGAAGCTCCCGACAAACAGTTCTTGTCCTGATGTTGCTTCCCGAGACAGTCATTCTGTGAGCTTGTGTGGCCTAACACTTTGTGGCTGAGATGTTGTTGCTCCTAGACAATTCCACTTCACAATAACAGCACTTAAAGTTGACCGGGGCAGCTCAAAAAGGACAGAAATTAGACAAACTGGCTTGTTTGAGCGGTAGCATCCTATGACGGTGCCACGTTGAAAGTCAGTGAGCTCTTCTGTAAGGCCATTCTATTGCCAGTGTTTGTCTATGGAGATTGCATGGTTGTGTGCAAAAAAAAAAAATGATACACCCGTGTGGCTGAAATAGCCAAATCCACTAATTTGTAGGGGAGTCCACATACATGAACAAAAGTACCTCTCCCAGACTCCGACCATTGCTCATCCTTACTTTTAGATTTGTGTTGTGTTGGATATTACTGCACTGTTGGAGCTAGGAACACAAGTATTTCGCTACACCCGCAACGTCTGCTAAACGTGTATTTGACCAATAACATTTAACCGCTGTTTTGGGAAACCAGTACCGGTAAGCTTTATAATAAAAAAAATTACCTGACTGGCAAAATGATGAACGCAATATGCTTTATTACCTATTGTACAAGTTGACTGCAGTATTTATTTAAAAAGTACTAATATTCAAAGCCCAAAAAGTCACTAACAAGTATTAAGGAATCCTGATAGACAACACTAACCTAAATGCTAACAACCGCATTGCGAACATTTTGTACAGTTTCTGACCTAAAGTATGTATACTAGTAACTCAAACCCTACTCAGTTTTCTGCACGCACAAAACTAATACTAGCTGGCAAGGTTCTTGATCCAGGAGGGGATTCTGCTGTTACCAGGCAAATGCTTGATTTTGGAAGAAGCTAACCACTTAGCTAGATAGCTAACTAGCTAATACATTAGCAAACCAAATGTTAAGAACATTTTTAGACAGTTATCTTAATAGTTATAAGATTTCTATCTGGAAGTTGTGAATCGCAAACTGTAATTAGATCACCTGGCGCATGCTGCACTACTGTGCGCGACACAAGGCTCCGGTCTCTTGTTGTCGTTAGCTTGTAAACAAATACCACGTGACTGGGGACTACCGTAAGTTACATAATGTGACTGGTGAAATGAACGCAGTGTTCTCTCTCAACGTATCGCACAAGTTGACTAGGTATTTTCTTAAAGTAGCTATAAATTCAAATTTATAAAAAAGAAAATTAAGAAATAGTTTTGACAGTATTGAGAAACAATCCCCTGGCTTTTTCCAAATACTACAGTATACCGCCCAAGCCTACTCAATTGCATACTTCTCGCGTCCTCTCTCCTCAACCCCTCACCTCTGACCTCCTCCAATGGGTTTTTGAGAAGGTGAGGACCGAGAAAAACTTCCAGAAGTTCTATTTTCCCCAACGCCTGCTGTTTCCATATCCTAATTGGAGTGTTGAGGAGTCAAGGCCCTTAGTCGTGTACCTTCCTTTGGAGTGAAAGAACATGCCTTCAGAAAGCGAGAGAGAGCTTAGCTTTGTGTGTGTGTCTGGAAACCCTTGGACTGGGTTACAATGTGAACATTGACAATGAGTAAACAGTGGCTGGCTGACAAGGATTAAGGGTTAAACTAACACACTGGTTGGGGAGTTGTGTGCGCCTGTGAGGTTACTTGAAGTGTGTTTTTCCCCAACGGCTGCTGTTTCCATATCCCTATTAAAGTGTTCAGGAGTCAAGGCCCTTGGTTGTATTCAGCAGGTACCAAATGGGGGACAATTGGAGTAGGTAGCCACCTGAACTTATCCAATAAATGCTAATTTTGGTGTTTTTGCTTCAGTGTTTTGCTGCAATGAGTTCTACTGAACACAACCCCGGTCTGGTCTCTTCATTGGTCCATTGTGCCTAGTGTAGCCACTAGTGATGCTCCGATATGACATTTTTGGCCGATACGATATCCAATATTTTCCTTGCCAAAAAACGATACTGATATTTAACATTTTAGCGGCCTTTTAACTATATAACTGCACGAGAATGCTTAACGCACACACATGGACGCAGCGGTCTAAGGCACTGCATCTAATTGCATGAGGCATCACTACAGTCCCTGGTTCGAATCCAGGCTGTATCACATCCGGCTGTGATTGGGAGTCCCATAGGGCGGTGCACAATTGGCCCAGCGTCGTCCGGGGTAGGCCGTCATTGTAAATAAGAATTGTTCTTAACTGGCTTGCCTAGTTAAATACACACCACACTGACCAAAAATGATATTTTGTTGACATGTATACATGTCCCCATTTATCAGTAAAACATAATCTCAACCTATTTCTTTTACTTGCTGTGCTGTTTCGTTGTTCATTTGAGTCATTTCATGCCCAACCAGGATTTCTATGGAATGCCGTTTGGGTCTTTGCTTGTCAAAAAGACGTGTCATATAAACTTGTTGATCAATCCGGACCTGAATATGACTGCACCTCACATAATTTAACATAGTTATTACACATTGATTACACTATCACTCGTATTTCTTATGTCACAACGATTCATCGATACGTATGCTATGATGCTGGTGAAGTTGTCTCGCGCACCTACAGTGCTGGTCATGAATTAAAAATAAAAGCAAGCTAGCTCATAGATGCAAACAATCTGTTTCAGTGACTATATAGCTAGGTGTCATCTAAAATAACCCTGATTTATTAGACAATTCTTATTTGATTAATGGTGGTCGGACCCATCTACAGTTGAAGTCGGAAGTTTACATACACCTTAGCCAAATACATTTAAACTCAGTTTTTCACAATTCCTGACATTTAATCCTAGTAAAAAGTCCCTGTTTTTTTAGGTCAGTCATGATCACTTTATTTTAACTTCTTATGGGCAGGTGGGATGGTAACTGCTTTTTCAGTTCTGCCCACACATTTTCTATAGGATTGAGGTCAGGGCTTTGTAATGGCCACTCCAATACCTTGACTTTGTTGTCCTTAAGCCATTTTTCCACAACTTTGGAAGTATGCTTGGGATCATTGTCCATTTGGACGACCCATTTGATAACGAGCTTTAACTTTCTGACTGATGTCTTGATGTTGCTTCAATATATCCACATCATTTTCTTTCCTCATGATGCTATTTATTTTAGCGCACTTGGTAGTGTGTACCGGTGCTCGACCAGTCAGCGAAAGCCAACATCACCCACGACAGAGAACGGTTGATTTGTCAAGGGCAATGAATTCCATTATCTTGGCTTTGATTGATTTCGCCTTTTGAGTTTCCTCGCTGAAATTTTCTTACTCTTTCAAATGACTGCTTGAGTTGTTGACTGCTCGATCTACACAGCAGGCATTCTGAGCAAGGTTTTGAATGCTGTGTTGCACGTGTAGCGCAAAATTTGACGTGGCATCATAACGAAACGTGCATATCTATATAACATAGGTACGTCAGCTTTGACAACGGGTTTGCACATCGGCGTTAAACTAGACATTGGCCGATACCGATGTTGGCATTTTTAGCTAATATCTTCCGATATGTTCACCGACTATTTTAATTTTCTAATAATGTGCATCCCTAGTGTAACCGATATGAAATGGCTAGCTAGTTAGCGGTGGTGCGCGCTAATCACTGATTTGAAAAGCTATGTCACTCGCTCTGAGACCTGAAGTAGTTTTGTGGCGCGATGGGTGTCAGTTGTGTGCAGAGGGTCCCTGGTTCGAGTCCGGGCGAGGGGACGGACGAAAGTTAATCTGTTACACTTGTAGCCACTGTACCAAGTAGCCTAGCTAGCCTCTCCTCCCTTTACCATGGGCTCTACGCGGACCTCTTTTACAAGGAGCTCTTGTGTGCCTAATATGAAAAATGTAGGTTCACAATCTAAAACATTTGAGGTAATAAAGCTAGAATCCTTCATTTTTCTAGGGACACTGGTGCTTGTACAATTTAAATTCCAGGTCACACAGCAAAAATATTTAGGTGCATGTGCGAGTAAAATGGTGGCTCTGTAGAGCCCTGCCTTTACCGTGTAGCCTAGCCAACCTCTGCTCTCCTCCCTGTAATGTCAATAGGGTGTTATTTAAACCTGGTTCATACAACACACAGGGAATGAGTGACCTCCGTCAACAATTTTTTGGTCTCAAATTTTGACTCACTCAAACTGACCCAATCTTTTTATTTATTTGTTATTTGACCTCCTATTTTCTCCCCAATTTCATAATATCCAATTGCTATCTTGTCTCATTGCTGCAATTCCCCAATGGGCACTGGAGAGGCCATGGTCGAGTCATGCGTCCTCCGAAACTTGACCCGTCAATCCGCAGTTCTTAACACCCGCCTGCTTATCCTGGAAGCCTGATGACCGAAGTCAGTCTGCAGGCGCCAGGCCCACCACAAGGAGTCGCTAGAGAGCGATGAGACAAGTAAAGCCCCCCCTAACCCAGACGACACTGGGCCAACTGAGATGCAGTGCCTTTACACCTCCCGAATGGAGCAGCGGTCTAACTGACCAAGTTTTTAACTGAAATCTGAACTTGGCCTGTCATATTTATTCACACCGAAGATGAAGAACCAGGTTATCAAATTGTGACCCCGACGTGTATTTCAACAATGGAATAGTCACGTAATTGTTTTCTCAACAACTTGTACAGCAACGATCTGGTAATGGTACAGCGTTGATAGTGTCAATAGAGACGTTGGTGAGAAGACTTCTGCTTTAAAATAGGTCGGTGACGATACCAGCATGACAACACGAAGCAGACCAAACTATTTGATCATTTAAAATCCTGCTGTATTTCATTTTGTGTGTTATATTTTATATATTTTTATATTTTGGAAAATAAATACACAGATGACAATGTTTCTTTCCAACATTAGTGCTTTTTTCCCTAAAGAAGTTAAACCCGTTTTGTTTTCTTGCCACGGTACTGTGTTTTGCAATACTGGTATAGTCCCGGCCCTACTATAAAAGATGACGATAACTAAACTGGCAGCTCGTTAGTGTGTGTTTGGTGTCTAAAACAATGAGGTAATGAGGATGACGAGTGTTTGAACTTCCCTCTGAGACCGATAGGGTGGCGTCATCTATGGTGGGAGGTTTTGTCTCTTCTCTGATTTAAAGGCAGAGATTCTCGGTGCGTGACTCCTTGGCCTGGTTGTGAAATACCTGCTAGACTGTCTGGAGGGACTCCGTGTCCTAATATACACGCTTTCAGATTATAAAAGGACACGTGTGTGCTTGTTAGGAATGTGTGTGAGGCTGGGAGCATTTACATATAATTTTGTTCTGAGAGCAGAGTGTGTTTGTCGGTAGAGCCTGGACGGCAGCTGCGGTGCAGACAGCTGCTTTCCTGTCTTCCTCTATTTACAGACCAGTGACTTACATTACCACAGACCAGTCTCTCTCCTCAAATTCTTTCTCGTTCTCTCTCTCTCCCTCTCTCTCCCTCTCTCTCCCTCTCTCTCCCTCCCTCTCCCTCTCCTCCCTCTCCTCCCTCTCCTCCCTCTCCTCCCTCTCCTCCCTCTCCTCCCTCTCCTCCCTCTCCTCCCTCTCCTCCCTCTTCTCTCTCTTATCTCTCTCTCTTTCCTCTCTCTTCTCTCTCTTCTCTCTCTACTCTCTCTCTCGCTACTCTCTCTCTCGCTACTCTCTCTCTCGCTACTCTCTCTCTCGCTACTCTCTCTCTCGCTACTCTCTCTCTCGCTACTCTCTCTCTCGCTACTCTCTCTCTCGCTACTCTCTCTCTCGCTACTCTCTCTCTCGCTACTCTCTCTCTCGCTACTCTCTCTCTCGCTTCTCTCTCGCTACTCTCTCTCTCGCTACTCTCTCTCTCGCTACTCTCTCGCTCTCCCGCTCGCTCGCTACTCTCTCGCTACTCTCTCGCTCTCCCGCTCTCCCGCTCTCTCGCTCTCCCGCTCTCTCGCTCTCCCGCTCTCTCGCTCTCTCGCTCTCCCGCTCTCTCGCTCTCCCGCTCTCCCGCTCTCTCGCTCTCCCGCTCTCTCGCTCTCCCGCTCGCTCGCTCTCCCGCTCGCTCGCTCTCCCGCTCGCTCGCTCTCCCGCTCTCCCGCTCTCTCGCTCTCCCGCTCTCCCGCTCTCTCGCTCTCCCGCTCTCTCGCTCTCCCGCTCTCTCGCTCTCCCGCTCCCGCTCGCTCTCCCGCTCCCGCTCGCTCTCCCGCTCCCGCTCGCTCTCCCGCTCCCGCTCGCTCTCCCGCTCCCGCTCGCTCTCCCGCTCCCGCTCGCTCTCCCGCTCCCGCTCGCTCTCCCGCTCCCGCTCGCTCTCCCGCTCCCGCTCGCTCTCCCGCTCCCGCTCGCTCTCCCGCTCCCGGTCGCTCTCCCGCTCCCGGTCGCTCTCCCGCTCCCGGTCGCTCTCCCGCTCCCGCTCGCTCTCCCGCTCCCGCTCGCTCTCCCGCTCCCGCTCGCTCTCCCGCTCCCGCTCGCTCTCCCGCTCCCGCTCGCTCTCCCGCTCCCGCTCGCTCTCCCGCTCCCGCTCGCTCTCCCGCTCCCGCTCGCTCTCCCGCTCCCGCTCGCTCTCCCGCTCCCGCTCGCTCTCCCGCTCCCGCTCGCTCTCCCGCTCCCGCTCGCTCTCCCGCTCCCGCTCGCTCTCCCGCTCCCGCTCGCTCTCCCGCTCCCGCTCGCTCTCCCGCTCCCGCTCGCTCTCCCGCTCCCGCTCGCTCTCCCGCTCCCGCTCGCTCTCCCGCTCCCGCTCGCTCTCCCGCTCCCGCTCGCGCTCCCGCTCCCGCTCGCGCTCCCGCTCCCGCTCGCGCTCCCGCTCCCGCTCGCGCTCCCGCTCCCGCTCGCGCTCCCGCTCCCGCTCGCGCTCCCGCTCCCGCTCGCGCTCCCGCTCCCGCTCGCGCTCCCGCTCCCGCTCGCGCTCCCGCTCCCGCTCGCGCTCCCGCTCCCGCTCGCGCTCCCGCTCCCGCTCGCGCTCCCGCTCCCGCTCGCGCTCCCGCTCCCGCTCGCGCTCCCGCTCCCGCTCGCGCTCGCTCTCCCGCTCGCTCTCCCGCTCGCTCTCCCGCTCGCTCTCCCGCTCGCGCTCCCGCTCGCTCTCGCGCTCCCGCTCGCTCTCGCGCTCCCGCTCGCTCTCGCGCTCCCGCTCGCTCTCGCGCTCCCGCTCGCTCTCCCGCTCCCGCTCGCTCTCCCGCTCCCGCTCGCTCTCCCGCTCCCGCTCGCTCTCCCGCTCCCGCTCGCTCTCCCGCTCCCGCTCGCTCTCCCGCTCCCGCTCGCTCTCCCGCTCCCGCTCGCTCTCCCGCTCTCCCGCTCCCGCTCGCTCTCCCGCTCGCGCTCCCGCTCCCGCTCGCGCTCCCGCTCCCGCTCGCGCTCCCGCTCCCGCTCGCTCTCCCGCTCGCTCTCCCGCTCGCGCTCCCGCTCGCTCTCGCGCTCCCGCTCGCTCTCGCGCTCCCGCTCGCTCTCGCGCTCCCGCTCGCTCTCCCGCTCCCGCTCGCTCTCCCGCTCCCGCTCGCTCTCCCGCTCCCGCTCGCTCTCCCGCTCGCTCTCCCGCTCCCGCTCGCTCTCCCGCTCCCGCTCGCGCTCCCGCTCCCGCTCGCTCTCCCGCTCCCGCTCGCGCTCCCGCTCCCGCTCCCGCTCGCGCTCCCGCTCGCGCTCCCGCTCGCTCTCCCGCTCCCTCGCTCTTTATCCTCGCTCGCTCTCCCGCTCGCTCGCTCTTTCTCCTCGCTCGCTCGCTCTCCCGCTCGCTCGCTCTTTCTCCTCGCTCGCTCTCCCGCTCGCTCTTTCTCCTCGCTCGCTCTCCCGCTCGCTCGCTCTTTCATCCTCGCTCGCTCTCCCGCTCGCTCGCTCTTTCATCCTCGCTCGCTCTCCCGCTCGCTCGCTCTTTCATCCTCGCTCGCTCTCCCGCTCGCTCGCTCTTTCATCCTCGCTCGCTCTCCCGCTCGCTCGCTCTTTCATCCTCGCTCGCTCTTTCATCCTCGCTCTTTCATCCTCGCTCGCTCTCTGCTCGCTCTTTCTCCTCGCTCGCTCTTTCTCCTCGCTCGCTCTTTCTCCTCGCTCGCTCGCTCTCTCGCTCTCTGCTCGCTCGCTCTTTCTCCTCGCTCGCTCGCTCTCTGCTCGCTCGCTCTTTCTCCTCGCTCGCTCTTTCTCCTCGCTCGCTCTTTCTCTGCTCGCTCGCTCGCTCTCTCCTCGCTCGCTCTCTGCTCGCTCGCTCCTCGCTCGCTCTCTGCTCGCTCGCTCTTTCTCTCCTCGCTCGCTCTCTGCTCGCTCGCTCTTTCTCTCCTCGCTCGCTCTCTGCTCGCTCGCTCTTTCTCTCCTCGCTCGCTCTCTGCTCGCTCGCTCTTTCTCTCCTCGCTCGCTCTCTCCTCGCTCGCTCGCTCTCTGCTCGCTCGCTCGCTCTCTGCTCGCTCGCTCGCTCTCTCCTCGCTCGCTCTTTCTCTCCTCGCTCGCTCTTTCTCTCCTCGCTCGCTCTTTCTCTCCTCGCTCGCTCTTTCTCTCCTCGCTCGCTCTTTCTCTCCTCGCTCGCTCTTTCTCTCCTCGCTCGCTCTTTCTCTCCTCGCTCGCTCTTTCTCTCCTCGCTCGCTCTCTGCTCGCTCGCTCTTTCTCTCCTCGCTCTTTCTCTCCTCGCTCTTTCTCTGCTCGCTCGCTCTTTCTCTCCTCGCTCTCTCTCTCCTCGCTCTCTCTCTCCTCGCTCTCTCTCTCTCTCCTCGCTCTCTCTCTCTCTCCTCTCTCTCTCTCTCTCTCCTCGCTCTCTCTCTCCTCAAACACGTCTCCAGAACTGCTCATGTTCACTAACTTGCTTAACTATCTCCTATATTGTTCTAATGATTCTACTCTTATATTCATACGTTCTGCAAGGTTCTAGAATGGATCTTCCCAGACAGTGTGTCTAGAGCCCCCCTCCCCCCCACAAGTGTTTTTAAACAGTCAATGTCCCCATGGGCCCAATTTAGAAGAGGGTAACAAAATAAGTGTTGCAACGATCTGACAAGGATCTGTCTGGGAGGAGAGGAGGGAAATAGAGCCTAGAGTATTTATCTAGACAGACAGATAAGGCTAGGAGTATATTATAAACTGCGTGGTTCGAGCCCTGAATGCTGATTAGCTGACAGCCGGGGTATATCAGACCGTATACCACGGGTATGACAAAACATTTTTTACTGCTGTAATTACGTTGGTAACCAGTTTATAATAGCAATAAGGCACCTCGAGTTTGTGGTATATGGCCAATATGCCACGGCTAAAGACTGTATCCAGGTACTCTGCGTTGCGTTGTACATAACAGCCCTTAGCAGTGGTATATTGGCCATATACCCCACCCCTTCGTGCCTTATTGCTTAATTCTAGCCGCCCAGGGGAAAGGCTGAGCTGCTACAGGGTGAAGGGAGGAGAGGGGGTGGGTCAGTCTAGGACAGCTGGTTCCTGCTGTTGTCTCGGTCAGCCTCTCCCCTTTCTCTTTTTTATTATTATTATATATTTTTATGTATATTTCTCTACATACTGCTCAGACATGCAAAACCCTCATGCAGCAGCATGTTATGAAATCCACTCCTCCCCCGCGGCTCTCCTCCTCCTGCGTGAGACTAACTTTGACCTCACATAACTTGCACTGAACGGAACACTCAGTCTGGAACAACCCACCTATTCAGCCAATCACACGCTAGGGCGGGCCTCCCTCAGTGTCCTCTCTCTCTCGCTCTCTCTCTCTCCCCTCACTCCCCCTTGGTCTCTCTTTCTCTCCCTCCATCCCTCGAGGCCTGCCTCTCTCTCGCTCTCTTGTTTTCTGCCAGTTTTTATTTATCTCAAACACTTTCTTTCCCCACTTCTGTAAAAACAATCTGTTCATAACTCTCGTCCAGAGTTACTACATTATTTCAAACCATCTCATCTATGGAAATTATCTTTTAAGAGTTCCTAGGGAAACAGTGCTCCTGCCCTGTTTTTCTGTCAGGGGCACGGTCAGGGGAAGGAGCTTATTGTAACTGCAGCTAGTTTACATACGCACTCCAGCCAAGCAGTCAGGCAACAGACTGAACACACAGACTGCTGTTCCCTTGTCTCACTACCTGACCTCAATAGACAGCGCTGGTTCCAACAACAAAGGAAAGAGAAGGAGAACATGGAAAATAGGTTATTAGCATGAGACCAGGACCCCCCCCCCCCCCCCCCCCCCCCCCTATGAAGGGAATAAGGCCCTATAGAGAATAGGGTGCAATTTGGGATGCAGACCAGAATCATTACTAGTAAGTAATACATTGAGTTCACCAATGAAAATATTTAACTGCCCAATGTCTGGTCTCCTGGAGCAACCAGGAGGCTGTGTGTACATATGTACTGTAGGGATGTCTGTGTGAAAGGCTCCTCTGTGCCCAGCCCCTGTTGGAACTGTGATTTTTAATGGTAAGATGTAAATGGAGTGAGGCCCAGACATGCCCAGGCTTTACACACAGACAGTGCTCTACACTCACAGACACAGAAACTGTAGTGTGTTCAGACCCCTAGACTTTTTAAAACATTTTTTTTACGCTACAGCCTTATTCTAAAATGGATTCCCACTCTTCAATCTCCACACAATAACCCATAATGACATAGCAAGAAGAGATTTGTAGAAGTTTTTTTGCAAATGTGTAAAAACTGAAATATCACATTTTATATAATAAGGAACGTAACAAAACATGGCAAAAGGAAACGGGTCTTAATACTTTCGGAATGCACCGTATAAAAGCAGTGTCATCGCTCTCTCGATTCAGAGATGAGGGAAAGACCAGAAAGGGCATTAAAATAATCCTCTTCTCTTACCACTCAATTAGTGCCTTCACAAACTATTCATACCCCTTGACTTATTCTGTGAGTCTTTCTGGGTAACTCTCTAAGAGCTTTGCACATCTGCATTGTACAATATTGGCATATTATTCAAACTCTGAAGTTGGTTGTTGATCATGGCCTTGTGTTTGAGGTTATTGTCCTGCTGAAAGGTGAATTCCTCTGTGTCTTTTAGAAAGTAGACTGAAGCCATTTTTCCTCTGGGATTTTGCCTGTGCTTAGCTCCACTGCGTTTCCTTTTATTCCAATCTCCATTCCATACATTTTTTTTATTGTGTGTGTTAGTCAGTCAAGTTTGGACACCTACTCATTCAAGGGTTTTTCTTTTATTTTTACCATTTTCTACATAGTAGAATAATAGTTTAGACAAACTAGAATAATAGTTTAGACTAACTATGAAATAACACATTTGGAATCATGTAGTAACCAAAAAAGTGTTAAACAAATCAAAATATATGTTTATATATTATATTCTTCAAAGTAGTCACCCTTTGCCTTGATGACAGCTGTGCGCACTAATTCTCTCAACCAGCTTCACCTGGAATGCTTTTCCAACAGTCTTGAAGGACTTACCACTTGCTGAGAACTTGTTGGCTGCTTTTCCTTCACTCCGCAATCCAACTCATCCCAAACCATCTCAATTGGGTTGAGGTCAGGTGATTGTGGAGGCCAGGTCATCTGATGCAGCACTCCATCACTCTCCTTGGTCAAATAGTCCTTACACACCCTGGAGGTGTGTTGGGTCATTGTCCTGTTGAAAAACAAATTATAGTCCCACTAAGCGTAAACCAGATGGGATGGTGTATTGCTGCAGAATGCTGTTGTAGCCATGCTGGTTAAGTGTTCCTTGAATTAAAAAAAAATCACTGACAGTGTCACCAGCAAAGCACCTACACACCACCTCCATGCTTCACGGTGGGAACCACACATGTGGAGATGATCCGTTCACCTACTCTGTCTCTCACAAAGACACAGCGGTTGGAACCAAAAATCTTAAATTTGGACTCATCAGACCAAATGACAGATTTTCACCGGTCTAATGTCCATTGCTTGTGTTTCTTGGCCTAATCAAGTGTCTTATTTTTATTGGTGTCCTTTAGTAGTGGTTTCTTTGCTGCAATTGGACCATGTTGGCCTGATTCACGCAGTCTCCTACTGAAGTAGTGGAGATGTGTTTGTGACGCATTTATTTGGGCTTGCAATTTCTGAGGCTGGTAACTCTAATGAACTTATCCTCTGCAGCAGAGGTAACTGGGTCTTCCTTTCCTGTGGCGGTCCTCATGACAGCCAGTTTCACCATAGCGCTTGATGGTTTTTGCAACTGCACTTGAAGAAACGTTCAAAGTTCTGGAAATTGTTCCACATTGACTGACCTCCATGTCTTAAAGTAATGATGGACTATTGTTTCTCTTTGCTTATTTGAGCTGTTCTTGCCATAATATGGACGTTGTTTTTTACCAAATAGTGCAATCTTCTTTATACCACCCCTACCTTGTCACAACACAACTGATTGGCTTAAATAGAACAATTCCACAAATTAACTTGAAATATTGCACACTTGTTAATTGAAATGCATTCCAGGTGACTAACTCATGAAGCTGGTTGAGAGAATGCCAAGTGTGCAAAGCTGTCATCAAGGCAAAGAGTGGCTACTTCGAAGAATCTCAAATATAAAATATATTTTGATTTGTTTAACACTTTTTTTGTTATTACTTTATTCCAAATGTGTTATTTCATAGTTTTGATGTCTTCACTATTTTACTACAATGTAGAAAATTGTAAAAATATATGAGTAGGTGTCTAAACTTTTTGACTTGTGCTGTATATACAAATGTATGTGGACACCCCTTCAAATTATTGCGTTTGACTATTTTGGCCACACTTTGCTGACGGGCGTGTAAAATTGAGCACACCGCCATGCAATCTCCATAGACAAACACTGGCTGTAGAATGGCCTTAATGAAGAGCTCAGTGACTTTCAACGTGTCACCGTCACAGGATGCTACCGTTCTAACAAGTCAGTTTGTCTAATTTCTGTCCTTTATAGAGCTGCCCCGGTCAACTGTAAGTGATGTTATTGCCAAGTGGAAACATCTAGGAGCAACATTGGCTCAGCCGCGAAATGGTAGGCCACACAACCTGACAGAACGGGGCTGAAGCGCGTAGCGAGTAAAAATTGTCTGTCCTCGGTTGCAACACTCACTACCGAGTTCCAAACTGCCTCTGGACGCAACGTCAGCACAATAACTGTTGGGAGCTTCATGAAATTGGTTTTCATGGCTGAGCAGCCGTACACGAGCCTAAGATATGTGATGAATCACGTTTAACCATCTGGCAGTCCGACGGACGAATCTGGGTTTGGCGGATACCAGGATAACGCGACCTGTCCCTATGCATAGTGCCAACTGTAAAGTTTGGTGGAGGATTAATTTTGGTCTGGGGCTATTTTTCATGGTTTGGGCTAGGACCCTTAATTCCAGTGAAGGGAAATCTTAACGCTACAGCATACAATGACATTCCAGATGTTTCTGTACTTCCAACTTTGTGGCAACAGTTTTGGGAAAGCATGACAATGCCCCCGTGTACAAAGCTAGGTCCATGCAGAAATGGTTTGTCAAAATCGGAGTGGAAGAAAATCACTAGCCCGTACAGAGCCCTGACTTCAGCCTCATCAAACTCCTTTGGGATGCATTGGAACGCTGACTGCGAGCCAGGCCTAATCGCCCAACATCAGTGTCCGACCTCACTAATTCTCTTGTAGCTGAATGGAAACAAGTCCCCATAGCAATGTTCCAACATCTAGTGGAAAGCCTCCCCAGAAGAGTGGAGTCTGTTATAGCAGCAAAAGGGGGGGACCAACTCCATATTAATGACTATGAATTTGGAATGAGATGTTCAACGAGCAGATGTCCACATACTTTTAGTCATGTAGAGTGCTTCTAAATCTGGTTCATCACTTGGATAGTGGAAGAAATGTGAGTAAAGCTGGAAGTAGAGGCTAAAGTAGCTAATTACCTTCAGCGAGCTAGTTGCACACACCCTGTCTTCTCTGGCCGTTAGGAACCTCAGGGGGGGAGCCCTCAGAATAGAACCATGTCTTCTCTGGCCGGTAGGAACCTCAGGGGGGGGCCCTCAGAATAGAACCATGTCTTCTTTGAACCTCCAGGAGACCCCCCCCCCCTCTGAGGGTTTTGTACCAAAACGCAGTGACGCTGTCTGTGATACAACTTCACATTTTCTGTTAGTGTTGTTTGGGCTAATAGCCTACATCACCCATTTCACGTACGCAGTCTGCATTCCATTCCAGGACATGAGGGTCGGCCCGTACGTAATGTGTAAGCTATAACAAATAGTTTGTGCCGCACTGTGAGGGTATGACCTGGTGCCATTATTACAAATACGTTGGATGACACGAAAGCACACTCGGCGTACTGGCATCCTCATTTCTAACCGTCTCCGGCGCCCAGGGGTAGGAGTGCAGAAATTCAGGGTCGTCCACCCCCGTCACACACGCGCGCACACACAGCTCCCTTCGTCCTCCCCCGGGTCACTTCCTCTCCTTCACTGCGCTGCTTCCTGTAGCCTGATGACTCGTGTGTGTGTGTGTGTGTGTGTGTCGTCACTAGCGAGTAGCATCACATGATACATTCTTCACCAGATGAGATTCCTCCAGACAGGAATCATTCCTTTAGTTTCTACATCCGTTATAGAAATAATTCTGTACTCCCAATCCAATATCCCCTGGTTTCGTGTGTGTGCTGTGGTGTGTGTGCGCGCAGTGGTGTGTGTGTGTGTGTGCGCGCTGTGGTGTGTGTGTGTGGTGTGCTTACTGTAAAGCATGTCATCATCCCTTCCACCTACTCATGCTTACTACAGTCATTTAGAATAGTCGTTTTAAAGAGTCCTTGTTACCGCGGAAACTGACTCAACCCACGAATGCCTGGCCATCCGGTCTTCGGTCAGCTGTTCCAAAAATAACAAAAACTAATGACTGTTCATTTATTTCATCCATAGTCGTGGACTCAGGGTTGACCACATTTAGTCCAGTGCTCTGTTGTTTGGTCCATAGGCTGTTGGTCGACCGAGGTTTTATTTTATTGAGCAGTAGCAAAGAAACAGCTAATCATGGTGTACACGGCACCTATCAGATTGGATCCTGTCTGAGTGGACTGATGCGTTGTGGGGATGGCACAGTCCATCACTCTTAAAACGTGCAACTGAAATTGTATATGGTTATATTATGTAAGAACAATGGTACAAATACAAATTCTCCTGTGTTGGATCGTGGTCGCTGTCCGCGGTTCTGAAACGCGTCAGTGCGCTGTTGAATTGGCCCCTTTTCCTAGACAATGTTGCTACGGTGCATTCGGAAAGTATTCAGACCCCTTGACGTTTTCCACATTTTATGGTATTTGGTAAAAAGGTAAAAAGTGCATTTCCCTGTCGTGCAGTGACCACATAGATCCTCTTTGGTGTCTTTTTGTGTTTCCCTTTTCTCTGTAGCCAATTTTGGTGGGCGATGAGCCTGTTTTTGGTCAGGATCTGTCTCTGTTTTGTATCTGACAGAGTAGAGATTTTTCCAATTTGAATAGTCTTTTGAGGCCAAATAGCAATTTGTTTATTCAGAGTTTTTATCAAATAGGTGGTTTTCATTTCTGTAAGAATTTGATTTCCCGGTGTGTTTGGATGATCGGTCTCTCCTGTGGTGAAATACTTTACTCTAATTGTTCCGTGCTATATCCTACAGGCCTCTATCCCACAGGCCTCTATATCCTACAGGTGTATGTCCTTATGTTTGTTGTTTCAGTGCAGTTTGAACTTGCAGAGTGTGTGACACCTGTGTGATTTGTGTGTGCAATAAATGTATTAAATAAATCCTGGTTAATGATGTCTAGAGGAAGAGTGGAAGCCTCTTGCTAACTCCCTCTTTCTGTGGGACTTTTACCTCACTGTAATTCTGCGTCATAGCCTTCAGAGGCCTACCTCTGTCTCAGGGTCTAACTCTCTCTCTGTCTCTGTCTGTGTTTCAGAAGGTGGTAGAAGAGGATGGCGAGGTGAGGAGATCGTCTCCTCCAGAGCCTCTAGTGTCTCTTAACAGTAAACTAGCCGACGACGCAGCGGCCAAGGTACGACACACAGGAAGCGGCGTTCTGCTCACGCTGCCGACGTAGCTAGTTGCATTGACGACCCTGACCACTCCCCCTATTGTTCCTCTGTATACCAAAACGTTTGTTGTTTTTGTACTAGAACTTGAAAATGGTTTGCTAGAATGTGTTACTTTCGCTACTTCTGTCAAATGTGTCTGGCGTCTTCTACCGAGTTGAGAGAGAATCAATTCTGTCGATCAGCACAGCCGATGGCACCGTGTCTGCTCCACGTACCCACTGCTAGCTGTAGTATGTCCTGAGGAACCACTGAACTCACTGGGAGTCTGGACTGTATCATGTTAGCTCCCCCTTCATACTGACTCTAGTCTGTCCTGAGGAACCACTGAACTCACTGGGAGTCCGCCACTCATGCTGCATAGAAGTTAACAAGCTTCAATAATGCAACACGGCATGTCAAAGTTGAAATTTCGAATTACTGTTCGCAAAACAATGTCCGTTACAGGCTAGAACACTTTAGAATGCAAGAAGATACAGGTAGCTTCCAGCTTTGTAGGCTAACTTTCCTTGCTAGCTAACAGCTGAAGCTAGGGTCAGTTCACTACCCTAGTACCTTGTTTGTGATATGCAAACCATAACGAAAGATATTTCTGATTGTCACAGAACTCTATCCATTCTTTGTCTCCCCCCAGTCAAGATCATCTTTGCTCGAGTCTCGATCTGACTGTGTGTGAATGACGTCATGGGTCTTAAAGAGAGCGCGCGCAAGCACTTTATAAAATAAGAGATTTCTTCTATGCAAATGTTGTTGATCAGTACAGAATTTCCCAAATGGAAGGGAAACGGATTGTTTTTAATCTGTAGCTCCATGAAATCAGCGAAAACAAGCTCAATAACTCAATGCATGCACACACTCCTATTGAGTGTACATTAGCCTGTATTGTGAAATATATATATATTTTGCTGTGGAATTGTTTTGGTGTTCAGTATCGTGATACTAAACCTGGTATTGGTATCCAAGTCAAAGTTCTGGTATCGTGACAACACTACCACTAACCTTACTCCAACCCCATTCACCTGAATCCTCACTCCTAAGCACGTAACCTGACGCACTGGGTTCGTCAGGTCCTGACGCACTGGGTTCGTCAGGTCCTGACGCACTGGGTTCGTCAGGTCCTGACGCACTGGGTTCGTCAGGTCCTGACGCACTGGGTTCGTCAGGTCCTGACGCACTGGGTTCGTCAGGTCCTGACGCACTGGGTTCGTCAGGTCCTGACGCACTGGGTTCGTCAGGTCCTGACGCACTGGGTTCGTCAGGTCCTGACGCACTGGGTTCGTCAGGTCCTGACGCACTGGGTTCGTCAGGTCCTGACGCACTGGGTTCGTCAGGTCCTGACGCACTGGGTTCGTCAGGTCCTGACGCACTCCCCTGTTGAAATGGCATGCTTCATCCACCACTCCTCTCAAGCATTTAAAGGCCGTGCTCACTCTTCACATCACCCTCCCCTAAAAGCACACAATTATAGCTACAAACATGGACGTTCAGATATTATGCATCTACTGATCTCTGTTATATCGAGATGCAATGAAGACTCAGTATATTAAAGGGTTTATTATTGTGTTTGCAGGTTCAAGCCCAGGCTACTCTGGTGTTCCCCCACATCAAGGAAGAGCCCAGTCACCCCAGGTATGTTAATCTTTACTACCCCCTAACCCTTTATCCTCTGTCTTCTACCCCCTGCCACAACGTTCTATCACCTCCCAGACACCCCACCATGGTCCACCCCCGGGCACCCCAGGTTTGTTTGCTTATTTGGATCGCTCTTATCCCGCAATGGAGTGTAATACTTATCCCACAATGGAGTGTAATACTTATCCCACAATGGAGTGTAATACTTATCCCACAATGGAGTGTAATACTTATTCCACAATGGAGTCTAATCTTCTGAGTACTGGGGACTGGCTAGCTATGTTTCTTCCTCGTTGGAAGACCTTGCCCTTGACAATCCGTGCCAAGTAACTTTCCAAGCAACTTCCTAGGGAGTGTTGGTGTAGCAGTGCTGAAACCCCGGCTCTGCTTCCTACCCTGCCTCCTAGTTGGACCGACTGTTGCATGTGTCAGTGTGAAGTTGTGGTCTACCGCTCATTCATCTGGTACAGATGAAGGCTGAGATGAGCTGGATTACAGGAGGCAGGGCAGCACGTGACATGGTAGACACAGGCAGGTTAGACTACGGGATTACAACTGACCCCTCAGTGGGACACCAGACCAGGGCTGGTCAATGGTTTTTACGAAGGTTTGTTACCAAAGTGCAATGTTAAAAACGTGTGTTTTCATGTAACAGGAGTGAGTCCCTGTAACACGTCCTATAGTATAGAAACAGTCATTTGGTTTTGGGAAAACTGCTTGTAATTTAACAATGCAAGTCCAGTGGAATCTAACAATGAAGTCAGAATTACATTACTAAGCGACGGTGCTCTCCGTCTATTTACGGCCAGTGCTGTCAGAGTATTCATACCTCTTGGTTTATTTCACATTGTGTTACAGCCTGAATTCAAAATTTATTAAAATATATTTTAAAAAGTATACACATATTAACCCATAATAACAAAGTGAACCTGTTTTTAGACATTTTTGGCAATTTATCTACTTTACATAAGTATTCACATCCCTGAGTCACTACTTTGTAGAAGCACTTTTGGTGGTGATTACAACTTTGAGTCGTCTTGGGTATGTCTTATCCGCTTTACACATCTGGATTTGGGGATTTTCTCCCATTCCTTGCAGATTTTCTCAAGCTCTGTTAAATTAGACGAGGGAGTGGCGGTGAATGGCAATCTTCAAGTCTTTCCACAGATTTTCAATGGGATTCACGTCTGGGCTTTGGCTGGGTCTCAAGGACTTTCACATTCTTGTTCTGAAGCCATTCCAGTATTACTTTGGCTGTATGCTTGGGGTCATTGCCCTGTTGGAACGTAAATCTTTGTCCCAGTCTAATGTCGTTTGCACTCTGAAGCAGGTTCTCATCAAGAATTAACCTGTATTTGGGCTCCATTCATTGTTCCCTCTATCCTTACCAGTTTCCCTGAAGCTGAAAAGCATCCCCATAGCATGATGCTGCCACCACCATGCTTCACGGTAGGGATGGTGTTAGATGGGTGATGAGCTGTGCCTGGTTTTCTCCAGACATAGTGCTTTGCATTCAGGCCAAATAGTTACATTTTTGTTTCATCAGACCACAGAATATTTTGCTTTTATGATCTGTCTTTCACGTGCCTTTTTTGCAAACTCCATGCCTGCTGTCGTGCCTTTTTCTCAAGGGTGGCTTCCGTCTGGCCACTCTTCCATAAAGCCCAGATTGGTGAAGTGCTGTAGAGAGACATATTTAATCCATTTTGAATTCAGGCTGTCACACAACAAAATGTTGAATAAGTCAAGGGGTATGAATACTTTCTGAAGGCACTGTACGTATGATAACCATGTGTCTGTCTCTTTGTCTGTATATGTATGATAAGGTAAATTGTTCTGATCTGTCTCCCTGTCGCGTGCGCTCTCTCAATTTAATTCAAAGGTCTTTATTGATATGGGAAACATGTTTACATTGCCAAAGCAGGTGAAATAGATAATAAACCATAAGTGAAACAGTAAACATTACACTCACAAAAGTTCCAAAGGAATAGAGAGATTTCAAATGTCATGTCTATACAGTGGGGTAACCATGTGAAAGTACAAAAGGGAAAATAAATCAACAAAAATATGTGTTGTATTTACAATGGTGTTTGTTCTTCACTGGTTGCCCTTTTCTTGTGGCAACAGGTCACACATTTTGCTGCTGTGATGGCACACTGTGGTATTTCACCCAATGGATATGGGAGTTCAATCAAAATTGGATTTGTTTTAGAATCATTCAAATCATAGGCTCCCGAGTGGTGCACCGGTTTAAGGCGCTGCATCTCAGTGCTAGAGGCGTCACTACAGACCCTGGTTCGATCCCGGGCTGTATCACAACCTGCCGTGATCGGGAGTGCCATAGGGCGGCTCAGCGTCGTCCCGGTAAGGGGAGGGTTTGGCCGGAGTAGGCCGTCATTGTAAATAAGAATTTGTTCTTAACTGACTGGCCTAGTAAAATAAATAAAAATGTGGGTCTGTGTAATCTGAGGGAAATATGTGTCTCTAATGTGGTCATACATTTGGCAGGAGGTTAGGAAGTGTAGCTCAGTTTCCACCTCATTTTGTGGGCAGTGTGCACATAGGCAGACCTGGCTCTCAAGAGAAGACAGGCTATTGCGGCCTTTCTCAATAGAAAGGCTATGCTCACTGAGTCTGTACATAGTCAAAGCTTTCCTTAAGTTTGGGTCAGTCACAGTGGTCAGGTATTCTGCCACTGTGTACTCTCTGTTTAGGGCCAAATAGCATTCTAGTTTGCTCAGTTTTTTTGTTTGTTAATTCTTTCCTTATTCCGTAATTATCTTTTTGATTTCTCATGATTTAGTTGGGTCTAATTGTGTTGCTGTCCTGGGGCTCTGTGGGGTCTGTTTGTGTTTGTGAACAGAGCCCCAGGACCAGCTTGCTTAGGGGACTTCCCCAGGTTCATCTCTCTGTAGGTGATGGCTTTGTTATGGAAGGTTTGGGAATCTCTTCCTTTTAGGTGGTTGTATAATTTACCGGGTCTTTTTTGGATTTTGATAGTCAGCTGGTATGATCCTAATTCTGCTCTGCATCCATTATTTGGTGTTTTACACAGAGGATAATTTTTCAAAATTCTGCATGCAGTCTCTCAATCTGGGTGCTTGTCCCATTTTGTGAATTCTTGGTTGGTGAGAAATTGGTTCTATATCTGATTCAAGTATTTTTAGCCAAATCCTAATTGCTATGTCTTTTTCTTTCTCGCTCTTTGTGCTCTCGCTCTCTAGTTACTACCTGTATACGTATGATAACCATAGTTACCACTCTCCCCCTCTCTAGTTACTGCCCGTATACAGTGCCTTCGGAAAGTATTCATACCCCTCGACTTTACGTTACAGCCTTATTCTAAAATGGATTAAATAAAACATTTTCCTCAGCAATTGACACAATACCCCATAATTACGAAGCAAAAACACATTTTGGGAAAAAAATTCAAATGGATCAATACAAAAACTCCTTATTCCTTATTGTGTTCCTTATTGTGTTAAGGCACAGATCCGGGGAAGGGTACCATTTTAAAAAATAAAAATAAAATCTGCAGCATTGAAGGTCCCCAAGATCAGTGGCCACCATCATTCTTAAATGGAAGAAGTTTGGAACCACCAAGGCTCTTCCTAGAGCTGGCTGTCCGGCCAAACTGAGCAGTCGGGGGAGAAGGGCCTTGGTCATGGAGGTGACCAAGAACCCGATGGTCACTCTGACAGAGCTCTAGAGTTCCTCTGTGGAGATGGGAGAACCTTCCAAAAGGTCAACCATCTCTGAAGCACTCCATAAATTAGGCCTTTATGGTAGAGTGGCCAGATGGAAGCCACTCCTCAGTAAAAGGCACATGACAGCCCACTTGGAGTTTGACAAAAGGCGCCTAAAGGACTCTGACCATGATAAACAAGATTCTCTGGTCTGATGAACCAAGATTGAACTCTTTGGCCTAAATGCCAAGCGTCACGTCTGGAGGAAACCTGGCACCATCCCTATGGTGAAGCATGGTGGTGGCCACATCATGCTGTGGGGATGTTTTTCAGCGGCAGGGACTGGGAGACTAGTCAGGACCAAGGCAAATATGAACGGCGCAAAGTACAGAGATCCTTGATGAAAACCTGCTCTCAGGACCTCAGACTGGGGCGAAGGTTCGCCCTTCTAATAGGTCAACGAACCTAAGCACACAGCTTAGACAACGTAGGAGTGGCTTCGGGACAAGTCTCAATGTCCTTGAGTGGCCCAGCCAGAGCCCGGACTTGAACCCAATCTAACATCTCTGGAGAGACCTGAAAATAGCTGTGCAGCGACGCTCCCTATCCAACCTGACAGAGGATCTGCAGAGAAGAATGGGAGAAACTCCCTAAATACAGGTGTGCCAAGCTTGTAGCGCCTTACCCAAAAAGACTCAAGTCTGTAATCGCTGCCAAAGGTGCTTCAACAAAGTACTGAGATTTTATCTGTAATACATTTGCTAACATTTCTGCACCTGTTTTTGCTTTGTCATGATGGGATATTGTGTGTAGATTGAGGGGGGGGGGGCGAGTTAATACATTTTAGAATAAGGCTGTAACGTAACGATGTGGAGAAAGTCAAGGTGTCTGAATACTTTCCGAGTGCACTGTACATATGATAACCATGTCTCTCTCTCCTCTCTCTCTCTAGTTACAACCTGTATACATATCACCATGTCTCTCTCTCTTCTCTCTCTCTCTAGTTACAACCTGTATACATATCACCATGTCTCTCTCTCTTCTCTCTCTCTCTAGTTACAACCTGTATACATATCACCATGTCTCTCTCTCTTCTCTCTCTCTCTAGTTACAACCTGTATACATATAACCATGTCTCTCTCCTCCCCCTCTCTCTCTCTCTCTCTCTGTAGTTACAACCTGTATACATATGATAAGATGGTGGCTCCTAATGTGTCTCTGAGGGATCAGCCAGAGGTCAGCTCTGAGGTTCTGGGGGTGCTGCTCAAACACCACTACAGTAGGAGACTGGCCCACGGCCACCAAGACACTGCTATGGGTCAGTACCACACACACACACGTAAGTTATGTTCTTCTATCCTCGTGGGGACCTATTATACTTTCAAAATCATGTTTTTCGTAACCCTAACAACTAACCCCTTACCCTAATTATAAACGTATCCCTAAACCTAACAACTAACCCCTTACCCTAATTATAAACTTATCCCTAACCAGTAAGCTTAAAATAGCCTTTGTCCTCATGGGGATTTGGGGAATTTTCCCTGTTTTATTATCCTTGTGGAGACTTTTGGTTTTAAGTCCCCACAAAGACAGAAGAGCTTGCGTGTGTACGCTGCTGCTGTTTCCCAGTCTGACCTTGAAGTGTTGAGTAAGACACAGCTGAGCTTGTGGTGTGTGTGTGTGGCCTAAAACGTTTTGTTTTTGTTTACCGGACACTTTCTTTGCGTTAATTACACCAGAAAACACAACAAAATGAATGAGCATGCTTAATGTAAAAAAAAAAAAAAAAAGCTATGTATTTCTGTTAATCAGTAATGTGATATTGGTCAAATTAATTGTATATTTTTTACCAAAAATATCACAAAGTTCAGCTGCCTCTTTAAGGTTACCTTGGTAACAGGGCCACTTGAGTCGCCTCCTGTGAGAATCCGACTAGCTGAGAGATGTTTCTTCTCTTCGCTAGTAGTGGAAGAAAAAACTCAAGCATTTGAAAAGCAACTGAATTTGTGAACTAAACAATGTAAATATCAAAAACATGAGCATAGTCTAACTTTAGTAGTTAAACCAACTTGTATGCCTGTGCGCATTGATAATAAAATACATCTTTAAGCACTTCACACAGTGCACACAGCAGCCCAGCCAAGCAGTGTTGCTTGGATAGCTATAACGTTAGGATTCCTATTGCTTTGTGTGTTACCAGATATGAAACAAAATGGCAAATACTTTTGAAAACAGCTACTGTAGCATTTATTTAGCTATAAATCACTTTTCGCACATGTGCCCGTACTTGACTTTTGGGCTATTTTTATGAACTGCTTGCACTGTTGAGCCCCGAGTGTGACCACCCACCAACGTGGCTGGTGAGTTAGACATTCTTACCCCCAATACCTAAATGTACCTGCATTTGGCCCGTAGCGGGTGTTAATTTTAAGGCCGTGTGTGTGTGTTCTCTCCATCCATGTGGGTGGTTGTGTATTTGTGAGTGCATACAGTATACACTGAGTGGACAAAATATTGTACACTGTGTGTCTTATCTTAGTTACCCATGCATGTGTGTAGGTTGACTGCCGTGGGGGTTGACTGCCGTGGGTGTGGGGGTTGACTGCCGTGGGTGTGGGGGTTGACTGCCGTGGGTGTGGGGGTTGACTGCCGTGTGTGGGGGGCTGACTATACTGCTTCTCTCTCAACCTCTCCTTCCTCCCCCTCTCAACCTCTCCTTCCTCCCCCTCTCAACCTCTCCTTCCTCCCCCTCTCAACCTCTCCTTCCTCCCCCTCTCGCTCCGCAGATCTCCATGCCTCTCCCCCTGCTCCTCCCGTTGTCAATGACGCCAAGTCTCAGCAGCACGTTGTTCCTACTGCCGATCGGGACCGCCAGCAGCCAGTTTCCATGGAGACCATCCCCGGCAACAAGAGTTATTCTGTTGTAGCGATGACCACGTCGGTAGCGGCGCTGGGGAGTAAAGATGTCCTGTCTTCTGTCTGTGAGGACGACAAGGAAAGGATCGTAGTGGAGATCGTTCAGATGTACAGCAGACAGCAGGAGAAGCTGCATTCCACCCTGCACAACCAGCTGCAGCTAGAGATGGTGAGACACTACAGACAACTAGAGATGGTCAACTCCAGCCAGAAAAAATGGCATCAGCCACGGTCAATAGCGTAGATCAGTGTTTACCAATCCCCCACCTCCCCCGGACTGCTCTAATTTGTTCCTGTCCAGCACTAACACTCCATGTCAGCTGGTTGTCTTTAAATTTTGAATCACCTCATTTAATTGATTTCAACATATTACATTAGTAATCATTCCTGATTTTTATAGTGTACCGTTTAGCTGAACTTTGAATTGCTCCAGTTACTGAACAACAAACATAAACCATAAGGGGTATCAATCAGGAAATGGATCCGATCATCCTGTGTGTCTCTGTGTGTAGGAGTTGGAGGCGCTGCGTGGAGGCGAGGCTGTCAGGCTGCAGCAGCTGGCAGCAGAGCAGTGTGAGCTGCAGAGTGAGCTGGAGGCGGTGCACACTGAGCATGCCCACAGGCTGGGGCAGGTGAGGGAAGAGCAGAGGGAGTTGGAGCACAGACTGGAACAGCTGAGGCAGCAGAGCTGTGTGTGTGACAACACACACCAGGAGGAACGCTATGCTAACCAGGTAGGATCGCTATGCTAACCAGGGGTAGGATCGCTATGCTAACCAGGGGTAGGATCGCTATGCTAACCAGGGGTAGGATCGCTATGCTAACCAGGGGTAGGATCGCTATGCTAACCAGGGGTAGGATCGCTATGCTAACCAGGGGTAGGATCGCTATGCTAACCAGGGGTAGGATCGCTATGCTAACCAGGGGTAGGACTGTTATGCTAACCAGGTAGGCTTGAACCAACAGTCCACACATAGTGCATTCGGAAAGTATTCAGACCCATTCACTTTTTCCACATTTTGTTACTTCACAGCCTTATTCTAAAATGTATTAAAACAAAATTTTCCATCAGTCTACACACAACACCCGAAAATGACAAAGCGAGAAGTGTTATTTTTTTTATTATTTGCAAATGTATTAAAAAAAGACACCTTATTTACATAACTATTCAGACCCTTTGCAATGAGACTCTAAATTGAGCTCAGGTGCATCCTAATTCCATTAGTCATTCTTGATGTTTCTACAGCTTGATTGGAGTCAATGTGTGGTAAATTCAATTGATAGGACATGATTTGGAAAGGCGCACACACCTGGTCCCACTTTTTATTTTATTTAACTATTCCGGCCAAACCCGGACGACACTGGGCCAATTGTGCTCTGACAGTGCATGTCAGAGCAAACACCAAGCAATGAAATCGAAGGAATTGTTCATATAGCTCAGACAGGATTGTGTCGACATAGATCTGGGGAAGGGTACCAAAACATTTCTGCAGCATTGATGGTCCCCAAGAACACAGTGGCCTCCATCATTCTTAAATGGCACCACCTAGACTTCCTAGAGCTGGCCGCCCGGCCAAACTGAGCAATAGGGGGAGAAGGGCCTTGGTCAGGGAGGTGACCAAGTGTTTCTCTGTGGAGATGGGAGAACCTTCTAGAAGGACAACCATCTCTGCATCACTCCACCAGTCAGGCCTTTATGGTAGAGGGGCCAGATGGAAGCCACTCCTCAGCGGAAGGGACTGGTAGACTAGTCAGGATCGGGGGAAAGCGTCTCGAGGGAAAGAAACAGAGCAAAATACAGAGATCCTTGATGAAAACCTGCTCGAGTGCTCAGGACCTCCGACTGGGGCGAACATTCACCTTCCAACAGGACAACAACCCAAAGCACACAGCCAAGACAGCATACCACCCTGCATACCACTGCTGACTTTCTTCTGAAGCTAAGCAGGGTTGGTCTTAGTCAGTCCCTGGATGGGAGACCAGATGCTGCTGGAAGTGGTGTTGGAGGGCCAGTACGAGGCACTCTTTCCTCTGGTCTAAAAAATATCCCAATACCCCAGGGCAGTGATTGGGGACACTGCCCTGTGTAGGGTGCCGTCTTTCGGATGGGACGTTAAATGGGTGTCCTGACTCTCTGAGGTCATTAAAGATCCCATGGCACTTATCGTAAGAGTAGGGGTGTTAACCCCGGTGTCCTGGCTAAATTCCCAATCTGGCCCTTAAACCATCATGGGTACCTAATCATCCCCAGCTTACAATTGGCTCATTCATCCCCCTCTACCCTGTAACTATTCCCCAGGTCGTTGCTGTAAATGAGACCGTGTTCTCAGTCAACTTACCTGGTAAAATAAAGACAAGTCTCAATGTCCTTGAGTGGCCCAGTCAGAGCCCCGACTTGAACCTGATCAAATCAATCAAATGTATTTATAAAGCCCTTCTTACATCTGCAGATGTCACAAAGTGCTGTACAGGAACAGTCTAAAACCCCAAACAGCAAGCAATACAGGTGTAGAAGCATGTTGGCTAGGAAAAACTCCCTAGAAAGGCCTGAACCTAGGAAGAAACCTAGAGAGGAACCAGGATCTGAGGGGTGGTCAGTCCTCTTCTGGCTGTGCCGGGTGGAGACTAACAGAACATGGCCAAGATGTTCATAGATGACCAGCAGGGTCTGATGATGATGATGATAATATTCACAGAGGTTGTAGAGGGTGCAACAGGTCAGTACCTTAGGAGTAAATGTCAGTTGACTTTTCATAGCCGATCATTCAGAGTATCTCTACCGCTCCTACTGTCAAGAGATTTGAATTCAGCAGATCTGGGACAAGGTAGCTTGTTTGGTGAACAGGTCAGGGTTCCATAGCTGCAGGCAAACGGTTGATACTGGAGCAGCAGCACGACCAGGCGGACAGCAAGGAGTCTTCAGACCAGGTAGTCCTGAGGCATGGTCCTAGGGCTCAGGTCGAGAGAGAGGGAGAGATGCGACCTGACAGCTTGAGAGGATCTGCAGAAAAGAAAGGGAGAAACTCCCCAAATACAGGTGTGCCAAGCTTGTACTGTCATACGCAAGAAGATTCAAGGCTGTAATTGTTGCCAAAGGTGCTTCAACAAAGTACTGAATTAAAGGGTCTGAATACTTAGGTAAATGGTACTGAGCTTGTCTGACGCTTTAAGCAAACTGTTGGATTAAATAATTAAGACACAGACCGCTGCGCCACTCGGCGTCACTACAGACCCGTGTTCGATCCCAGGCTGTGTCACAGCCGGCCGTGACCGGGAGATCCATGAGGCGGCGCACAATTGGCCCAGCGTCGTCTGAGTTAGGGGAGGGATTTCCTTGTCCCATCGTCCTCTAGCGACTCCTTGTGGCGCGCTGGGCACCTGCAAGCTGACCTCTGTCGCCAGCTGGACGGTGTTTCCTCTGACACATTGGTGCGGCTGGCTTCCGGCTTAAGCGAGCTGTGTGTCAAGAAGCAGTGCGTATTGGCAAGGTTGTGTTTCGGAGGAGGCATGGCTCTCGACCTTCGCCTCTCCCGAGTCCTTAGTGGAGTTGCAGCGATGAGACAAGACTAACTACCAATTGGCTATCACGAAATTGGGGAGAAAAATATGTATTTGTTTTAAGAGGCACATGAGCCGGTTGCCCAACCAGAAGAAAAAAAGAGCTGGATTTTTTTTTTTTTAATCTTTGAACTATTGTCACTCAATGGATTCTAATAACAGACTTTGTTTACTTGCTGTTTACGGTGAAGAAAAAAATTACTTTGGAAAGCTCCACAGCTCATTAGTGGTGGTGAGTTAAGACGATCAGAAATCCCCAAATGGGTACATGGCCAGGTAGCCAAAAGGCCTATATTCTTCTATGCGTAATCAGGTTCACGTCCGTACTCAACATTGGCAGGAGCGCTCCAAACAAAAGACAATTAATAAATTGACAAACATGTCCACTCCGACAATGAGAACAGTAAACCACTGTAATAATAATATTCTGAATGCATTAACAGAAATTACCATAATCAAACATTGTAGATTAGAAATTACAGAAATTAATGGTGAATGTAGGCACTTAGAAATGTAGGCACTTAGGTCACTTAGAAATGTCCTTGTTTTTGAAAGAAAAGCAGATTATGTCCGTTTTTAAAATAACATCAAATTGATCAGAAATACAGTGTAGACATTGTTAATGTTGTAAATGACTATTGTAGCTGGAAACGGCAGGTTTTTAATGGAGTGTCTACATAGGCGTACAGAGGCCCATTATCAGCAACCATCACTCCTGTGTTCCAATGGCACGTTGTTTGCCAATCGAAGTTTATCGTTTTAAAAGGCTAATTGATCATTAGAAAACACTTTTGCAATTATGTTAACACAGCTGAAACTGTTCTGATTTTAAAGAAGCAATAATACTGGCTTCTTTAGTTTAATATCTGGAGTATCAGCATTTGTGGGTTTGATTACAGGCTCAAAATGGCCAGAAACAAAACTTTCTTCTAAAACTCGTCAGTCTATTCTTGTTCTGAGAAATGAAGGCTATTCCATGCGAGAAATTGCCAAGAAACGGAAGATCTCGTACACCGCTGTGTACTACTCCCTTCACAGAACCAGCGCAAACTGGCTCTAACCAAAATAAAGAGGAGTGGGAGGCCCCGGTGCACAACTGAGCAAGAGGACAAGTACATTACTGTCTAGTTTGAGGAACAGACGCCTCACAAGTCCTCAACTGGCAGCTTCATTAAATAGTACCCGCAAAACACCAGTCTCAACATCAACATTGAAGAGGCGACTCCGGGATGCTGGCCTTCTAGGCAGAGTTGCAAAGAAAAAGCCATATCTCTGTCCAGTGTCTGTTCTTTTGCCCGTCTTAATCTTAATCTTTTATTTTTATTGGCCAGTCTGAGATGTATTTTTCTTAAACCTAAGCACAAACCCCTAACCCTAATTGTAACCGTAATCCTACGCTTAAAATAGCCTTTGTCCTCATGGGGACTCAAATGTCCCCACGAGGGAGAATGTATTGTTTTACTATCCTTGTGGGGCTTTTGGGGAATTTTAGGTCCCCACAAGGATCGAGTAGGGACACAGTCAGACACACACAAACACGCACACCTCCTGCTGACTCCATCCTCTTGGCGTCTGGCTTAGGCTGGCTGTGTGTGTGTACTGTAACCTGACTTCATCTCTTTCTCTACCCTCCCTCCCCTCTTCTAGCTTGCAGAGCTGCGTGGGAGGTTGGATGGTGCGGAGGCTGACCGGGATAAGCTCCAGGAAGAGTTGAGGAATGAGCGGGATGCCCGGGAGAAGCTGGAGAGAATCATCTCTCAGCTCCAACAGCAGATGGGCCAGACGGCCTCCACCTCGGCCTCCTTCGTCACTACAGGGAGCCCCTCTCCGCCCCCCACCCCCTCCTCTCACACCCCCCACGCAGAGGGACACACTGCAGGCCCTGCCGAGCAGCAGAAAGGCCATGCTCATAAGTAGAGGAACTTAAGAAATGCCCCTTCTGTCTCTCTCACCTCCGTTCTGTTCCTGCGACTCCCTCCCTTCATCCCTCACCCCCCTGCTGGGAGAGACGGCAGCCCTTCAGACACAGACAACCCTCTCCCCCCACTCCCTCACCATGTCTACCCCCTTCTCCCCCAGGCTGCTTCTCTCATGTAGATTATGGCAGCCCCCCGCACCTCTCTGATTCAGAGGGGTTGGGTTAAATGCGGACACATATCAGTTGAATGCATTCAGTTTTACAACTGACTAGGTATCTCTCCCTCCTCTTTAGTTTTTTGGATAAGGATTCCTGTTTGTTTATTAATTTAACACCAAATTAGTTTAATGTGTTGGTTTACCCCCGCCCCCTGTCCGTAAACAGTATTTAAACTCTTTTGGGATGTATATGTTTGTTTGTTTTAATTTATAGTTTTACTGAACGAACAAACGACTGCTTGGCAGACCGATAGGAGTAGGGTGTTTTTAAGGACACTCTCCTCGCATCCTCTCCTCCTTCCCTCGCATCCTCTCCTCCTCCCTCCCTCCCTCCTTTAGATTGTGGATTTGATGTGTTGTAGCCCACAGGAAGTGTGGGAGGTCAGACAGACAGTTCTCTCCTGGCCCTGCCCCTTGACTCTGTTCTGAACTGCGGTTACACTAGCGTTGTTGCTCTTTCTACTACTACCTGGCACGCCAACTGGAGCTGCTGGAGCTAAGATGGCGCCCGCGTGGGTGTTCCCCATCTCATACAGACAGTCCAGTGCTCTGGCCCAGCTACCAGCCACACAGGACATTTCATGGATACACATTTTCGTTTCACCTTTTGTTTAAAAAATTAATAAAATCCTTATACCCATTACTTTCAAATAAGCGAAAAGTAAACATTTAAAAAAAAAAAAAAGTTCTAAATGTGTATATCATAAAGGTAAATGAAAACATTTTTACAGAGCATTTGCAGTCGTCATTGTTAAACCTCATGAACATGTGAATAAAGTGAGATGTATATGAGACATGTAAAGTGATGACACGGAGGGCTGCGGAGGAGAGGTTGGAGAACCACTGGGCTAGAACACACACCACATTTCCTCTCAGAAAGCTGTAGTTTGTCCTGATTTTTTTAGTTTTGTGTTTGATTTCCCTGTTAGCAACAGTTGGTGTGTCCTGCCACCCTCTCTCCTCTGTGAGACAAACTGTGTTCCAAATAGTAGACTATTCCCCGTATAGTGCACCACTTTTGACAAAAGTAATGCCATATTCCCTATATAGTAGTGCACTATATAGGGAGTAGGATGTTGTTTGGGACGCACTCTCTGAGAGCTGCAGGGGCTAGCTGTCTGCCTGGGGGAATATGGGTCACAGGTGAAAGGAATTAGTCTTGACTGACACCTGATCTGCCTGCCTAGGATCCAGGGCCATTCCTCTTTCCGCCCCACGTAATTCCACCTCACTGAACAAACAGAGCCTTGCCTGGCCCAGGCAGGGAGGTACAGTCAGGCAAAGAGAGAGTGGCAGGGAAGAGAGGAGGGGGAGAGACCGTCAGTCAAGCGGAGAGAGCGGGAGTGCAGGGGGCAGACACCCTCTCAGGCTGGGTGGGCCGGGAGAGGGGAGCCCCTTTTGTCTCATCAGAATGTGGGCAGCTGCCATACCTCCCACACACACACCAAAGCAATGCCACATCAGCTGGGGGTAGTGTGATTTGTTGTGTAGAAGTCCAGGCGAACAGCACACCCAGCCCCAATCAGCTAGCTCACACAGAGCGGATTTAGCCGCCACAGGCGGACCCTAAGAGAGCAGGGAAGTCTTTTTATAGCCCTAGACCCTAAGAGCCAGGCAGCATGTAAATAGTTATTTAAAAGAGGGCCTTGGTTTAAACTCCAACCATCTTTTTTTATGCATCTGCTATACATGCAAATTGGTAGACATTCCACTGTGCTCGGACTTTTCAATGCAGATCTCTAAAGAAAGAGCTCCCTTTAGAAATGTGTTTACACCATGCCCTGACACAGTACTTATAGTAGGTCTTATTTAGTTATTAAGCCGCAACGTTTAAACAAAGCTTCGAAACCCGTTATTTTCATGAGGACAAAAACCTCCCCACAAAACTACAAGGAAACGAACACCCTGGGTGTCTGATGTGAACTTCAGTCACATGCAGAACAAATCCAAAACATACTGCTCTACCGACCGTTGTTCCATATAAACTTTTGGAAATGATTTTGAGGGGGAAAAAATATATTTAATGTATCAACTAAAGATTTATATTCACTTTGTACATACATTAGTAATTTAATATATTAACTATGCCATGGGATAATATTCTAAAGGTTATTATAAAATTGACTGGACCAGGCAAGGCCGAAGCTCTAAAAACATCCGTTATGTTTCTGTTGCCTGAGTCTTTGAAAATGTTTGATTTGACTTGTCGTTTACTTTGCTAAATGAACACTCCGCAATATAACGTCATCGTACGCAGCAGGCAGACTTCTTGTTTACCGTTATCAACAATAGCAGAATTCAAGACTGATTGTCTGTTAATTAACAACTATTTATTTTTTACGGCATGCCTACATTGGGACTAACCGATAGTGGCTGTTTTGGCAGATTAGAATTTATTGTTGTCGCTCCGCTGTGTACACTGACATTGTGGAGCGCATTTTTTAAAAGGGTGTTCAATTGCTGTTGGGAGTTGAAGTGCATGGTGTTCGGATACGACCGCAGAGTTAAATAGGACAGGAAGTGCGTTGTTACAGTACTTCCCCAGACCTGATTCCCTTTATTTGTTTATTTCGTGAATGATGCTTTCACCCTGATAGACTTGATGTGTAATCATAGTGTATACGCTTTCTCTCTTAATCCATTTTTCGTACACTAAACAACACCCACAGACAAATTTGAATATGCACCGAACATTTGTTTTATAAAAAAAATAACTAAATTGAAAACAAACAAAAACAAAGGTTTGCATGTAACTAAGTAAATGGATCCCCTTAATATGGTTTGTTAGTTGAATGATATCTGACTTGCTATGTTTATGGTATAAAAACGAAGTGTTTGTCCTAAGTGACACTATTCTCTAGTGCCCATAGGGCTCTGGTAAAAAAAAATGGTGCACTATATAGGGAATAGCGTGTCATTTGTGACAGACGGGTTTCTCCCTCCCTACCTAACACACAACTTGTTGACCAACTACCTAATCATACTATACAAATGTAGCCTCTAGATTCTGCAAAGTGGAGCGAGAGAGAAGTGTGTTTGGTTCTGAGCGTATGTCTGTGCGCATGTGTATTTGCCAGTGACCGAAGCACAGTAGCTATGAAAAAGGGGAGATGCTTATTATCATGTAGCGCTGTGGTTTGTGTCCTAATTTTTTTGTCAACAACACTTTGTCGTCTTAGGGGTATAGGGTCCTTGTGACTGCATTGATGTTTTACATCACAAGATAATCAGTATTAGGTTTTGTTATTATCGCCATAGTTACCTCTAGAACAGTCTACAACAATCGTTTTGGGGTATCAAATGTATTTCTTGTACTTAAATATTTTCTGTTGGTGTAAATTTAATTTTATACACAAGAGGGCGCTCTATTTACTTTAGTTGAATGCCATGCTAATGATGTGATGGATACAATGGACTAAAATAAGTGAAGACATACTATGCTGTAACACGGTGTGCTGGGCCCTCTTGCATTTGCAATGTTATGAGAACTAGAAGACTATGGGCCCTGGTCAAAGGTTGTGCACTATAAAGGGAATAGGTTGCCATTTGGGACTTTACCACAGACATGTGCTTTGTACAGTTGTATTTTTTTTTTTTTTTAAATAGCTGTGTATTTTGTTCAACTCTACTTACTACTAGACCCTTGGCCTTGCTTCAGGAGCACAGTTAAACAGTAACTAGCATTTCCATCGTTTATTTTTTTATTTTTTTTATTTTTTTACATCCATCTCCAATCTCCAATGGATTGTTCCCAGACTTAAATGGATAGCGCAGCGATTTTTCTTAAAAAAACTAGTAAAATCCCTGAACTATCCCTTTAATGAAGGTGACGTAGTGTAGAAGAGGTAGTACTCTGTAAACGATAGCTACAAGTTGGATTTGGGATCCGCTGAAGAAATGTTGGATCAACTGTTTCCATTTATGCTTTGTAGTTGGATATTTTATTTAGGAACACCGTTCTTATTTAGCAGCGTGGGAGCTAGCTAGGATGTTAATCCAACACGAAAATGGTTGTATGTTTTGGTTTTCTCTGAGGTATAAACACTACGTGTACGCCATGTTTTCAGTTTAAATTTAGTAGGCTACACCTGACAAATTGTAGTTTAAAAATAAGAAAATATTTTTATGGCTGTTTAAAAACGAACTTTTCTTTTTCTTAAAATGCTATATTCTGAAAGATGTATAGCAGTGAGTGTCTATGACTTTTGCAAAACTTGTTGCCAACAACAATGCAGTGTGATTGAGACGTTTGTTCTTTGCATGAAACGAGACACGGTTCTCCTACCTCATGTTGTGATATAAAATGTTTTTTAAGCAGAGGACACTGCATCTTTAACCGTTGGTCATAATTGATATTTACTAGTATATGATGACATACGTGTACATGCTTTTAGCTAATACCTCAGTTGTATTTCTAGTGTTCTGTTTTTCTCTCCCTCCCCCTGATCTCAGACCTTGTAAACATATCCTGTATAGCCAATGATATAAATATACCCTGTATAGACAATGAACTTGGATCAAATTCTAGTAAAGTTCTTGTGTCAAAACTGGTGTTGTAAATCTTATGTTATTCTGGACGCAAAACAGGTGTGTCGTAGACGATCACTGATTGATAATATTATCTTTATTATCCCTGATAGGCAATTAGCTGTACATCAGTCAGGCGATCTGAACCAGCAGGCAGACGTGGTGCCTGCTGAGGTGGAGGCCCAGGAGAGAGGTGTCTCCCTGAAAGCGCGAGGGAGAGCGAGCGCTACAGAGAGTACCGATGTGTGATCAGAAATTTAGAATAACACAAATTCCAACAATCCAAAGGGATTGTTTCCTTTGATGGAGAGAGTGTATTTATTGTACTTAAAAAAAAAAACTAGTCAGTAATGTTAGTTATTAAGCTTTCTACTTCTTAATAAACAAATGCAATCAATCAGCTGAAGCTGGAGGACAGACAGGGACAGGCTCATAAGGGTGTCCACCAGGGTCAGAGAGAGTGAAAACGGCCCCAGGAAACTGTGGTTCAGATGGGCTCGGTGGAGAAGGAGCAGGGCCCAGCCTAGCTCCAAATTTCAGTAACTTAACCTCAAAACTATACATTTAGAAATGAATATACAAATATCGAAAGAATTTAATGAGAACTAATAAGTGTGAAAAATGCAACTGTCTCATTTTACAATACGTAATTTATTAACGGTCCCTAACTAGCAGGAGCTAGGCCATCCAAAGGCAAACCAACTTTGCCACAGTTACACACCAGCCCAACTGACGCTAATTGGCAAAAGCATTTGGCTAACTCTACCACCAGCAATCACACACGAGATAGCCACGTCAAATCACACTGTGAAACCAACTCACATTTGAATTTCTTACATTACAAAATAAATATGAAATGGAGGCTAACTCACAATGTTTAGCTGCTTTTTAATTTCACACACCCCGATATGAAATCAATATTAGGGCTGAGAAACAACTGAAAAAACGTTGTGGGTTGTGTCTTTGAATTCAGTTACCTTGACCAACACATCATCAAATACATCTGCAGCAGGATGTGGTTAATCATACCCTGATGATTAAATGATAGTTAAAACGGAAGACAAAGTAATTACATTTTTTTTCTCAGTTCATTCACACCCTTGGATCCAATGAGGACCTTTTTGATACAGAATATATAGAGAATAGCCTACTTCTAAGGGGATCTCTTAGAAGTCTAATCTCTAGAAGTGTCTTCTATATTTCTCTCAAGCAAAGCAGAGATTCATATTCTTTCTTCTCAGTAGCTAGGCTTCTATCCAATTGGCAATATATTCTAAAATCAGCATAAAATCAACATGCACATTTTACACTAGATTTGGGTTTCCCTCAAATTGACTTGTTGCAGATAAAAGGCTGATGATGTAAGGAACATTTAAAATAACTTTTGCGGTTAAATTCCCATTTGTGGAATAGGCTAGGCCACCGACATGAGATTATTATGGATAAGAGAGATCATTTTTATTTGTCAAATGGCTGCCAAGCATCGATTATCATGTCACCAGAATTGGAACACAGGAGTGATGGTTGCTGATAATGAGAATCTGTACGCCTATGTTGATATTCCATAAAAAATCAGACGTTTCCAGCTACAATAGTCATTAACAACATTAACAATGTCTACACTGTATTTCTGATCAATTTGATGTTATTTTAATGGACAAAAAAATGTGCTTTTCTTTCAAAAACCATGACATTTATAAGTGACCCCAAACTTTTGAACGCCGTTGTTTGAGCCCTATTTGGCAAAAGACCATCTTCCTGTATAACTTGTCACAGTGCAACTGATTGGCTCAAACTCATTAAGAAGGAAATAAATTCCCCAAAATAACTTTTAACAAGGCACACCTGTTAATTTGGTTACTTCATGAAACTTTTGACCGGTACTGTATATTGCTTACATTAAGCATGCGAGATCAGGACGGTTCGTACGAAGCTACCAATTCGTGCCTGTTTAAGGTTAGTGGTATAATGTCAGAGTGGTCAGAAACCAGAGTGAGCATTCGAGTGGATCACTTTTGTCAAGTCGGTGAGCATCTCTGATATCATTGATCACCACCTTTCAAACTGTGTTGCACTCTGGGGATAAAAATTGTCCGACTTGCGCCTACATGTGGACTGCATGAACTTGTAAAAAATAATGTGATCAAAGGTTATTAAGTTTTGACTGCAATTTTATGCAGTTTCTCTTCAAGTACTTCATCTTGCAGCCATTACCTGCATTGTGGGAGACTATTGTCAACCAATCATTAGGATGTTTCTGTTTGACCCACAAGACCAAAGAGATGACTAAAACAACCAATTTGCCATGATTTGTGTACAGTGGATATATACAAATAAATGTGATATTTGAGTCTCTCGCGCACTAATTGATTGTACAATGTGTACACAAATATTACATTATGATTTCAGTTTGAGTGTGTGATATGGGGTTTAGATACATGTCTATTTCAACATTTAAAAAAAAAGTTTATCAACAATGGCAACAATACCATGTTGATCTGGGCCCGGTTCCCCAAAAGTATCTGCTCTGTTAAAAAAAAATAGTGTCTGACTTTCAGCTGTCCCAGACGCACATCACAAGACTTTCATCTAAGGTCGGTTGCTTTAGGTTTACTACTCAAATGCATTTGGAGTCAGGTGCCGTGCTGTGCCTCTGAAGCCAGCAGCAGCAGATGGCATGGAGATGTCATGTATGGCAGGAAATAAAACGAATATTCAAAACTCATTGCACACAGAACACCCAGCTGGTGATATAACTGAGTAGAACAATCTTTCTACACCAGACGGACAACATTACCTAATTCTTATTAAGAAGTTAACCGCTTCCCTGGGACCCCCAGTCATTACATGTATTTGATATATTCTAGAGCTAGCACACCTGATTTAACTTGAAACGTCTTGGGGTCCCTGAAGAGTGGTTTGAAAACACCCTGATCTAGGGTACTGATGCCATAAACCCTGTCGTTGGCAGCTCACTTCTCAACAGGTTTTCCTGTCTAACCCAGGATTTGAATTTTTATGTTATCAGTCTAACGATATGTAGATAGATACATAGACTACTAAATTGGCAATTGATATGGCGGTCTGTTTGAGATCTCGAATGCTGCGCAGTGGTGTGGCAGGATTGACGCTCTTGAACAGTCAATCCGAGGCAGCCGTTTCCGAATGGCTTCCACTGAGCATGTAACTTTGTTTTGATTCTGTCAACTGATGTTCTGTAGCTAGCTAGGTTAAGCTTTGCAAGTAAAATCACAGACACACAATTAGCATTATAACATTTGCCCTTGACCAGCTACGAGTATTTAATCAGATTCGTTTGCTATCAAACTCGTGGAAGCTAACACAGCGCTGATGATGTCGTAAGGAGAGCTGTTAAGCAACTCAAGGTAACGTTAGCTACAGTAGCTTAGACAACTTTATCGTTTTTTTTGCTAGCTAGTTAACTTAACTTAGGACAGGAAGTTGACCTTGCATTGGCACTAAACCATTGTTAGCCATGTCTTGTTAGTCCGTGCTTTTCTTTGTTTAGAAGGCTGTCATGCTAAGGTTACAGGAGTGTAGGCCTTAATAAACAAGTTGAGATTTTGGCTAAAGCTGGCCTGCTTAGATAGTTAACTAGCTAGTTTACCTAACCAGCTAGTCATTTTATCCAGTTATCAAGACTAGTTATAGCCCAAAGGCTAGCATATGGCGATATTGAAACGGCTCAATACTAGCCTTTTGGCTAGTCTAGCTATATAATTAGACAGGTCATGTGTTGATAGTGTTTAAATTTGCCCTGTAAACCCAATTTGCATGGTTTTGTTAACTACGTTGTGACACTAGTCACTCTGCTGCAGCATGTGGTCAACCAGGGATATTTACAGTTTCAACCCCAGTTTATGTGTGTGTTCTGTGTACGTGTGTGTTCCTACAGGATGGAGATTCAAGAGTCATCCTGTTCCTCAGCAACACCAGAGAGAAGCTCCAACCCTCCAGAGCCAGTCAGGTCCTCGACCTCCAAACACAGGAAGTCACCAAAGAGACGACGGGAGGAGAAGAGGTCCCAATGTCATCATCAGGATGACCAGGAACACCTGTTGCTGCCCGACGGCGAGCCAGGCAGGTTGCCGGTCCAACACGAACTCTCCGAGCCCTCTGGGTCTTCTACGGCAGAGATGGCAGAGACCTCCCCTAAGAGGTGCGTGTCTGAGCACTGCAGGTAGCCTGGGACAGTAGTCTCTTTCAGTAGCTGCTTGGTGTGCTGTCTTGTGTCTAGGATTTGTCAAGACAGCATAAAAAGATATGGGACCAGGATAACATGAGACTACTGGGACAATAATGGCATTATAGCTACAGTACTGCCTTAGGGTAGCTAGCTGGACATGTCTGACTCGCTCGCTCGCTCTCTCTCTGTCTCTCTCTCTTTCTGTCTCTCTCTCTTTCTGTCTGTCTGTCTCTCTTGCTGTCTGTCTGATTCTCTTTCACTGTTGGTCTGTCTGTCTGTCTGACTCTTTCACTCTCTGTCTGACTGTCTGTCTGACTCTCTCTTCGCTTGCTCACTCTGTCTGACTGTCCTCTTATCTACCTCCTACAGGAGAGCTCACTTTCTCCATGGACCATATCCTGCTACTCACTTTGGACCCAAAGCCTGTATTCTTCCTAACCCAACCTCAGTCATGTAAGTCATTGGTGTGGGAACTTCATTGCACTTACAGTACACACTGTCTGGAATCTGTTTCCCTCTCTGTCTTTTGTTATTTTAGTTTTGTTGTTTGGCATTGAATCCTCACATATCTGTCCCAGTATCACCAGGTAAGATGAGCATTAAGGACAGGACAGTGATTGGCTAGTAGTGTCCTATGGAGAGTTGAGGACAGGACTGTGATTGGGTAGTAGTGTCCTATGGAGAGTTGAGGACAGGACTGTGATTGGGTAGTAGTGTCCTATGGAGAGTTGAGGACAGGACTGTGATTGGGTAGTAGTGTCCTATGAACCGGTACTGTACTTGGTTGCAGAGGGTCTAGCCTAGGGCTGTTTCATTGACCGTATTACCGCATACACCGGCTGTCATGAGTCATGACCGCAGTAAAATTCCACGTGACTGTTGAGTCACAGTAATCTCCTTTTGTGCACTCTGGACATGGTCGTTAGTGATTTGGGTACTACCAACACATCATGTCACTAATGGCCTGATACTATTGTCCCTCTAACCACTCTGACATCAATAAAAATCACATCAAACACTAATCAAAACAGTATCATGCTTTTAAAACTCACCTCACTGTGATGATCAATTTGAAGAAAGAGGTTCAACAACAGGTTGAAACTGAGTGGAACACATGGTCGTTGTGGATGTTTCAAAGCCTAACAACGAAATGGACAGCGATGCTGGTGATGGACTAGCCAATATGCTGGTGATGTATTCAAAACACATAAAAGAGCTTATGCATACCCTTAGGCCTATATATGAGCCCAACTCCCAAATTCTAATAATGATTGTGTATTATACAATACATAGCCTACTGCATATTACACATGGCAGAAAAACATAAGAGATTTAAGATGTCTTTGGTACATAATTGGGTCTAGCCTATACTCCAACATTAAACTAATTCTAGTAATGGCCTTTTGACTGTGGACTGTGTTATGCATACTGAATGGACTGGTTACCTTATGCCATTGGGCATTTTTCATATTTTCATAATTAATAGGCTACACATGACCTTTTAGCTACAGATGATCTCACCACCATGCGTTTCCATCTCTCCTCCTCTCTCCTTCATTCCTTTCTCCAGCGTGCAGACAGAGGGGCTGTCAACCGTTTCATGAAATATGTGTAGTTGTGAAAACGTGTTACTATCGATGTTCCCGAACAGATTTCAGTTGGTTTCCCAACTGAAGCACTGGCTATCAAAAAGAAAGGAGGACCAAGGCACTCTTCATATAATGAACTAAAATGTCTTTATTAGTATGGCATGTTCAATAGAAACAAAGTATAAAAAATCCAACGTGTTTCTGCTGCATGGCCTTCGTCAGGGAGTGAAAAAAAATATATACAATGTCCTCTTTTGAACAGCTTTTCCAATTAGCCCTAATTAGAAGAGGGAGTGGTTACAAAATTGATTGGACACACCTAGTAAGCAATACTATACACATTAAAAAGTGAAATACTGTAGCTATGTTATCATAAAAATACAACTCCAAGCTAGAAGTATCAGGACACTTAGAAAGGTAGTTCTACCCTTAAATATGACTGGGAGAAGTGTCAAGAATAAGAAAGCAATATATTCCATAGTACACTAGAACACAGCAAAACATGAACAGCAACAGTCTATACATAGCTGAGGGCAATTGAGCAAAATGTCCACTAGATGACAGCAAATGGACCCATCACAACCCTACAGGAAGGGTGAGAAATCCATATCTTCATTTAAACCAGGCTATCTGGCTAGTTTCAGGAACAGGGTTGGAGAGCCCATGGCATACAGAGTTTGCGTGGAATATCACCTGTCGCACAGCAAGTGGCTGCATGCTCCTACTCGGCATGATTGGAAAACAAACTGGTGGGAAAGCAGCCTCCATTCACTATTTGTGTGCATACGGAGGACATGTATTTGCCCCCCTGCCCCTCTTCCTGCCCATTTGATAATGGGCCATTCTAAATCAACACTTTTAAGAGATCTGATTTTTGTTTTGTTTATGACTACTTTGCTACAATGACACACTTAGTTATCTACCCACCTCGTTCCTCTCTTTTAGCATGTGCACGTAGTAAAGTACACCATCATGCTTTTGAGATACGTGTCTTTTCAGATTCCATAATGATTATTTAGTTGTGGACACTACATCACCACACTCCCACTCTTGCTTTTCGTCCTCATCTTTGTAAGTCACCTTGATTTTGCAACTGTGTTTTATTAGTTCCTTTATGAAATATTTAGTGAACTCCATGACAGTAGTTGAAGCAAGGGGCTATAGCAGCACACTAGTAGACTACAAATGCATGCTGGGCTGGACATGCCCTGAGCTAGTGAAAGCGCTACTGGAGTGAAATTGGAGCGGGCGAGAAGGCAGACCTTTGGGAATCACGCTCCAGTCAAATTGGGCGCGCTCCTCCCTCTGATCTAGCTCCACTCACATACTCTGCCACTGGCATGCTGAGGAAGTGTGCTCTTCACGGGTGAATCCCGGTTTCAACTCTACCGGGCAGATGCCAGACAAGCGTGTATGGTGTCGTGTGGGCAAGCGGTTTGCTGATGTCAAAGTTGTGAACAGACTGCCCCATGGTGGCAGTGGGGTTATGGTTTGGGCAGGCATAAGCTACGAAAAACAAAACACAATTGCATTTTATCGATGGCAATTTGAATGCACAGAGATACCTTGACGAGATCCTGAGGCCCATTGTTCTGCCATTCATCCGCCGCCATCACCTCATGTTTCAGGATGATAATGCACGGCTCCATGTCAAAGGATCTGTTCACATTTCCTGCGAGCTGAAAATGTCCCAGTTCTTCCATGGTCTGCATACTCCCCAAACTGTCACCCATTGAGCCTGTTTGGGATGCTCTGGATCAACGTTTACGACAGCATGTTCCAGTTCCCGACAAAATTCATCAACTTTGCACAGCCGTAGAGGAGTGGGACAGCCTTCCACAGGCCACAATCAACAGCCTGATCAGCTCTATGCGAAGGAGATGTGTCACGCTGTATGAGACAAATGGTGGTCACACCAGATACTGACTAGTTTTCTGATCCACGCCCCTACCTTTTTATTTAATTATATTTTTGTTATGAGGGTATCTGTGACCAACAGATTCATAACTGTATTCCCAGTCATGTGAAGTCCATAGATTAGGACCTATTAAATTTATTTAAATTGACTGACTTACAGTTCATATAAGTAACTCAGTAAAATTGTTAATTGTTGTATGTTGCATTTTTTTGTTTTTCAGTGTATGTTTTGATTTCTAAGGTTTGTATCATTCACAACTAAAGTTGCCAAATAACTCTAAATCTAGCATATAGGACCTGTTTTAAATGATCACCTTTAAGCTCAACATAACCACTTCATATGTGCACTTGCTCCGGAATGGGAAACATTTTCTTTCGATTCTATTCAACCAAAGTTCAATTATATTCGTCTTACTTTAAAATCATATAATATTAAAATAATGGAACAGATTTATAAGCATATCTTGTTTGCTAGATAAACTAGCCTACAGCCTAGGCTGCCGTTGGCATGGTGCATAGCCAGATAACATACAGCCTAGGCTGCCGTTGGCATGGTGCACAGCCAGATAACATACAGCCTAGGCTGCCGTTGGCATGGTGCACAGCCAGATAACATACAGCCTAGGCTCCCATTGGCATGGTGCACAGCCAGATAACATACAGCCTAGACTGCCGTTGGCATGGTGCACAGCCAGATAACATACAGCCTAGGCTGCCGTTGGCATGGTGCATAGCCAGATAACATACAGCCTAGGCTGCCGTTGGCATGGTGCATAGCCAGATAACATACAGCCTAGGCTGCCGTTGGCATGGTGCACAGCCAGATAACCTGCAGCCTAGGCTGCCGTTGGCATGGTGTACAGCCAGATAACCTGCAGCCTAGGCTGCCGTTGGCATGGTGCACAGCCAGATAACCTGCTGCCGTTGGCATGGTGCACAGCCAGATAACCTGCTGCCTAGGCTGCCGTTGGCATGGTGCACAGCCAGATAACCTGCTGCCGTTGGCATGGTGCACAGCCAGATAACCTGCAGCCTAGGCTGCCGTTGGCATGGTGCACAGCCAGATAACCTGCTGCCGTTGGCATGGTGCACAGCCAGATAACCTGCTGCCGTTGGCATGGTGCACAGCCAGATAACCTGCAGCCTAGGCTGCCGTTGGCATGGTGCACAGCCAGATAACCTACAGTAGGCAGACTCATATTCTGTTCTTCTGAAACACGTTTTCTTCATATCGTAATGTCTCTTTAGACCTGACTAAAATAATGGATTTATTGTGACGGTTTATATTAAATTGATTTATTATACTTTTTAAAAAATGTAGATGTTTCAGAAGCTCGCATTAGCGGCTTGTAGGAGTACCGGCCTGGAGATGCTGAACTCGCTTATGTTAATGAACTGCTAATTACCATGAGACAGGCAGGCTTTTGCATGACAATAACCCCCACTCTACGTAGACACACTGTCCATCTAGACAGGAAAGATAAATGATAAACCCTGGGATCTGGTGAGACTGAGTAGCTGTGGAGTTTGGACTTTGTTATCTAATTCTGTATTCACCATGTTAATGAATGACTGTTCAGAACAGCTTCGATTTTGGAAAATGAGGGATTATTTTCAGCGCGACCACCGGACGTCGTTTAAATGGTAACAATAAGGAAATTCAAAGACTAGTTAGAGAAATGTATTTTTGGTAAAGGGGAATGTGGAATCGGCCAATGGAAGTGTGTGTGTAGCTGTACTGTTCTGTGCCTGATGTTGTGAGGCGAACTGTAAAATGTATAAATAAATGTAGACTACTTTTAATGAAGTTTGATTGTGTGTGTCGTCCTCAGGCACATCCAGGATCCGGCCAGTCAACGCCTGACGTGGAACAAACCCCCAGTCAACGTTCTGGTCATCAGGAAGATACGAGACGAGAGCCTGGTGGAACCATTCAAAGAACTCTGCCACTTCCTCGTTGAGGTACTGTATCATAGAGCTGAAAGTATGTGTGTGTGTGTGGTTCTGTGTGAGTGTGTGCATGTGCTTGCACGTTGTTGTTTATGATGCGTTTGAATAGGAGCTATGTACATTATCAATGGTAAATCTATAGAGATCAATGCAGTTTTATAACTATTTCTCTTGGTGGAAGCATGTAGTCCCAGAATTGAATGAAAGCATGAATTTTATATTCTTGTCTTGTGTCATACATGCTGCACTATGATGATATCAGACTGATCAGTCCGAATCAGATCTGCTGGATACCTACCAGGGTTGGGCTTTCAATTCATTATTCAGGAAGTAAAGTGACGTTCCATTTCCATGTGCTCCAGGAGAAGGGTATGCTGGTGTTTGTGGAGAGGAGGGTGGTGGCTGACGTCTCCCTGACTACGGACGAGACCTTCACCTCAATCCGAAAACAACTCTGCACCTTTAGAGAAGGTAACAGACACACACACACACACACACACACACACACACACACACCATCTCTCATAGCATAACATCCAGCCAGCAGTGTGTCAGATCCATTCCTCTTTAGTAAACGTGTGGATTGGGTCAAATGGCTACAACGTATATAGTTCTACTGAATTGCTGAACTGTGTTTCTTGTCCAGGTTATGATGACATCTCTCACTGTATTGACCTCATCATCTGTCTGGGAGGAGACGGGACTCTACTCTACGCCTCCTCTCTCTTCCAGGTACCCACTAACACATACAGTACACCAGGGGTGGGCAACCCTGTTCCCGGGCAACCCTGTTCTTAGAGTGCCTTAGGTACGGCAGGATTTTGTTCCAACTAGGCACCATACTTGACCAGCTAGTTGATCACTTCAGTGATTGCCTAAATTCAACACACCTGGTCTTCCAGGTCAGTTAAACCAAAAACATGAAGTTCCTGCGTCCCTTTAGGACCAGGGTTGCCAGCCCTGCTCTAACACAGTGGTTTTTAAAGGAACTCAGTTGGGCTTTAAACTTTCTTTTGATCGTTGTAATTGTAGAACGCACAAGGTGCCATTTCTAAATTGGGTAGTGCATCATCAGTTTCTCTTGTGATGTCAGTCATTGTAGACCTTAGAGAGATATTTATAACTTGTCAGAAAGGTCCAGATCAACTAGCCCATGTCAACTGTTTTTAGACCATAGATATTGTTGTCATTTTTGTGTCACTCAAATATCACATGAATACACATTAGACATGGCAAAATGTGTAGAATTGCAAGAAAATTTGCTTTAAAACTGGAACATTTTCTTTGCACCCCATTTAAAAAAATAATAATACATTTTTTAAAAATGTGAACATTGTAGGAAATACGCTTTTAAACCTGCAAAATGTTCTCCACCAACCAGAGGGGTGTGAACAGTTTGAGTCATGAACAGTGCTTGTGCCCATAGAAATAGACATGGCGGGGTGTGCGGGGGGAGATGTTCCCCAATGCTGGAAGGGGGGCCCTGAGTGGAAAAAGTTTGGGAACCCCTGTTCCAACACACCTGCTTATTCTAACCTGAGTCTTGTACTTGCCTGCTTAGGGCAGGCTGGCTGTGTGTGTTTGGTCTGTCTGTGGCAATTGAGGCAGTGTTTGGATTAGTCATCATGTCCATGTTAATCATCATCACCACCTTCATCATACTTGGAACAGAACAGAATTTAGTGATTTAGAGGTTTCCGTTTTCATTGGCCAGACTTGTGTGCGTTCCAAATGGAACCTCAGTACCTGCATAGCGCACTACTTTAAACCAGGGCCCATAGAGGACAGGCTCATTGTAATGGAACCATCATGACCATAGAGGACAGGCTCATTGTAATGGAACCATCATGACCATAGAGTACAGGCTCATTGTAATGCAACCATCATGACCATAGAGGACAGGCTCATTGTAATGGAACCATCATGACCATAGAGGACAGGCTCATTGTAATGGTACCATCATGACCATAGAGGACTGGCTCATTGTAATGGTACCATCATGACCATAGAGGACTGGCTCATTGTAATGGAACCATCATGACCATAGAGGACAGGCTCATTGTAATGGAACCATCATGACCATAGAGGACAGGCTCATTGTAATGGTACTATCATGACCATAGAGGACAGGCTCATTGTAATGGTACCATCATGACCATAGAGGACAGGCTCATTGTAATGGAACCATCATGACCATAGAGGACAGGCTCATTGTAATGGAACCATCATGACCATAGAGGACAGGCTCATTGTAATGGAACCATCATGACCATAGAGGACTGGCTCATTGTAATGGTACCATCATGACCATAGAGGACAGGCTCATTGTAATGGAACCATCATGACCATAGAGGACAGGCTCATTGTAATGGAACCATCATGACCATAGAGGACTGGCTCATTGTAATGGTACCATCATGACCATAGAGGACTGGCTCATTGTAATGGTACCATCATGACCATAGAGGACAGGCTCATTGTAATGGTACCATCATGACCATAGAGGACATACTCATTGTAATGGTACCATCATGACCATAGAGGACAGGCTCATTGTAATGGAACCATCATGACCATAGAGGACAGGCTCATTGTAATGGAACCATCATGACCATAAGGGACAGGCTCATTGTAATGGAACCATCATGACCATAGAGGACAGGCTCATTGTAATGGAACCATCATGACCATAGAGGACAGGCTCATTGTAATGGAACCATCATGACCATAGAGGACAGGCTCATTGTAATGGTACCATCATGACCATAGAGGACAGGCTCATTGTAATGGAACCATCATGACCATAGAGGACAGGCTCATTGTAATGGAACCATCATGACCATAGAGGACAGGCTCATTGTAATGGAACCATCATGACCATAAGGGACAGGCTCATTGTAATGGAACCATCATGACCATAGAGGACAGGCTCATTGTAATGGAACCATCATGACCATAGAGGACAGGCTCATTGTAATGGTACCATCATGACCATAGAGGACTGGCTCATTGTAATGGAACCATCATGACCATAGAGGACAGGCTCATTGTAATGGAACCATCATGACCATAGAGGACAGGCTCATTGTAATGGAACCATCATGACCATAGAGGACAGGCTCATTGTAATGGAACCATCATGACCATAGAGGACAGGCTCATTGTAATTGTACCATCATGACCATAGAGGACAGGCTCATTGTAATGGAACCATCATGACCATAGAGGACAGGCTCATTGTAATAGAACCATCATGACCATAGAGGACAGGCTCATTGTAATGGAACCATCATGACCATAGAGGACAGGCTCATTGTAATGGAACCATCATGACCATAGAGGACTGGCTCATTGTAATGGTACCATCATGACCATAGAGGACTGGCTCATTGTAATGGAACCATCATGACCATAGAGGACTGGCTCATTGTAATGGTACCATCATGACCATAGAGGACAGGCTCATTGTAATGGTACCATCATGACCATAGAGGACAGGCTCATTGTAATGGAACCATCATGACTTGGCTTCCATTCCAATGAGCTTGTCCTCCCACCAGCCTCCTCTGTCTGGAACTGAAAAGGAGGACAGATGCTTTATTCTCCTTCATATTTCCAGTATGTTATAGCTACAATTACATCTGTCATTTAGCAGATGCTCTTATCCCTAATTACTCCTGTAAGTGGCTCTGGATAAGTGCCTTGCTCAAGGGGACATCGGCCAACAGTCTTAACCGCTAGGCTACCTGCCGCCCTGTGTTTTGCTCTCCCTCTCTATCTCGCTCCCACTCTCCCACTCTCCCTCTCTATCTCGCTCCCTCTCTATCTCGCTCCCTCTCTGTCTCGCTCCCTCTCTGTCTCGCTCCCTCTCTGTCTCGCTCCCTCTCTGTCTCGCTCCCTCTCTGTCTCGCTCCCTCTCTGTCTCGCTCCCTCTCTGTCTCGCTCCCTCTCTGTCTCGCTCCCTCTCTGTCTCGCTCCCTCTCTGTCTCGCTCCCTCTCTGTCTCGCTCCCTCTCTGTCTCGCTCCCTCTCTGTCTCGCTCCCTCTCTGTCTCGCTCCCTCTCTGTCTCGCTCCCTCTCTGTCTCGCTCCCTCTCTGTCTCGCTCCCTCTCTGTCTCGCTCCCTCTCTGTCTCGCTCCCTCTCTGTCTCGCTCCCTCTCTATCTCGCTCCCTCTCTATCTCGCTCCCTCTCTATCTCGCTCCCTCTCTATCTCGCTCCCTCTCTCTCTCGCTCCCTCTCTATCTCGCTCCCTCTCGCTCCCTCTCGCTCCCTCTCGCTCCCTCTCGCTCCCTCTCGCTCCCTCTCGCTCCCTCTCGCTCCCTCTCGCTCCCTCTCGCTCCCTCTCGCTCCCTCTCGCTCCCTCTCGCTCCCTCTCGCTCCCTCTCGCTCCCTCTCGCTCCCTCTCGCTCCCTCTCGCTCCCTCTCGCTCCCTCTCGCTCCCTCTCGCTCCCTCTCGCTCCCTCTCGCTCCCTCTCGCTCCCTCTCGCTCCCTCTCGCTCCCTCTCGCTCCCACTCGCTCCCACTCGCTCCCTCTCGCTCTCTCTCTCACCCTCTCTATCTCTGTCTCAGGGCAGTGTTCCTCCAGTCATGGCGTTCCATCTGGGTTCTCTGGGTTTTCTGACACCGTTCAAGTTTGAATCATACAAGACAGAGGTGGCTAAAGTTTTTGAAGGTAGAGGATTCCTTTCAAATAAAAATAAATAGCGCTGTCAATCAATGATATATCTGCCAGTTCATGATCTGATGGGTGTCTGTTTGTGTGTCTGTGTGTGTGTGTGTGTACCAGGTAATGCAGCCATCACGCTGCGTAGTCGTCTGAAGGTGAAAGTGGTGAAGGACATGCTCCAGAGGACAGGCCAGCCAGGCCAGCAGCAGTACCAGGGGTCTGGGGGCCAAGGCCAAGCTGGGGGCCAGCCGGACACAGAGCCCAATGGCCTGCTGCCCCATGGACACACCAACAGCGAGGCTGGGAACATTACCCTACAGATGCAGGTGAGACTCAATCCCTAACCCCTAGCTCCAAACCCTTTTGCACTAACCCCTACTCCCTAGCAGGTCTCCAAATGAAAGGGGTCCTGGGGATGATAAAAATCTCTGGTACGGTTCAAAACAGACATTGGAACAGTTGCGGGACGATAGGCCGGACAAATATAAAATGCACACAAGTGGTTCCATATTAAAATGTTGACACAAACACGAGGCTGCTGAAACAGATCACATTGTGTTCACTTGTCTCGGCCATATGCGTGAATGTTCCAGAATACTATTACGAGAGAAGACCATTCTCAAGCGAGCACCTGATGCGAGCGGTTTTTATAACGTGACAGAGATGGATATACAGCCTAATGGTACAAACATGGAGGGAATATCTAAAGATGCAGCAATAGGATTGTGCCTTACAGCCTTTGGACAGTAGAAGAAGAAATGCTGGTTTCACCGGCATTTTTTTCCTATGGTCAGATTTTGGCTGTAGGCTATTAAAAGCAAGGTAAGATAGGCTATGTAAAATGTCCAGCTTTCAAACAATGATATAGCTGGCTAGGCATTGCATATGTAATTATTTAGGTTACGGAAATGTATAATATTAGAATATCATTCCAATGTTTTTTCCGCTGGCTGCTCTCCACCACAGAAAGCACTGAGCTAGGCTGAAACACCTGCATGTTGGAGCTCCATTACTCCAGGAAGAGACCATGTTTTGTATGTGGCTTTATTCACTCAACATTTTTTTAATTTACATTGTTTGCAAATTGATATGTGGCACGTATTAATACCAAAATAACATGCAAAACAGGCACAAAAAATAAAAACAGGCAAAAATAACCAAAACAGAGCTAAATAAGTGGGTGGTCGCCACTGAAATTGACGTGGAATTTTATGATTTGTTCTCATCGTTTTAAATAAAAAACGGATGGCAGCCTCAAATCTTTTGTATACCACCCCTACCTTGTCACAACACAACTGATTTGCTCAAACGCATTAAGAGGGAAAGAAATTCCACAAATTAACTTTTAACAAGGCACACCTGTTAATTGAAATGCATTCCAGGTGACTGACTACCTCATGAAGCTGGTTGAGAAAATGTGCAAAGTCAAGGCAAAGGGTAGCTACTTTGAAGAATCTAAAATATATTTTGATTTGTTTAACACTATTTTGGTTACTACATGATTCCGTATGTGTAAATTCATAGTTTTGATGTCTTCACTATTATTCTACAATGTAGAAAACAGCAGAAATAAAGAACCTTGAATGAGTAGGTGTGTCCAAACTTTTGACTGGTCCTGTACACACTTTTCTTTAGCTAAACAGTTGGGGCTCAAACGCCACCTGCCCTGAATGACGAGTTGCCACTGGTTATGCTGTTTTAAAAAATATATATATTTAACCTTTATTTAATTGGGCAAGTCAGTTGAGAACAAATTCTTATTTACAATGAGTGCTTACCCCGGCCAAACCCTAACCCAGACGACACTGGACCAATTGTGCGCCGCCCTATGGGACTCCCAATCACGGCCGGTTGTGATGCAGCCTGGAATCGAACCAGGGTCTGTAGTGACGCCTCTTATCACTGAAATGCAGTGCCTTAGACCGACTGTTGTGCTACTCGGAAGCTCAAATGGGGCAGCTGGTGGTGGAATGTAATGTCTTTAACTGAGGTTTATTCAGGAACCAGTTCACCGTAACATTGTTCTTCTCACATTGATGTATTGTATACATGTGGTTAGCATGTTCAATTAATCAATTATCATTGTTAATAATGTATGTTTGTCTGTTTTCATTAAGATGCAAAAAGGGTTTTTCCTAACAAATTAAGTTTATGTAATATAGACTGTCTGTATCTGTCTCAGAAATACACTAATTACAAAAACACTGCAAATGACCCTCTCTCCCTTCCTCCGTTCTCTCCTCTCATCCCCTTTTTTACATTTTTTTTTTTGTCTGGGAGCATCACCCGGTCTCCATGGCAGCAGTCATAATAAAGCGTGGCTGGTTGGATGTTAGCGGCCCTGTTGAGCCTGTTGCCGTGGTTACGAAGGCGCACCTAGACGGATTCTGACTGCAGACCCTATTGCGGTCGACAGTTTGTGTGACATACACACTCAATTAAATTCAAATTGCTTCATTGGCATAACGTAACAATGTACATATTGCCAAAACGTACTTTGGAAATGAAGTTATTTAAAATAATCAAGATTGTCAATGAGTGAATCATTAACAACAATGATTAATGTTAAATATAACTACAATGGACAATAACAATGGCAAAGATGAGGTTGGTTGGTCTGTCAGACACTGTCCCTCATCTTATGGCAGTCAGCAATGTAGTGCGCTGCCAACCCACAGCTCTCTGCATCCTCCCCCAACATGATGGGTAGCCTATCCTCATCAGAGAGGTCTTTGAAACCTTGAATAAGGGTTTCACATTTGGAGAAATGACAGTAATTGGTTTATATTTTTTTTATATATATAATGTTTTTTTTTTGTTTTTTTTTTACAAATGCAGCTCTGTCTCAGGTTCTGCTGTGGTGCAGTGGTTGCACAGCCTTTCCTCTACAGGGAGCCAGGTTTTCCTGTGTCTACCCTTCTCAATGGCAAGGCTGTGCTCACTGAGCCTGGACTTTGTCAAGGTTTTTCTAAGGTTTTGATCAGTAACCATGGTGAAATAGTTTGCCACGGTGTACTGTTGATGTAGGGCCAGATAGCACTGCATTTTGCTTTGTGTTTCCCAGTAGCTAATGTCGTTTTTGTTTCGACTGTGTTGTAATTTGTTTTATTCTGATTGATTGGATGTTCTGGTCCTGCGGCTTCAGTCTGTTAGTAGAACAGGTTAGTGAACTCAGCCCCAGAACCAGCTGGATGAGGGACCTGAGGCTTCAGTCTGTTAGTAGAACAGGTTTTTGATCTCAATCCCAGGACCAGCTGGATGAGGGGACTCTTCTTTTCTCAGCTCTTGGCATTGCAGGACTTGGTAATGATATGAGAGGAGGTCACTGTACATGTTTCCAAAAACTTCATTGCTGATTTTTGAGTTGTTATTATTAGTGGATTTTGGCCTCATTCTGACCCGCATGCAATGTTTGTCATTTTCCTCTGGACATGTGGGTGTTGAGTTTATTTTTAAACCTAAGTAATTGTAGTGTGTTTGTTACCTGAACTCTGTGAAGCATTTATTTGGGCTGTAATTTATGAGGCTGGTAACTCTACTGAACTTATCCTCAGAGAGGTAACTCTGGGTCTTCCTTTCCTGTGGTGGTCCTCATGTGAGCCAGTTTCATCATAGCACTTGATGGTTTTTGCGACTGCACTTGAAGAAACTTAGTAAATTCTTGACATTTTCCGGATGTCTTAAAGTAATGATGGACTGACCTTCATGTCTTAAAGTAATAATGGACTGTCATTTTTCTTTTGCTTATTTGAGCTGTTCTTGCCATAATATGGACTTATACCAAATAGGGCTATCTTCTGTATACCTATGCCAAAGTATATATGCTATGGATACCACCAGTAAACAGTTGGAGCTAACTAGTCATCGACCTGGCCAAGGCTTTCGTCTCTGTCAATCACTGCATTCTTATTGGCAGACTCAACAGCCTTGGTTTCTCAAATGACTGTCTCGCCTGGTTCACCAACTACTTCCCTGATAGAGTTCAGTGTGTCAAATCGGAGTGCCTGTTGTCCGGACCTCTGGCAGTCTCTATGGGGGTGCCACAGGGTTCAATTCTCGGGCCGACTCTCTTCTCTGTATACATCAATGATATCGCTCTTGCTGCTGGTGATTCTCTGATCCACCTCTACGCAGACGACACCATTCTGGCCCTTCTTTGGACACTGTGCTAACTACCCTCCAGACGAGCTTCAATGCCATACAACTCTCCTTCCGTGGCCTCCAACTGCTCTTAAATGCAAGTAAAACTAAATGCATGCTCTTCAACCGATCGCTGCCCGCCTGTCCAGCATCACTACTCTGGACGGTTCTGACCTAGAATATATGGATAACTACAAATACCTAGGTGTCTGGTTAGACTGTAAACTCTCCTTCCAGACCCACATTAAGCATCTCCAATCCAAATTAAATCTAGAATCGGCTTCCTATTTCGCAACAAAGCATTCTTCACTCATGCTGCCAAACATACCCTCGTAAAACTGACTATCCTACCGATCCTCGACTTCGGCGATGTCATCTATAAAATAGCCTCCAATACTCTACTCAACAAATTGGATGCAGTCTATCACAGTGCCATCCGTTTTGTCACCAAAGCCCCATATACTACCCACCATTGCGACCTGTATGCTCTCGTTGGCTGGCCCTCGCTTCACACTCGTCGCCAAACCCACTGGCTCCAGGTCATCTACAAGTCTTTGCTAGGTAAAGCCCCGCCTTATCTCAGTTCACTGGTCACCATAGCAGCACCCACCCGCAGCACGCGCTCCAGCAGGTATATCTCTCTGGTCACCCCCAAAAGTAAATTCCTCCTTTTGGCTGCCTTTCCTTCCAGATCTCTGCTGCCAATGACTGGAACAAACTGCAAAAATCTCTGAAACTGGAAACACTTATCTCCCTCACTAACTTCAAGCACCAGCTGTCAGAGCAGCTCACAGATTACTGCACCTGTACATAGCCCATCTGTAAATAGCCCATCCAACTTCCTTATCCCCATACTGTATTTTTTTATTTTGCTCCTTTGCATCCCAGTATCTCTACTTGCACGTTCATCTTCTGCACATGTATCACTCCAGTGTTTAATTGCTATATCGTAAATACCTCGCCACTATGGCCTATTTTATTGCCTTACCTCCATTATCTTACCTCATTTGCACACACTGTATATATACTTAAAAAAAAAAAATCTACTGTATGTTTGTTTATTCCATGTGTAACTCTGTGTTGTATGTGTCGAACTGCTTTGCTTTATCCTGGCCAGGTTGCAGTTGTAAATGAGAACTTGTTCTCAACTAGCCTACCTGGTTAAATACAGGTAAAAAATGAAATAGTAAGCTAATTGACAAATTTGAACTTAGCTAGCTTAACAACAAGGTGGTTTTTCAACGTCAAATGTTGACAAAGCAATGAATGGTTAGACAAGGTATCAAATACTGTGTCACCTATCTCAGTTTAATAATTTAACCATTATTCCTTGTTTCAAAACTATGCTGTTCAAAAACGTGTGTGTGTGTGTAGGTTCTGAATGAGGTGGTGGTGGACCGAGGCCCTTCCTCCTACCTGTCTAATGTTGACCTGTACCTAGATGGACGCCTCATCACCTCTGTACAGGGAGACGGTGAGTACAGGACATGACACAGCGCTACAGTGGCGGCACAAACAAATACTCTTCTGTCTTCAGTACCCATCTCTCTTCCCTCCCTTTCCTCCACCGCTCCAGGTGTGATCGTGTCGACTCCTACAGGCAGTACAGCGTATGCAGCAGCAGCGGGAGCTTCAATGATCCATCCTAATGTCCCGGCCATCATGGTCACACCGATCTGCCCACACTCCCTCTCCTTCAGACCCATAGTGGTGCCTGCTGGGGTCGAGCTGATGGTGAGAGTGGGGAGGAGAAGGGAGAGTTGAAGAGAGTGGGGAGGAGAAGGGAGAGTTGAAGAGAGTGGGGAGGAGAAGGGAGAGTTGAAGGGAGTGGGGAGGAGAAGGGAGAGTTGAAGGGAGTGGGGAGGAGAAGGGAGAGTTGAAGGGAGTGGGGAGGAGAAGGGAGAGTTGAAGAGAGTGGGGAGGAGAAGGGAGAGTTGAAGAGAGTGGGGAGGAGAAGGGAGAGTTGAAGAGAGTGGGGAGGAGAAGGGAGAGTTGAAGAGAGTGGGGAGGAGAAGGGAGAGTGGGGAGGGTTGAAGAGTGGGAGGGGATCTGTCTGTCTTATGGTTGTTGACCTCTTCCCCTTGTCTGTCTGTCTCTCTGTCTGTCTGCAGATCACCCTCTCCCCTGATGCCAGGAACACTTGCTGGGTGTCGTTCGACGGCAGGAAGAGACAGGAGATCAGCCATGGAGACTGGTAACTTCACTGTCCTTCACCTTACAACCATTTACTACAGTGTAATAGCTTCCACATACTAGCAGGTAGAATGGAAGATCCATGCTAGAACACTAATCAACCCTAATCTCCCTCCTCTCCACCCCTCCTCTCCCTTCTCTCCCCCTCTTACCATTCCTCTCACCTCCCTCTCCCCCCCCCCCCACCGTCTCCCCCTACTCTCCCTGCAGTATAAAGATCACTACGTCGTGCTATCCGGTACCATCCATCTGTTGTCATGATCTGGTGTATGACTGGTTTGAGAGTCTGGCTCAGTGTCTGCACTGGAACGTCAGAAAGAAACAAGCTCGTCTGGCTGACGATGTCTCGGACTCCTCAGATACAGAGAACTGAACACAGACAGACACATAAATGTGCACAGGAATTGAAAACACACAAGCACACATAAGAATATATACATTTGAAGTCGGAAGTTTACGTACACTTAGGTTGGAGTCATTAAAACTCGTTTTTCAACCACTCCACAAATTTCTTGTTAACACACTATAGTTTTGGCAAGTCGGTTAGGACATCTACTTTGTGCATGACACAAGTCATTTTTCCAACAATTGTCTACAGACAGATTATTTCACATTTAATTCATTGTATTACAATTCCAGTGGGTCAGAAGTTTACATACACTAAGTTGACTGTGCCTTTAAACAGCTTGGAATATTCCTGAAAATGATGTCATGGCTTTAGACGCTTCTGATAGGCTAATTGACATCCTTTGAGTCAATTGGAGGTGTACCTGTGTGGATGTATTTCAAGGCCTACCTTCAAACTCAGTGCCTCTGTTTGACATCATGGGAAAATCAAAATAAATCAGCTAAGACCTCAGAAAAATAATTGTAGACCTCCACAAGTCTGGTTCATCCTTTGGAGCAATTTCCAAACGCCTGAAGGTACCACGTTCATCTGTACATACAATAGTACGCACGTATAAACACCATGGGACCACGCAGCCGTCATACCGCTCAGGAAGGAGACACGTTCTGTCTCCTAGAGATGAACGTACTTTGGTGCGAAAAGTGCATATCAATCCCAGAACAACAGCAAAGGACCTTGGGATGATGCTGGAGGAAACGGTACAAAAGTATCTATATCTACAGTAAAACGAGTCCTATATCGACATAACCTGAAAGACCGCTCGGCAAGGAAGAAGCCACTGCTGCAAAACCGCCATAAAAAAGCCAGACTACGGTTTGCAACTGCACATGGGGACAAAGATCATACTATTTGGAGAAATGTCCTCTCGTCTGCCAAAACAAAAATAGAACTGTTTGGCCATAATGACCATCGTTATGTTTGGAGGAAAAAGGGGAGGCTTATTAGCCGAAGAACACCATCCCAACCGTGAAGCATGGGGGTGGCAGCATCATCTTGTGGGGGTGCTTTGCTGCAGGAAGGACTGGAGCACTTCACAAAATAGATGGCATCATGAGGAAAGAAAATTATGTGGATATATTGATGCAAAATCTCAAGACATCATTCAGGAAGTTAAAGCTTGGTCGCTAATGGTTCTTCCAAATATACAATGACTCCAAGTATACTTCCAAAGTTGTGGCAAAATGGCTTAAGGACAACAAAGTCAAGGTATTGGAGTGGCCGTCACAAAGCCCTGACCTCAATCCTATAGAAAATGTGTGGGCAGAACTGAAAAAGCGTGTGCGAGCAAGGAGGCCTACAAACCTGACTCCGTTACATCAGCTCTGTCAGGAGCAATGGGCCAAAATTCACTCAACTTATTGTGGGAAGCTTGTGGAAAGCTACCCGGAATGGTTGACCCAAGTTAAACAATTTAAAGGCAATGCTACCAAATACTAATTGAGTGAATGTAAACTTCTGACCCAATGGGAATGTGATGAAAGAAATACAAGCGGAAATCATTCTCTCTACTATTATTCTGACAGTTCACATTCTTAAAATAAAGTGGTGATCTTAACTGACTTAAGAAAGGGAATATTTACTAGGACTAAATGTCAGGAATTGTGAAAAACTGAGTTTAAATGTATTTGGCTAAGGTGTATGTAAACTTCCGACTTCAACTGTGTGTTATGTTATATTTTACACATAGTATTGTCAGGGAATTATACTAGAAATCAGTCATATTCATGTTAAACAGGTTATGATGCTAACTGACTGATTTTTCTGGGCCCCCTGGCTGGATGATTTAGTTAACATTTAGTATTATGGTCCTAATCATCACTCTGTTTTAGTGTGCATCTCAATCAGTTACATTCCAAATATTCTGCTTGTCCCTATAGATGGCTACAGGCCACACAGCTGATCTGGGAGAATGATGAGTGGTTAAGTCCCAAATGGCGCCCTATTCAATATACAGTGCACTACTTTTGACCAGATTCCTATGGGTCCTGGTAAAAAGTAGTGCGCTGTTAAAAATGCTATTGCAACCTTTGCAATAAGGAATTGAAACCAAAAGCTCAAGAGAAGTTTCAAGTGTTTAATACCAAGGATACAGTCAGCTGAGTGCATCCATTTTAGAAAGCTCACAACACATTTTATACTCTTCCCTTGTAGGCGTCACCTCCCCAGCTGTACATTTTATGACCCCAATGAGTTTCCCTCCTTTCCCTTGTGGAATGTCCATGGTCCTCTCTTTGTTTAGCTATATTTCAGAATCACACGCCGTCCATCTTCTGTTCTGATCTCTGATCAAAGGCAATTTCCTCTTCTCTGATTAGGTCAACATTTCTAAATTTTGCATACACACAGTGTCATGGCCTGAACTCCATTAATGCAATGAGAGAAATTCCTGTTCTTCCGTACACTGCAGCATGGCTAGATAGTGACTAGTGTTGAGAATCTCACCATAGTGAGCTGATGACCACTAGGAGGATCCGCTGTAAAATTCGTAATACACTTGAGTGTACAAAACATTATGAACACCTGCTCTTTCCATGACAGACTGACCAGGTGAATCCAGGTGAAAGATATGATCCCTTATTGATGTCACTTGTTAAATCCACTTTAATCAGTGTAGATGAAGGGGAGGAGACGGGTTAAAGAAGGATTTAACTTGATATTAGGAATGTGTTCCTGATCATATTTACTCAGTGTATTTTTCTCCATTTCTTTGTGGTGGACTAGAGTTGAATCTCAAACGACTTCAATGATCCCTGAAAAGCTGTAGTGCAATAATCAGTCAAACTGTAGTCTGTCCAATATCCCTCAAAAGCTGTAGTCTGTCCAATATCCCTCAAAAGCTGTAGTCTGTCCAATATCCCTCAAAAGCTGTAGTCTGTCCAATATCCCTCAAAAGCTGTAGTCTGTCCAATATCCCTCAAAAGTTGTAGTCAAAAGCTGTTGATTAATTATTATTTGAGTGTCTTTCTTAATAACCTCCTGATGTTAATTCTGTCAGGGTTGTGATCAATTCCATTTCAATTCAGAAAGTAAACCCAGTTCCACATTTTCCTCATTGAAAAACATGGGCTGGAATTGGAATTTGTTGGACTTGTTGGATTGACTGGAATCTGACCCCAACCCTGGTCTCTACATAACAGAGTAGGTCTTCTGTCGTCAGGGCTAGTCAGACACTGCACAACATACAGAAAATGAAGGCCCATAATGTTGAAGTTTTGTAAGTTATTAGTATTTTACCTGACCACTTGTGTAATATTTGTATATTCTGGTCGTAGGGTTTCAAAACTATTTCAACAAGACAAATGTTTTAATAAGCCTTATGACGGATCAAACAAATCATCTCCGATTTCATTCAGTGTTCATCTGTAGACCAATTATTTAATATTTATTCTGTACATAGATATTATAGTCAATCACCACATTCAATATATTCCTATTTACATATAGAGCCTCTAGTTTAAAGGAGATCTTATGCTTAGTATGTTTTAATGGTTGTCTATATTTCATACACGAAGAGGGCAGTTTCCTGAATATTTAAAGGGTCAATCTGCAGTTGCTAGATTCATTTTTGGACATATAAAGTAATGATATAGTACCATTAATTCTTGAAGAATATGGCTTAAAAATGCCTCAGGAGCTTAGTTCCACTGTTTTACCCCATCAGAACCCAAAATATAAGTTTGTTTTACTCCAATGTTTGTAAACAAAGTAAACAAAACAGTTTTTATATCCTAATGACATGGTGAAAACTTCAATTTTGATGTCATGGATGGTCAGTCCCTGCATCCATATCTCTAGGAATCTGAGTGATTACATTTCTTCAGCTCAACCCTCCGCTTTTTACCGAAACGGGTGGAGAAAAACACTTTGTTTTTGTTTCAACTGCTTAATTGGCCCTTTAAAGGAGCTAAGATGGAGGAAATAATTATGGCCCTTTATGGTTGGTTACAAGCGTTTCCCATGTTATTAATGAGATTGTCCCTAACACGCAGATGTGTTATTGAGGGGTGAATTTTTGTGTTGAAATAAAGTATTTTGTGTGCATCACAGGTACACTGTATGGCCAAAAGTATGTGGACAATCCTTTAAATTAGTGGATTTGGCTATTTCAGCCACAGAACGGGTGTATAAAATCGAGCACACAGCCATGCAATCTCCATAGACAAACATTGGCAGTAGAATGGCCTTACTGAAGAGCTCAGTGACTTTCAACGTGGCACCCTCACCTCATAGGATGACACCTTTCCAACAAGTCAGTTAGTCAAATTTCTCCCCGGTTAACTGTAAGTGCTGTTAGTGTGAAGTGGAAACGTCTAGGAGCAGCAACAGCTCAGCCGTGAAGTGGTAGGCCACACAAGCTCACAGAACGGGACCGCCAAGTGATGAAGCGTGTAAAAATCGTCTGTCCTCGGTTGCAACATTCACTACCGAGTTCCAAACTGCCTCTGGAAGCAGCAACAGCACAATAACTATTTGTCGGGAGCTTAATGAAATGGGTTTCCATTGCCGAGCAGCCGCATACAGATCACCATGCGCAATGCCAAGTGTCAGCTTTAGTGGTGTAAACCTCGCCACCAATGGACTTTGGAGAAGTGGAAACGTGTTCTCTGGAGTGATGAATTACGCTTCACCATCTGGTAGTCCGACGGAGAAATCTGGGTTTGGCGGATACCAGGAGAACGCTACCTGCCCCAAGGCATAGTGCCAACTAAAGTTTGGTGGAGGAGGAATAATGGTCTGTGGCTGTTTTTCATGGTTCGGGCTAGGCTCAAATGTTCCAGTGAAGGGAAATCTTAACGCTACAGCATATAATGACATTCTAGATGATTCTGTTCCCAACTTTGCGGCAGCAGTTTGGGGAATCCTCTTTCCTGTTTCAGCATGACAATGCCCCCGTGCACAAAGCGAGGTCAATACAGAAATGGTTTGTCAAGATCGGTGTGGAATAACTTGACTGGCCTGCGTAGAACCCTGACCTCAACCCTATCGAACACCTTTGGGATGAACTGGAACGCCGACTGCGAGCCAGGCCTAATCGCCCAACATCAGTGCCCGACCTCACTAATGCTCTTGTGGCTGAATGGAAGAAAGTCCTCAGAACAATGTTCCAACATCTAGTGAAAAGTCTTCCCAGAAGAGTGGAGGCTGTTATAGCAGCAAAGGGGGGAACCAATTCTATATTAATGCCCATGATTTTGGAATGAGATGTTCGAATAGCAGGGGTCCACATACTTTTGGTCATAGTGTAGACATCTATGGTTTTGTTTTAAGATTTGGACTGGTGTGGACCAACCAAATGTGGTCTTGTTTTGAGGCAGAGCTCATTAAAACAAGGTTATTACATATTTCTACCTTTTTGTGTACATTTATTAAGGATCACCATTTAGTTCCTGCCAAGGCAGCAGCTACTCTTCCTGGGGTTTATTAAGGATCACCATGTAGTTCCTGCCAAGGCAGCAGCTACTCTTCCTGGGTTTTATTATGGATCACCGTGTAGTTACTGCCAAGGCAGCAGCTACTCTTCCTGGGGTTTATTAAGGATCACCATTTAGTTCCTGCCAAGGCAGCAGCTACTCTTCCTGGGGTTTATTAAGGATCACCATTTAGTTCCTGCCAAGGCAGCAGCTACTCTTCCTGGGGTTTATTAAGGATCACCATGTAGTCCTGCCAAGGCAGCAGCTACTCTTCCTGGGGTTTATTATGGATCCCCATTAGTTCCTGCCAAGGCAGCAGCTACTCTTCCTGGGGTTTATTAAGGATCACCATTTAGTTCTGCCAAGGCAGCAGCTACTCTTCCTGGGGTTTATTAAGGATCACCATGTAGTTACTGCCAAGGCAGCAGCTACTCTTCCTGGGGTTTATTAAGGATCACCATTTAGTTCTGCCAAGGTAGCAGCTACTCTTCCTGGGGTTTATTAAGGATCACCATTTAGTTCTGCCAAGGTAGAAGCTACTCTTCCTGGGGTTTATTAAGGATCACCATGTAGTTCCTGCCAAGGTAGCAGCTACTCTTCCTGGGGTTTATTAAGGATCAACATTTAGATCCTGCCAAGGCAGCAGCTACTCTTCCTGGAGTTTATTAAGGATCAACATTTAGATCCTGCCAAGGCAGCAGCTACTCTTCCTGGAGTTTATTAAGGATCACCATGTAGTTCTGCCAAGGCAGCAGCTACTCTTCCTGGGGTTTATTAAGGATCAACATTTAGATCCTGCCAAGGCAGCAGCTACTCTTCCTGGAGTCCAGCAACATTAAGGCAGTTTATATACAACAACAAAAATATTACATGAAATACATTTCATATCACTTTTCACAACAGATAGTGTTTGCCCTCAGGCCACTACTCTACTACCACATACCTGTGTAGGATGAGAGAATGACATTCATACATTATCCATAATTATGTCTTTCTTTATAGTACAGATCAGGGACCCATAATCCTGTTACCTGATTTACATTTTTGGGGAAAACGTTGCATACAGAAACAGGGAGATTTTACCGTAATTCTGTTACCAAACTGCATCTGCACAGTTCTTCCAGTAAATATGTTTTTGTGAAATATTTGTTTGAAGTAGTCCTTGTGCATAGAGTTGTATGGTTTGTTAAACTTTTACATCAATGGTTTTTGTTTGGCATCTATTTTAAACGTGTGAAATTAGATTTGAAAAACGATGTAAATACTTTTCATTTGATACCAGAATTTTTTCTTAATTAACCTTTTATTTAACTAGGCAAGTCCGTTACAATGATCGCCTACACTGGCCAAACCCTTACGACGCAATTTTGCACCGCCCTATGGGACTCCCAATCATGGCCAGTTGTGGTGATTACAGCCTGGAATCGAACCAGGGTCTGTGGTGACGCCTCTAGCACTGAGATGCAGTGTCTTACACCGCTGCGCCACTCGGGAGCACTGGGACATTAGACATCCCACGAAAAATGGGTTGTGAACTAATTTGTATATTTTAGCCATTCATTCACCCATGTCTTCTGGTTAACGGTTTGCTTGTAAAATACACCTTGTCCACTAGAGGGCTGTCTTTTACCACTTAGAACCCTCAGTAGGTTGGTTGTCATAGAGACAAAACTCTTAGATGATGGATGAGAGCCAATCATCAGAAGCCATTTGGTTGCTCCTGAAATGGCACCTTATTCCCCATATAGTCAACTACTTATGACCAGAGCCCTATTTATTTTAACCTTTTAATTTAATCTTTTTTTAACTAGGTAAGTCCGTTAAGACCAAATTCTTATTTACAATTGTGGTTTACCCCAGCCAAATCCTAACCCGGACGACGCTGGGCTAATTGTGCACTGCCCTATGGGACTCCCAATCACGGATGGTTGTGATTACAGCCTGGAATCGAACCAGGGTCTGTGGTGACGCCTCTAGCACTGAGATGCAGTGTCTTACACCGCTGCGCCACTCGGGAGCACTGGGACATCAGACATTCCACTGCTCTCATGGGTTGTGAACGAATTTGTATATTTTAGCCATTCATTCACGCATGTCTTCCTGTCATGACTAGACCAATCGGGGATTGTCATTGGCTGATAATGGCAGCCAACTTGTCATTGCAGCCATTCCTGGACTCCCCTTTTCTACTGCACCGTTGGAATTGAAATCATAGTACCATGTTGGTCTTCTTATTGACTGCCAATCATAGGCTATTATTCACCGTTTTCCCAAGAGAACCCCTTTCAACATCTAGGCTGTAACCTGAGGCGCTGAGAAATTCTCCATGTTGTTTAATGTCTTCCATGCTGTTACATGGCTCCCTTTTGGTGCTGAAAAATGACATCTGATTGACACTCATGCAGTCTTTGATCACGTTAGGCCTGCAGTACAAAGTGTCAGATCTGGACCGTTTTACCCCAAAACCCTGCCTGAGAAAAAATACTGCTGTTTTGTGAAATGACATCTTAGAGAGAATCTATAGGAATCATCAGAAGAGAGACTGTGGAATCTGAAAGCCTTCGGTTACCTTCCACACAACTAATCAGCCAAATATCAAGAGGTTTGGCTCATCTGACGAAATAGGCAGTTTGCTAATGGGTCTGGATACTGAAAGACAATTTGGGGTGTTTGAGTAGATGTTGACAGTCAGATGGGTGCGAGAATAGGCTAGAGGGGTGCGAGAATAGGCTAGAGGGGTGCGAGAATAGGCTAGAGGGGTGCGAGAATAGGCTAGAGGGGTGCGAGAATAGGCTAGAGGGGTGCGAGAATAGGCTAGAGGGGTGCGAGAATAGGCTAGAGGGGTGCGAGAATAGGCTAGAGGGGTGCGAGAATAGGCTAGAGGGGTGCGAGAATAGGCTAGAGGGGTGCGAGAATAGGCTAAAGGGGTGCGAGAATAGGCTAGAGGGGTGCGAGAATAGGCTAGAGGGGTGCGAGGGTAGATGGGTGAGAGACAATTACCTGAGAAAGGGACATGGGGTTGATTTGGCTGCGTTTACATCAATCAACTCAGATTTTTTGCCAATAATTGGGGAAATATCAGAATTAGGCTTCCTGTGTAAACACAGCCTTTGTGATCCAGTATGTTTGGATGAACAGGAGAAAATACTGACTTGTGAAGATTCTCATTCCCAGACACTTCCTCCGAAATGCGCAAAGAGCCTGGTGGACCAGATAAACTTGGTCTTTGTTAGCCAGTACAGAGAGCCGGGAGAAACTCCCAGCGCAAACCGTAGGCACTGGTTTAATCTACAAACCAATCATCTCCCACAACACCTTCCCCCTAACCCTCCCCGTACGTTAGCACACCACAAGCACAGAGCCACGCCTCGCAGTCTTGTGATTCGCTAAAATTAAATTCCTATTAGAATTCTATGGGCACTCACACCAAGGCCAACCTTTTGATTGGTTGATATCCCAGGCCTATATGCACTGTGCACAATAGCCTGAGGACGAGGTTAGTGAAGATGCAGAAACATGGAGATCACGACTTATGATTATCACCATTTCCCCAACAGTGTGTAAAAAGCACAATAGGAAAGAGATGTAGATGATTTATTTCTACTTTGGAAAGTAAATTAAGAACAAATTCTTATTTACAATGACGGCCTAGGAACAGTGGGTTAACTGCCTTGTTCAGCGGCAGAATAACAGATTTTTACCTTGTCAGCTCGGGGATTCGATCTAGTGACCTTTCTGTTACTGGTCCAACGCTCTAACCACTAGGCTACCTGCCGCCCCAATATATCCATACTGTTGATGATGACATGCCCCCCCTGGGTATAAACTGATTGAATTAACATTGTTTTCATGTCATTTCAACAACAACAAATCAATGTGATGACGTTGAATCAATGTGGGAAACTGATTGGATTTGCAAAAAGTCCATCAACGTAAAGGGAATTTTAGTATTTTTTGGGGGTGACTACTTTTCACACACTTTATAATGAGGGGAAATGGTAACCATGCTCATGTTACTGCAGCATTCTCAAGATACGTATGGGGTTATGGGGAGGATAAGTATGGGGTTATGGGGAGGATACGTATGGGGTTATGGGGAGGATACGTATGGGGTTATGGGGAGGATAAGTATGGGGTTATGGGGAGGATAAGTATGGGGTTATGGGGAGGATAAGTATGGGGTTATGGGGAGGATAAGTATGGGGTTATGGGGAGGATAAGTATGGGGTTATGGGGAGGATAAGTATGGGGTTATGGGGAGGATAGGTATGGGGTTATGGGGAGGATAAGTATGGGGTTATGGGGAGGATAAGTATGGGGTTATGGGGAGGATAAGTATGGGGTTATGGGGAGGATACGTATGGGTTTATGGGGAGGATACGTATGGGTTTATGGGGAGGATACGTATGGGTTTATGGGGAGGATACGTATGGGGTTATGGGGAGGATACGTATGGGTTTATGGGGATGATACGTATGGGGTTATGGGGAGGATACGTATGGGGTTTAGGGGGAGGATACGTATGGGGTTATGGGGAGGATACGTATGGGGTTTAGGGGGAGGATACGTATGGGGTTTAGGGGGAGGATACGTATGGGGTTTAGGGGGAGGATACGTATGGGGTTTAGGGGGAGGATACGTATGGGGTTTAGGGGGAGGATACGTATGGGGTTTAGGGGGAGGATACGTATGGGGTTTAGGGGGAGGATACGTATGGGGTTTAGGGGGAGGATACGTATGGGGTTTATGGGGAGGACGTGAGCTTGTTTTGCCCTCGCCACCATTTATCTTCACCTGCGATCGATAGCTTCATTTGTGCGGTCCTCTCTTGATGAAGATAATATTTTTGGGGAGCTGATCTTTCTGTCTTCTCAAGGACTGTATTGAACCATGTGAATGAGAGAAATAATGGACATCTGTCTACTCCATCTTCCCTGTTATTGACTCAGTGCTTTAAACACGGTGTTTTTATAATGAGGGGAATGGGGATGATGGGGAAGAAGTCCGGACAACGTAGTTAAGGTGCAGGAGAATAGAAGATGAGATGTTTGATATCTCGGGGCTCTTTTCAATCCGCTTTGTGGGAGTTCAGATTTACAACGTGATTGAAAATGTAACGTTCCTGATTTTCAACAGAGACTGCATTCACGGTAAACGCTGCGTATGTCGGCTAAGTCGAAAATTACCTTTACATTTCTATTGTGGAATCTGTAACGCTTCAGGTTCCCAGACTGAACAGAGCCCTTAATTGTGGTTGGAAATGGTGATGTCATCAACACTGAGTGGCAGAATGGTTTTACTGTCTTCATTCCTATGTTCCTCTTTATCCAGAGGCAAATATGGAGATTCTGTACGTACATACATACAATACATATATAAGGTGTATATACTTTATGTACATACACTGTATTTGCTGTTCATGTTGGACAGGGTGAGCTCCAAACGCCCCCGCTCTCGTCAACAGTTGTCCCATTTTGAGTTTGTGTTTTATGTAACCACATGGGGGTGTTGTCATAGCTCCGTGGATAGCTTATATAAATTGATTAAGCATCTGCTTCTCATACTTTTTTCAAATGTATATAAAGGAATAGTTAGTTTTTTTATAAAGCACTTTGAATATTGAAAGGACACATGCATTTATTTTTGTAAGTACATTTTAATGTGTTGTGCACTCAGCCAAAACACACACTATAGTAGATTGGGAAAACATAACACGTATTGCCTGCTGTGATGATAACCCATAAAGGTGCAACATATTTCCTCTTTGACAAGTTACTCTGTTTTGAAGCATGACTAACAAAGACGTGACTCACACAACTGATGTCTCATGGCATGCGACCATTGTATATGGCAAATTGGCGACACAATGACTTTAAGACCACATGAATTAAAGTGTTTCTGAACATGGGGGGGGGTGGACAGCGGTGGAACATATGGGGATAGGTTCTATAATCTCTGCCATAATCAATGCTGAGTTCTGAGAAAATCCAACATGACAGTTTACAGATGACAGTTCAACATACCATGTTTCAACAAGCAATTTCATGTATTTTATATAATAACAGACATGACTTTTTTAAAGCTGAAATCCACAAAAGGGCAAACGCCAGCACATGTGTGATTGTTTTTGTTGATGAAACCGAGTTATGGAGTGTCCAGCATCGTGAAAATAAATAATGACAGTAGGTACGCTGTTGATCTGTCGCGCGTCCAATGATGATGATGTCAGAGGGAGTCATTTATTTGTTGTAAAAGGACGTGTCAGTTTTACCGTTATGGATTCCACCTTTAACGCTTTGACCCTAGCGACAACAGGGGCCAAGTTAAGGTAACTGGAACTCTGAGGCATTCTGTTATGTGTTGTACTGTGTCTGATCTACTTCCTTATTGGTTCTATTGGATGTGAATACGCTGTAGACACTTGTTGTCCCATTGGCAGTATTCTCAACCAAATAAACATTTCACACACAGACACGTCGACGATCAAAAACAGTGTCCAGATAGAAGGTGAAGAATCACTCAAAGGGTTGGAATGCAGACTGTCGACGTTGAAGTTCAGTAATGCTGCTTCGAGGAGCTTGTTATCTGAGAGTGTCTGTCTTGGAAGACACATGAGCTTCTGTTAAATCAGACACAGTTCAAATGGATGAAAACATTTCCCTCTGTCCTTTCCCTTGCTTCATCAAACAACATTGGAATACAGAGGTGAGGCAAGACAGACAATGCTTCGGCTCTACAGTTGTTCATTGTGACTTCTGTCTTTGTTTGTTGAAGTTTATTTTCATCAACAACAAAAAAAGAAGCTCAACTGAAATGTTTCTAGAGTGGGTTAACAAGCCAACCACTGTTTGAACATTGACACACTCATGTTTCTAGGGTGGGTTAACTAGCCAACCACTGTTTGGACATTGACACACTGTACTACTCCAGTCCTTACAGAACATGGTCATTAATGGTTGTTGCTTCTCCAGTCCTCCCACTGTGTGGCGTAGTCTTCTATACACTCATTTCCAGCCAGAACAAGTAAACATCTGGCTGCCTTTAGAAGACAGCGTCCTACGAAGCACCCCTCATATTAAAGGCCCAATGCATACATTTTTATCTCAATCTTTAACGATTAAGTACCTTAATGTGATTGTTTTGAATCAAAATGGTCAAAACGAAACAATGGCTTCTTAACAAGAGCAATTTCTCATGCAAGAACTTTGAAAGGACTGTCTGGGAGGAGGAGAAAACTGAAAACTAACTGTTATTGGCTGAGTTTTGCCAAAACTCCATCCCACCAAAACAGGCTGAAATTTCAGGCAGTCTTTACAAACAGCTCTTACACTAATAGTGCATCATCATAATTTAAAAAATGTCACAGTATTATCCCAACCTAAATATACACTGCTCAAAAAAATAAAGGGAACACTTAAACAACACAATGAAACTCCAAGTCAATCACACGTCTGTGAAATCAAACTGTCCACTTAGGAAGCAACACTGATTGACAATAAATTTCACATGCTGTTGTGCAAATGGAATAGACAAAAGGTGGAAATTATAGGCAATTAGCAAGACACCCCCCAAAAAGGAGTGATTCTGCAGGTGGTGACCACAGACAACTTCTCAGTTCCTATGCTTCCTGGCTGATGTTTTGGTCACTTTTGAATGCTGGCGGTGCTCTCACTCTAGTGGTAGAATGAGACTGAGTCTACAACCCACACAAGTGGCTCAGGTTGTGCAGTTCATCCAGGATGGCACATCAATGCGAGCTGTGGCAAAAAGGTTTGCTGTGTCTGTCAGCGTAGTGTCCAGAGCATGGAGGCGCTACCAGGAGACAGGCCAGTACATCAGGAGACGTGGAGGAGGCCGTAGGAGGGCAACAACCTAGCAGCAGGACCGCTACCTCAGCCTTTGTGCAAGGAGGTGCACTGCCAGAGCCCTGCAAAATGACCTCCAGCAGGCCACAAATCTGCATGTGTCAGCATATGGTCTCACAAGGGGTCTGAGGATCTCATCTCGGTACATAATGGCAGTCAGGCTACCTCTGGCGAGCACATGAAGGGCTGTGCGGCCCCACAAAGAAATGCCACCCCACATCATGACTGACCCACCGCGAATTTGCCAATCTTGGTGTTCTCTAGCAAATGCCAAACGTCCTGCACGGTGCTGGGCTGTAAGCACAACCCCCACCTGTGGACGTCGGGCCCTCATACCACCCTCATGGAGTCTGTTTCTGACCGTTTGAGCAGACACATGCACATTTGTGGCCTGCTGGAGGTAATTTTGCAGGGCTCTGGCAGTGCACCTCCTGGCACAAAGGCGGAGGTAGCGGTCCTGCTGCTGGGTTGTTGCCCTCCTACGGCCTCCTCCACGTCTCCTGATGTACTGGCCTGTCTCCTGGTAGCGCCTCCATGCTCTGGACACTACGCTGACAGACACAGCAAACCTTTTTGCCACAGCTCACATTGATGTGCCATCCTGGATGAACTGCACTACCTGAGCCACTTGTGTGGGTTGTAGACTCCGTCTCATGTTACCACTAGAGTGAGAGCACCGCCAGCATTCAAAAGTGACCAAAACATCAGCCAGGAAGCATAGGAACTGAGAAGTTGTCTGTGGTCACCACCTGCAGAATCACTCCTTTTTTGGGGGTGTCTTGCTAATTGCCTATAATTTCCGCCTTTTGTCTATTCCATTTGCACAACAGCATGTGAAATTTATTGTCAATCAGTGTTGCTTCCTAATTGGAGAGTTTGATTTCACAGAAGTGTGATTGACTTGGAGTTACATTGTGTTGTTTAAGTGTTCCCTTTATTTTTTTGAGCAGCGTATATCAAACACAAATAAATCACGTTTTTGACTGCACTGGGCCTTTATGCGTCCTACAAAGTACCCTCCATATTAAGCGTCCTACGAAGGGCCCTCCATTACCTCCTAAGCATCCTACAAAGTGCCCTCCATATTAAGAGCACTATGAAGGGCCCTCCATTACCTCCTAAGCATCCTACAAAGTGCCCTCCATATTTTGAGCACTATGAAGGGCCCTCCATTACCTCCTAAGCATCCTACAAAGTGCCCTCCATATTTTGAGCACTATGATGGGCCCTCCATGTTGACGGTGGTGACGAAGCACCTCTGGAACAATCTCTCAGGGTCGGGTGGCTGGTTGTCACAGTCCAGCTTCCTGCTGAAGAAGTGCTTCCTGAAGCCGTGAGGGCCGATGGAAGGTGCTGGGCCGGAGTGGCTGGGGCCCTCACTGGGTTCCAACCCTGGAATATCGAGACACACACGCAGGCACACATGCACGCATGCACAGACACACACACACGCGCACGCGCGCAGACACACACACACTGCAGCTTTACTTGTTCATTGTGAGATAGAAATGTGTGTTTTTGCAGTCCTCTTTTTTTCCCAACCAGACATCACTAGCTGGCCCATTATTATGGTATGTCACTAGCTGGCCCATCATTATGGTATGTCACTAGCTGGCCCATCATTATGGTATGTCACTAGCTGGCCCATCATTATGGTATGTCACTAGCTGGCCCATCATTATGGTACGCCACTAGCTGGCCCATCATTATGGTACGTCACTAGCTGGCCCATCATTATGGTATGTCACTAGCTGGCCCATCATTATGGTATGTCACTAGCTGGCCCATCATTATGGTATGTCACTAGCTGGCCTATCATTATGGTATGTCACTAACTGACCCATTATTATGGTATGTCACTACCTGGCCCATCATTATGGTATGTCCCAAGCAAGACAATAATGATGGTATGTCACTAACTGGCCCATCATTATGGTATGTCACTAGCTGGCCCATCATTATGGTATGTCGCTAACTGGCCCATCATTATGGTATGTCACTAGCTGGCCCATCATTATGGTATGTCACTAGCTGGCCCATCATTATGGTATGTCACTAGCTGGCCCATCATTATGGTACGCCACTAGCTGGCCCATCATTATGGTACGTCACTAGCTGGCCCATCATTATGGTATGTCACTAGCTGGCCCATCATTATGGTATGTCACTAGCTGGCCCATCATTATGGTATGTCACTAGCTGGCCTATCATTATGGTATGTCACTAACTGACCCATTATTATGGTATGTCACTACCTGGCCCATCATTATGGTATGTCCCAAGCAAGACAATAATGATGGTATGTCACTAACTGGCCCATCATTATGGTATGTCACTAGCTGGCCCATCATTATGGTATGTCGCTAACTGGCCCATTATTATGTTATGCCACTAGCTAATCCATCATTATCGTGTGTTACTAGCTGGCCCATCATTATGGTATGTCACTAACTGGCTCATTATTATGGTATGTCACTAACTGGCCCATCATTATGGTATGTCACTAGCTGGCCCATCATTATGGTATGTCACTAATTGGCCCAGCATTATGGTATGCCACTAATTGGCCCATCATTATGGTATGTTGCTAATTGGCCCATCATTATGGTATGTCACTAGCTGGCCCATCATTATGGTATGCCACTAGCTGGCCCATCATTATGGTATGCCACTAACTGGCCAATTATTATGGCATGTGACTAGCTGGCCCATTATTATGGCATGTGACTAGCTGGCCCATGATTATGGTATGTCACTAGCTGGCCCATCATTATGGTATGCCACTAGCTAGCCCATCAGTATTGTGTGTTACTAGCTGGCCCATTATTATGGTATGCCACTAGCTAGCCCATCATTATCGTGTGTTACTAGCTGGCCCATCATTATGGTATGTCACTAGCTGGCCCATCATTATGGTATGTCACTAGCTGTCCCATCATTATGGTATTTCACTAACTGGCTCATTATTATGGTATGTCACTAACTGGCCCATCATTATGGTACGTCACTAGCTGGCCCATCAATTTGGTATGTCACTAGCTGGCCCATCATTATGGTATGTCGCTAACTGGCTCATTATTATGTATGTCACTAGCTGGCCCATCATTATGGTACGTCACTAGCTGGCCCATCATTATGGTACGTCACTAGCTGGCCCATCATTATGGTATGTCACTAGCTGGCCCATCATTATGGTATGTCCCAAGCAAGACAATAATAATGATATTTCACTAACTGGCCCATCATTATGATATCTCACTAACTGGCCCATCATTATGGTATGTCACTAACTGGCCCATCATTATGGTATTTATTTATTTATTTTATTTCACCTTTATTTAACCAGGTAGGCAAATTGAGAACACGTTCTCATTTACAATTGCGACCTGGCCAAGATAAAGCAAAGCAGTTCGACACATACAACAACACATAGTTACACATGGAGTAAAACAAACATACAGTCAATAATACAGTGAAAAATAAGTCTATATACAATATGAGCAAGTGAGGTGAGATAAGGGAGGTGAAGGCAAACAAAATATATATATAAATAAATAAAAATATAAAAAGGCCATGGTGGCGAAGTAAATACAATATAGCAAGTAAAAAATAACACTGGAATGGTTGGTTTGCAGTGGAAGAAGGTGCAAAGTAGAGATAGAAATAATGGGGTGCAAAGGAGCAAAATAAATAAATACAGTAGGTAAAGAGGTAGTTGTTTAGGCTAAATTATAGATGGGCTATGTACAGGTGCAGTAATCTATGAGCTGCTCTGACAGCTGGTGCTTAAAGCTAGTGAGGGAGATAAGTGTTTCCAGTTTCAGAGATTTTTGTAGTTCATTCCAGTCATTGGCAGCAGAGAACTGGAAGGAGAGGCGGCCAAAGGAAGAATTGGTTTTGGGGGTGACCAGAGAGATATACCTGCTGGAGCGCGTGCTACGAGTGGGCGTTGCTATGGTGACCAGCGAGCTGAGATAAGGGGGGACTTTACCTAGCAGCGTCTTGTAGATGACCTGGAGCCAGTGGGTTTGGCGACGAGTGTGAAGCGAGGGCCAGCCAACGAGAGCGTACAGGTCGCAGTGGTGGGTAGTATATGGGGCTTTGGTGACAAAACGGATGGCACTGTGATAGACTGCATCCAATTTATTGAGTAGGGTTTTGGAGGCTATTTTGTAAATGACATCACCGAAGTCGAGGATTGGTAGGATGGTCAGTTTTACAAGGGTATGTTTGGCAGCATGAGTGAAGGATGCTTTGTTGCGGAATAGGAAGCCGATTCTAGATTTAACTTTGGATTGGAGATGCTTGATGTGAGTCTGGAAGGAGATACCATAATATGTCACTAGCTGGCCCATCAATTTGGTATGTCACTAGCTGGCCCATCATTATGGTATGTCACTAGCTGGCCCATCATTATGGTATGTCGCCAACTGGCCCATTATTATGGTGTGCCACTAGCTAGCCCATCATTATGGTGTGTTACTAGCTGGCCCATCATTATGGTATGTCACTAGCTGGCCCATCATTATGGTATGTCACTAGCTGGCCCATCATTATGGTATGCCACTAGCTGGTCCATCATTATGGTATGTCACTAGCTGGCCCATCATTATGGTATGTCACTAACTGGCCCATCATTATGGTATGTCACTAGCTGGCCCATCATTATGGTATATCACTAGCCGGCCCATTATTATGGTATGTCGCCACCTCTGGTCACTTGTGTTACCTGGTGCTCGTAGTGGTAGGCCGTTGTCCAGGCGACTGGGCTTAGTGGCGATGAAGAGGTAGCAGAGGACACAGACTGTGATGAGGAAGGCCAGGAGGACCACCGCTGCTATGGACAGACCTATCAGAGCCCCAAAGCTGGGGAGTGAGAGAAGGAAGAGGGGGAGGTGAGGGGGAGAGGGAGGGGATGGAGAGGGGGGAGAGAGAAGGGAAGAGGAGAGAGAGAGATGAGGGGAGTGGGAGGGGATGGAGAGGGGGAGAGAGAAGGGAAGAGGAGAGAGAGAGATGATGGGAGAGGGAGGGGATGGAGAGGGGGAGAGAGAAGGGAAGAGGAGAGAGAGAGATGATGGGAGAGGGAGGGGATGGAGAGGGGGAGAGAGAAGGGAAGAGGAGAGAGAGAGGTGAGGGGAGAGAGGAGGGAGAAAAAAGAGGAAGAGAAGAGAACACATCAAAAGAGAGTGAAAGAGCGAGTCTCAACATCAACAGTGAAGAGGTGACTTTGGGATGCTGGCCTTCTAGGCAGAGTTGCAAGGAAAAAATACATATCTCAGACTGGCCAATAAAAAATAAAAGATTAAGACGGGCAAAAGAACACAGACACTGGACAGAGGAACTCTGCCTAGAAGGCCAGCATCCCGAAGTCGCCTCTTCACTGTTGACGTTGAGACAGGTGTTTTGTGGGTACTATTTAATGAAGCTGCCAGCTGAGGACTTGTGATGCTTCTGTTTCTCAAACTAGACACTCTAATGTACTTGTCCTCTTGCTCAGTTGTGCACCGGGGTCTCCCACTCCTCTTTCTATTCTGGTTAGAGCCAGTCTGCGCTGTTCTGTGACGGGAGTAGTACACAGCATTGTACGAGATCTTCCGTTTCTTGGCAATTTCTTGTATGGAATAGCCTTAATTTCTCAGAACAAGAATAGACTGACGAGTTTCAGAAGAAAGTTCTTTGTTTCTGGCCATTTTGAGCCTGTAATCAAACCCATAAATGCTCATGCTCCAGATACTCAACTAGTCTAAAGAAGGCCAGTTTCATTGCTTCTTTAATCAGGACAACAGTTTTCAGCTGTGCTAACATAATTGCAAAAGGGTTTTCTAATGATCAATTAGCATTTTAAAATGATAAACTTGGATTAGATAACACAGCGTGCCATTGGAACAAAGGAGTGATGGTTGCTGATAATGGGCCTCTGTACGCCTATGTGGATATTCCATTAGAAATCAGTTGTTTCCAGCTACAATAGTCATTTACAACAATAACAATGTCTACACTGTATTTCTGATCAATTTGATGTTATTTTATTGGACAAAAAATGTGCTTTTCTTTAAAGAACAAGGACATTTCTAAGTGACCCCAAACTTTTAATCAGTAGTGTATGTTGCAGAGTCTACAGGAAATCACGGACTACAAAAAGAGAACCAGCCACGTCACGGACACCGACGTCACGCTTCCAGACAAACTAAACACCTTTTTTGCCCTCTTTGAGGGTAATACAGTGCCACTATCATGGCCCGCTAACAAGAACTGTGCCCCCCCCCCCCCCTTCTCCTTGGACGACGTGAGTAAAACATTTAAACATGTTAACCCACGCAAGGCTGCTGGCCCAGACGGCATCCCTAGCCGTGTCCTCAGAGCATGCGCAGACCAGCTGGCTGGTGTGTTTACGGACATATTCAATCTCTCCCTATCCCAGTCTGCTGTCCCCACATGTTTCAAGATGGCCACCATTGTTCCTCTACCCAAGAAGGCAAAGATAACTGAACTAAATGACTACCGCCCCGTAGCACTCACTTCTGTTATCATTAAGTGCTTTGAGAGACTAGTCAAGGATCATATCACCGGCCACGCTAGACCCACTTCAGTTTGCATACTGCCCTAACAGGTCCACAGACAATGCAATCACCATCACACTGCCCTATCCCATCTGGACAAGAGGAATACCTATGTAAGAAAGCTGTTCATTGACTTCAGCTCACCATTCAACACCATAGTACCCTCCAAGCTCATCATCAAGCTGGAGGCCCTGGGCCTCAACCCCGCCCTGTGCAATTAGGTCCTGGACTTTCTGACGGGCCGTCCACAGGTGGTGAAGGTAGGAAAAAACATTTCCACCTCGCTGACCCTCAACACTGGGGCCCCACAAGGGTGCGTACTCAGCCCCCTCCTGTACTCCCTGTTTGCCCACGACTGCGTGGCCATGCACGCCTCCAACTCAATCATCAAGTTTACAGACAACACAACAGTAGTAGGCCTGATTACCAACAACGATGAGTCAGCCTACAGGGAGGAGGTGAGGGCCCACAGAAAAACAACCTCTCACTCAACGCCAACAAAACAAAGGAGATGATCGTGGACTTCAGGAAACAGCAGAGAGAGCACCCCCATATCCACATCGAAGGGATAGCAGTGGAGAAATGGAAAATTCCTCGGCATACACATCACGGACAAACTGAAATGGTCCACCCACACAGACAGTGTGGTGAAGAAGGCGCAACAGCCTCAGGAGGCTGAAGAAATTTGGCTTGTCACCCAAAACCCTGACTAACTTCTACAGATCCACAATCGAGAGCATCCTATCAGGCTGTATCTCAGCCTGGTATGGCAACTGCTCCGCCCATAACCGTAAGGAGGGTAGTGAGGTCTGCACAACGCAGGAAGGCCAAAAAGCTCATCAAGGACAACAACCACCAGAGCCACTGCCTGTTCACCCCACTATCTTCCACAAGGCAAGGTCAGTACAGGTGTATCAAAGCTGGGACCGAGAGATAGAAGCTATTCTTCAATCTCAAGGCCATCAGACTGCTAAACAGCCATCACTAACTCAGAGAGGCTGCTGCCTACACTGAGACTCAATCACTGGCCACTTTAACAAATGGATCACTAGTCACTTTAAACAGTGGCACATTAAATAATGCCACTTTAATAATATTTACATATCTTGCATTACTCATATCACATGTATATACTCTATTTTATACCGTCTAGTTGCACCTTGCTCATGCTGCTCGGCCATCACTCATCCATATATTTATATGTACATATTCTCATTCACCCCTGTTATATTTGTGTGTATTAGGTAGTTGTTGGGGAATTGTTATATTACTTGTTAGATATTACTGGACTGTCAGAACTAGAAGCACAAGCATTTCGCTACACTCATAATAACATCTGCTGACAATGTGTATATGACCAATAACATTTGATTCAATTTGATTTGAAATCTCCTTCCAAAAAGGTTCATTAACCATTTCCCATGATCAATTTGAACTTTTACACATTTTCATGTTGAATTTTAATTGAGGTATTTATCACCTTCCATAAGATTGGCATACAATAGCCTATAAGATCACCATAACTCCAGTGCAAACCAATTGAAATGTGAAGATCCTATAAATCTGTTATCAGTATCATAAAAAATATCCTTCATTCTAGTGTATTAATCGTGTGCGCTTTGCTGTATAATTATGATCAACAACCTCTCTCATCTTGTGGTTTCTTGAGATAAAACAAAGCGTCATAGTCTACCCATGTAATAACCCTACAAGAACTATGTCCAAAAAGCACACCATCACAAAGGCTAGTAAAGATCCCTTACGTACCTGAGCCACCACATGTATCCATACTCATAAGGGAAAAAGCTGTTGGGATCATCACAGCAATACTTGATATCGTTAAATCCGCAGCAGAATGTCGCGCTCGGATCGCTCCCTTCTTTAGGACAGGAAGAGCCGTTCATAAACACATTCTCTGCGCTGTAGTAGCTGGTGCACTCCGAACTCATGCTGGTAGAAAACACACTCTAAAGGAGAAGAGTCGGAGAGATGATTTTCTTAGATGTTTAAAGGTCTCATTGTAATTCTATCCACACATTGCTCTGCTGAAAAGTGCAAAACATTTATTCCAAGGATGCCACTGAAATGGGACTAAACTTTGCACCTCGACATATCATATAGAGTTCTAGAGCACCCCTCCCATCTCTCTCTCTCTCTCTCTTTCTTTCTCTCTCTCTCTCCAACAGTGAAGAGAAAAACTGGATAGGAGACAAACCATATCTCTACAAAAGTGGACTACTTCATTAAATCATATCTAATCCATTTTATCTTGCTTTGATGTCACAAACATGAAGGGCTACATTTTGGTTTCTTAAACTTTCTTAATAAGTAGACTGACATCCTTAGCCTGGCTGCCATGTGTGTTCAGCTATTTCATTCCACTCCTTGTACTCTGTGTCATTTGCCTTTGGAATGTTAACACTACTGGTACCTAGACTACTCTAAGCTTGAATTGAACGTAGGAGGTTTGCATGAAACATGATTGATGTAATCAATGTGAATACAATAATATGAAAACCTTAAAGAAAGAGTGCCTTCCACTTCATGTGTAGATAAATGATTGCATTGAACATGTCTAAGAAGTACTAATTTCAAACTGCAACAAACCCACTAAGCATTTACCATCAGGCGACGTCTTTTGGATGTCTTTTAGATATTCTTTTGGTGCGGTCCGAACCGGCCTTGATTTGACCTAAAAAAGGCATCTAAGATTGGTTCAGATTTGGTCCCATCCGGACTGGCCTTTATTTGGCCCAAATATAGACGTCCATGATAAGTCCAGTAGGGTTTTTGCCGTTCATGCCACAACCAGGGTTTGTTGTTCGCTACATTGGTGTCAGAAATGGAAAGGCAGCCATGACCGTTAAACATCATCACTGGTAACCTAAGCATTATGGTGGAATCTCCTTCTACTAGCCCAGAATTCCACTGATCCTGCTTTTAGACTTGTGGAAAATACTGTAGTGAACGAGTAAAGGCCTACACTTCCCACTAAGCATTTAACGACGTCAACGTCTTTGAGATTACTTTTTTTGGTTCTGTCCATACCAGCTGTCTTTTTTGGGGTCTTGTTTTGGTGCAGTCCGGACTAGTCTTGATTTCAACGTCCAAGGTTTGGTTCAGATTTGGTCCGGAACGGACCAAATCTGAAGCAATCGTAGACATCTCTGTTTCACAAGTTTGAACAGCACAGTACAGTAGAGCCCAACCAGGTACAGTACAGTACAGTAACTAAAAGTAGAGGACAGTCGTGGCCAAAAGATTTGAGAATGACACATATTAATTTACACAAAGTTTGCTGCTTCAGTGTCTTTTGATATTTTTGTCAGATGTTACTATGGAATATTGAAGTATAATTACAAGCATTTCATAAGTGTCAAAGGCTTTTATTGGCAATTACATGAAGTTGATGCAAAGAGTCAATATTTGCAGTGTAGACCCTTCTTTTTCAAGACCTCTGCAATCCGCCCTGGCAGGCTGTCAATTACCTTCTGGGCCACATCCTGACTGATGGCAGCCCATTCTTGCATAATAAATACTTGAAGTTTGTCAGAATTTGTGGGTTTTTGTTTGTCCACCCACCTCTTGAGGATTGACCACAAGTTCTCAATGGGATTAAGGTCTGGGGAGTTTCCTGGCCATGGACCCAAAATATCGATGTTTTGTTCCCCGAGCCACTTAGTTATCACTTTTGCCTTATGGCAAGGTGCTCCATCATGCTGGAAAAGGCATTGTTCGTGATCAAACTGTTCCTGGATGGTTGGGAGAAGTTGCTCTTGAGGATGTGTTGGTACCATTATTTATTCATGGCTGTGTTCTTAGGCAAAATTGTGAGTGTGCCCACTCCCTTGGCTGAGAAGCAACCCCACACATGAATGGTCTCAGGATGCTTTACTGTTGGCATGACACAGGACTGATGGTAGCACTCACTTTGTCTTCTCCGGACAAGCTTTTTTCCGGATGCCCCAAACAATCGGAAAGGGGATTCATCAGAGAAACTGACTTTACCCCAGTCCTCAGCAGTCCAATCCCTGTACCTTTTGCAGAATATCAGTCTGTCCCTGATATTTTTCTTGGAGAGAAGTGGCTTCTTTGCTGCCCTTCTTGACACCAGGCCATCCTCCAAAAGTCTTCGCCTCACTGTGCGTGCAGATGCACTCACACCTGCCTGCTGCCATTCCTGAGCAAGCTCTGTACTGGTGGTCCCCCGATCCCGCAGCTGAATCAACTGTAGGAGACGGTCCTGGCGCTTGCTGGACTTTCTTGGGCACCCTGAAGCCTTCTTCAAAACAATTGAACCGCTCTCCTTGAAGTTCTTGATGATACGATAAATGGTTGATTTAGGTGCAATCTTACTGGCAGCAATATCCTTGCCTTTGAAGCCCTTTTTGTGCAAAGCAATGATGACGGCACGTGTTTCCTTGCAGGTAAGCATGTTTGACAGAGGAAGAACAATGATTCCAAGCACCACCCTCCTTTAGAAGCTTCCAGTTTGTTATTCGAACTCAATCAGCATGACAGAGTGATCTCCAGCCTTGTCCTCGTCAACACTCACACCTGTGTTAACGAGAGAATCATGATGTCAGCTGGTCCTTTTGTGGCAGGGCTGAAATGCAGTGGAAATGTTTTTGGGGGATTCAGTTAATTTGCATGGCAAAGAGGGACTTTGCAATTCATCTGATCACTCTTCATAACGTTCTGGAGTATATGCAAATTGCCATCATACAAACTGAGGCAGCAGACTTTGCGAAAATTTATATTTGTGTCATTCTCAAAACTTTTGGCTATGACTGTATAGTGTTCTGTACTATAATGTACTCTACTTTACTGAACTAAGCTGTACTATACTTTACTTTTCTTTACTGTACTGTGTCCTGTACTGCACTGTAGCGTACCGTACTGTTATCTACTGCGTTAAACTCGACTGTCCTGTATCGTACCATACTGTACTCTACTGTGCTTTGCTGTACTAAACTGCCGTACTGTAATGTGATGAAACTTGTGAAACACACCCTAGACGTCTATGATTAGTTCAGATTTGGATCTGGGCCGCACAAACCAAATTCGTGCTTGTTTTGGGGCGGAGCTCATTCGAATATTACCCAACATGCTTTACAAGTTTTTTTATTTTATTTTTACATTTACTTATTGGTCATTCAGCAGACACTCTTTTCCAGAGCGACTGACAGTCAGTGCCTTTCAACTAAGGTAGATAAACAACAACATATCACAGTCATAGCAAGAAAATAAAAAGGTGGTATGTTGGTTTTATTCTGTTGGACTACTGTGAACATCATCGCTGCCAAATTTAAAACCCCTGTAAATCTAAGCCCTTAGATCTCAGTATTTCCAAAGCTAACATATAGAATTGTTTTAAAATGGATAATTTTGCCATTTGATTTAGAATTTTAGGATAAGGAATAAGGTTTTGAAGTGTCTGCCCTGTATCTGAGAGCTACAAGAAAACTTTTTTTTTTAGACCTATGTTTAGTCACGTTATTTGTAGCACGTTTGACCCCTTATGCACTTTTAGCAATTTTTACAGCCCGGTACTGGGTTACCTTCAGATGACTCCTTTGCAACTTGAGTGTAGAGCAGAGCAGAACAACCAACTTCTTCGTGTTCGTGAGAGTCTCCCCTTTCGATATTGGTGACATTAGTTTGTAGCTCCAACGGTTCGGTCTGGACAGCTGGTTTTGTGAGAAGAACTCTCGGAAATGAGGACGTCAGTGATTGGTTTCTGATGACTGCCGTAAGCCTGTGGATGTCATAGAGCCAAACCGACACCGTTGTGTTCGTAAGAGTCTCATCTTTGGTGGAAACGGTTCAGGTTTAAACAAACGATTTCATGACGATTTTCTTGTCCGGATCCTCTTGTGTGGAAAAAGACAGCTTTCACAAGCTTCCTGTTGTGGAACTTTATATCGACGGAAAGAGGCGATTGAGCTGCAACCACTACAACAAACGGTAAGTCTCAACCATAAACACACAGGGATCTACTCAATATTCAAATGGAAGTCACTGTGTGAAGCACCGGTGTGTCAATCGACTCTAGTTTTTTTTAAAGCTTTTGAAAAATCGAACATAAGTGCATGTGACAGATGGGAGCAATAATACATATTCTGCTTCAATCTTTAGTTGGCTCCTCTTTCCTATATTACTGTGACATGATGCCTACTTCATTGAGAATATGTGTGCATTTGAAATTTGTCCATAGAAAAAAACATATTTTGAAAGTCTGTAAATTATGTATTTTCAACATCCAGAAAACACGTATTTCCTGCTTCTGTATAAGACATCTTTTTGAAGTCCATATAAAATGTATCTACTAACCTTTCATTCAGCACGCACGTGAAATGTACGTGATGTCAACGTCTGGAACAGCAAAATGGCGCCGGAAGAAAGGTTTTACGGTCTCCCAACCAGTTGTGCTACTATGTGTTTTTTTTGCGTTATTTGTAACTTATTTTGTACATAATGTTTCTGCAACCGTATCTTATGGCAAAAAAGAGCTTCTGGATATCAGGACAGCGATCCCTCACCTCGGATTAGACAAAGATTTTATCTACAACAAGAACGATGCACAAGACATTCTCCAAACACCCCACATGGCCGACATCCCCATTATTTGCAAGAGGAAGCGACGCAGGTACAGAGGACAAAGAGCCGGCTGCGACTGTGATCATGCTCTCCATAGCCGACGTGAGTAATACCTTTAAACAGGTCAACATACACAAGGCTGCAGGGCCAGACGGATTACCAGGACATGTTCTCCGGGCATGTGCTGACCAACTGACAGGTGTCTTCACTGACATTTTCAACATGTCCCTGATTGAGTCTGTAATACCAACATGCTTCAAGCAGACCACCATAGTCCCTGTGCCCAAGAACACTAATGCAACCTGCCTAAATAACTACAGACCCGTAGCACTCACGTCCGTAGCCATGAAGTGCTTCGAAAGGTTGGTAATGGCTCACATCAACACCATTATCCCAGAAACCCTAGACCCACTCCAATTTGCATACCGCCCAAACAGATCCACAGATGATGCAATCTCTATTGCACTCCACACTGCTCTTTCCCACCTGGACAAAAGGAACACTTATGTGAGAACGCTATTCATTGACTACAGCTCAGCGTTCAACACCATAGTATCCTCAAAGCTCATCACTAAGCTAAGGAGCCTGGGACTGAACACCTCCCTCTGCAACTGGATCCTGGACTTCCTGACGGGCCGCCTCCAGATGGTGAGGGTAGGTTGCGATACATCTGCCACGCTGATCCTCAACACTGGAGCTCCACAGAGGGGCGTGCTCAGTCCCCTCCTGTACTCCCTGTTCACCCACGACTGCATGTCCAGGCACGACTCCAACACCATCATTAAGTTTGCAGACGACACAACACTGATCACCGACAACGATGAGACAGCCTATAGGGAGGTGGTCAGAGACCTGGCCGGGTGGTGCCAGAATAACAACCTATCCCTCAACGTAACCAAGACTAAGGAGATGATTGTGGACTACAGGAAAAGGAGGACCGAGCACGCCCCCATTCTCATCGATGGGGCTGTAGTGGAGCAGGTTGAGAGCTTCATGTTCCTTGGTGTCCACATCAACAACAAACTAGAATGGTCCAAACACACCAAGACAGCTGTGAAGAGGGCACGACAAAGCCTATTCCCCCTCAGGAAACTAAAAAGATTTGGCATGGGTCCTGAGATCCTCAAAGGTTCTACAGCTGCAACATCGAGAGCATCCTGACTGGTTGCATCACTGCCTGGTACGGCAATTGCTCGGCCTCTGACCGCAAGGCACTACAGAGGGTGGTGCGTATCGGGGGCAAAGCTGGAGCAAAGCTGCCTGCCATCCATGACCTCTACACCAGGCGGTGTCAGAGGAAGGCCCAAAAAATTGTCAAAGTTCCCAGTCACCCCAGTCATAGACTGTTCTCTCTACTACCGCATGGCAAGCGGTACCAGAGTGCCAAGTCTAGGACAAAAAGGCTTCTCAACAGTTTTTATCCCCAAGCCATAAGACTCCTGAACATCTAATCAAATGGCTACCCGGACTATTTGCATTGTATGCCCCCCCTAACCCATTTTTACGCTGCTGCTACTCTCTGTCCTTCGACTTCATATTTTTCATGCAACCTTCATGCAACCGTCCCCAAAGCCAACACCCCCTTTGGCCGCCTTTCCTTCCAGTTCTCTGCTGCCAATGACTGGAACGAATTGCAACAATCGCTGAAGCTGGACACTTTTATTTCCCTCACTAACTTTAAACATCAGTTATCTGAGCAGCTAGCCGATCGCTGCAGCTGTACATAGCCCATCTGTAAATAGCCCATCCAATCTACCTACCTCATCCCCATATTGTTTTTATATACTTTTCTGCTCTTTTGCACACCAGTATTTCTACTTGCACATCATCATCTGCTCATCTATCACCCCAGTGTTAATTTGCTAAACTGTATTACTTCGCTACTATGGCCTATTTATTGCCATACCTCATGCCATTTGCACACACTTTCTTTTTTTCTATTGTGTTATTGACTGTACGCTTGATTATTCCATGTGTAACTCTGTGTTGTTGTTTGTGTCGCACTGCTTTGCCTGATCTTGGCCAGGTTGTAGTTGTAAATGAGAACTTAAATTTAAAAAATGAAAAAACGTTCTGGGAATGGTGCAGGATGTTACTTAGGTGGGAATTTCAGTGCTTCAGAAAAATGTTTCCTACGGGTTTCCTCATGGTTTTATTTAAAGTCATGTTCTCAGAACATTATTAAGAAAACATTCCATATAAAAAACAGAGGAAAACATTAGTAACTACCGTGGAAATTCTTTATAAAGACACTCGAAGTCAATCTAAAATGAATCACTTTATTATCAGCACACTGGATTGGTTCCAACCAACTCAATACAGCAAGTACACATGTCAATCAGGAGCTCTCTCGGGTCAGGCCTGTTAAGTCTCTTATATACAGACAAGTTATATTTGCATGATTTAGCTTATTCATAATTAATTAATCATTAACGTCTGCTTCATTCATTTGACTGACCAATACTGGGTCATGCATGTGACAGACCAATACCTCACGAGGCTTCTTCTCTATAAGTTGAAACCTTGAAACTGAGATATTGGTTGTTCTCAAAACAAGGGTCTGGGTGTACTGCCAAATTGAACATACTGATAGTGAGGATTCGAAAATGACCTCCAGCAGGCCACAAATGTGCTTGTGTCAGCATATGGTCTCACAAGGGGTCTGAGGATCTCATCTCGGTACCTATTGGCAGTCAGGCTACCTCTGGCGAAAACATGGAGGGCTGTGCGGCCCCACAAAGAAATGCCACCCCACACCATGACTGACCCATCGCCAAACCGGTCATGCTGGAGGATGTTGCAGGCAGCAGAACGTTCTCCACGGCGTCTCCAGACTCTGTCACGTCTGTCACATGTGCTCATGTGCTCAGTGTGAACCTGCTTTCATTTGTGAAGAGCACAGGGCGCCAGTGGCGAATTTGCCAATCTTGGTGTTCTCTGGCAAATGCCAAACGTCCTGCACGGTGTTGGGCTGTAAGCACAACCCCCACCTGTGGACGTCGGGCCCTCATACCACCCTCATGGAGTCTGTTTCTGACCGTTTGAGCAGACACATGCACATTTGTGGCCTGCTGGAGGTCATTTTGCAGGGCTCTGGCAGTGCACCTCCTTGCACAAAGGCGGAGGTAGCGGTCCTGCTGCTGGGTTGTTGCCCTCCTACGGCCTCCTCCACGTCTCCTGATGTACTGGCCTGTCTCCTGGTAGCGCCTCCATGCTCTGGACACTACACTGACAGACACAGCAAACCTTTTTGCCACAGCTCGCATTGATGTGCCATCCTGGATGAACTGCACTACCTGAGCCACTTGTGTGGGTTGTAGACTCCGTCTCATGCTACCACTAGAGTGAGAGCACCGCCAGCATTCAAAAGTGACCAAAACATGAGCCAGGAAGCATAGGAACTGAGAAGTGGTCTGTGGTCACCACCTGCAGAATCACTCCTTTTTGGGGGGTGGCTTGCTAATTGCCTATAATTTCCACCTTTTGTCTATTCCATTTGCACAACAGCATGTGCAATTTATTGTCAATCAGTGTTGCTTCCTAAGTGGACAGTTTGATTTCACAGAAGTGTGATTGACTTGGAGTTACATTGTGTTGTTTAAGTGTTCCCTTTATTTTTTTGAGCAGTGTATATATTGTTACATGCAATTAAGGATAATGATTATGACTCTAGATTGCAGGAAAAAGCTGTTAAAGGTGTTTGGAAAATGGAAAATTCTCCAATTTACAGACAGGGGCCTAACACTCTTTTTGGACCACCCCCCAGCCATCCTCACATACTTTGTGCCCCCTCAGATTATTGGGGTGAATGACACCCCTGCTGTCAGCTACATGTATCAGCCAACAGTCGATGTCTACCAACAAAATGACTGATAGTAAAGTACACTAACTACACTAGTACACTAGGCCTACACGTTTAATGTAAAGATATAATAATAATAACGAATGAAAAGATCCGATTTTCCTCGCTGCTCTCTGGCTGACTGTAAATCATTCATTGACACCTCACTGACTCAGCATCATAGACTGGACGGATGGCCAACTGAATGGAGCTGTAGTAAACCTCAGAACTATGTAAATATATGGCTCTAGTATACCAGTCAGATGAAAATCTCACAGGTCAAAGAACTTCCAACAGAAGATTTTATTTGTTGACTATTATTTTTCATTCTTTATAGTTATCATCTGATCTCCGGTCAGGCAGTAGCAGCCAGCCAGCCAGACAACGGTATCTCTTTATAGTTATCATCTGATCTCCGGTCAGGCAGTAGCAGCCAGCCAGACAGACAACGGTATCTCTTTATAGTTATCATCTGATCTCTGGTCAGGCAGTAGGAGCCAGCCAGACAGACAACGGTATCTCTTTATATTTATCATCTGATCTCCGGTCAGGCAGTAGCAGCCAGCCAGACAGACAACGGTATCTCTGTGCCCATACTGTACTGTCTGTAGTCATCCTATCTAGCTAGGCTAGGCTGCCTGAGTATGCTGCAGAGCTGTCTGACTAAATCATTTTACTAGTTCTTCAAAGTAGATAAAGCATACTCAGTGGTGGAAAAAGTACCCAATTATCATACTTGAGTCAAACTAAAAATACCTAAATAGAAAATGACTCAAGTATAATACTATTTCAGTAAAGTCTAAAAGTATTTGGATTTAAATATACTGAAGTATCAAAGTCAATTAAATTGCTAAAATATACTTAAGTATCAAAAGTAAAAGTATAAACCATTTCAAATTCCGTACATAAAGCAAACCAGACGGCACGATTTTCTTGTTGTTTTTAGACAGGGACACACAGACATCATTTACAAATGAAGCATGTGTGTTTAGTGAGTCTGCCAGATCAGAGGTAGGAGGAATGACCAGGGATGTTCTCATGATGCGTGAATTGGATCATTTTCATGGCCTGCTAAATGTAACAAGTACTTTTTGATGTTAGAGAAAATGTATGGAGTAAAAAGTGCATTATTTTCTTTAAGATTGTAGTGAAGTAAAAGTAAAATAGCGTACAGATGTCCCAAAAAACAAAACTTAAGTATTTTTTCTTAAAGGGAAATTCCACCTCAAAACGTTATTTTGGTACAGTTATTGTTTTATTAGTCTATTGTTGACATAGTCCCAAACTGTTTAAAATATATGTAACTTTCAAAATACAGAAATCATCCCTGTATGATGCATTCTGAATCATATGATGCAAAACAACAATGGACTAATGAAACAAATACCAAAAGATTGTTTTTTTTGGGGGGGGGGGGGGAGTTTTCCTTTAAGTACTTTACACCACTAGACATACTTTCATGGACTTTCGCTGTCCCTCTGTCTCGTCATTGTGTTGTGTACATTCCTCTCTTGTGTGGTGTGGTCTATGCAGTCTGTGTGTATTTAACCTAACATATCAGGCGTAAAAGTGTATCCATCTCTGTCGGAAGCCAGAAAGAACAGGCACAATGGATTATGGTCATTGTAATTAATTACCACTTTTCTGCACCGAACTAGTTGAGTATTTACTTAATAAAAACTACAACTCCTTTCAGCCCAGCGTGCTACGAAGTTCTTGACTTGATTTCTCTTATGAATAATTAGATTTCTCTCTAGAGAAACGGCACACGTTGGGCTCACAAAAACCCCCAGAACTAAATGGAATTGAACCGAAGTCGGTCAATTAGTGGTTTAATGACCGAACCCCCCCAATCGCTCAGCACTACTGAGAAAATAATGCACTAAGTTAAGAAATAGAATGCAATTTGGACCTCAGACCGTCCTAGATGCATCTTAACCGGTCTGCAGAATGGAACCTAATGTTCCAAGTTATTTAATGTTCCCTAGCCTTTATCTCATGAATATACAGCTTTATACTGCACATCACAACAAGACATGTACTCATGCTGTACCCCTCAGATTAAGGGCGTACTAAGGAAGATTCAGTATTAGAAAAACAAACGGAAAACAATTGAGTAAGTAAGTAAGTATCGGAGGAACTAAAAACTGCCTTGCAGTTGCCATACCAAGTGGTGATGCAGCCAGTCAAGATGCTCTCAACGGTACAGCTGTAGAACCTTTTGAAGATCTGAGGGCCTTAAACCTGTTCGCCTCTGCCTGGAGGCAGACACTTGGCTGCAAGTGGATCTTCCAGCAAGACAATAACCCCAAGCACTAATTAAAATCCACAAAAAATGGTTAATTGACTATAAAATCAGTATTGTATTATTTATTGTATACAGTATTTTTTGCTCCTCTTTATCAAGGGTGCAAATAATTGACTGTATGTGAGTAGCATGGACTCACTGAGGAAGTTCTGGGAGGGAGATGGTTTACGTCAGCAGCCGGAGAAATATAATGTGGGTTATGACTAGTTTAGGGCAGTGAGTATTGGATAAGAGCGGGGGACAGATAGAGACAGACAAAGAGAGAAGGAGAGAGAGAGATTGAAAGAGAGGAGAGATTCCTTCAAAACGATTGCCTACAGTTAACGTGTAGAGCACTGCAAGGTTGGGTGACCAGGTCCATCTGGGACTGAGAGATTGAAAGAGAGAAGGCGAGAGAGATGGATTACATTAGACCTTCTTAGTGGCATAAACCAACAATGTACCTCTTTGGAAAATGGCTTTGATAAGGATTTGATTTAAAGAGAGCCCTACAGTACTGCATTCGCCGTGTCCTTGTTATTGTGAAAGGTATCTGTACTTTTGTTCAATTGCTTGGTTGATGCTGTTTCTTTGTCCTCTGTCTCCATCATTCCTTCACCTGAACACGAGTATAAGAACAGCATCTTTGGACAAGGTTCAGCTGCTAAAATGGCACAGCAATTACTGTAAGAGTTTTCCCACATATTGGGCTCTGTTCAATCCGCAGAAATTGTAAAGGCAATGTTCCTGCTTTAGCGGAGGCTGCATTCATGGGGAACGTTGCGTACTGTATGTTCCTTCAATCGTAAAGTACTTGTACATTTCTATCACGAATCTGCAACGCTTCAGCATTTCAGAATGAATAGAGCCCATTATTATTATTATTATTTTACTCACTTTTTCTCCCCAAATTCGTGATATCCAATTGCGATCCAATTATGATCTTGTCTCATCGCTGCAACTCCCCAACGGGCTCGGGAGAATCGTACGGTGCATGTACACTAGATAACGGTAAATTGCCGCGTGCCGCTTAGGCCGCCCATTGTGACTCGCTTGTGGGCATCGTGCGTCAAGAATTCAGCATAGCAAGTTTGTATGAAGGTCTGGTTATTAATCGGGTACATAGTTCAATAGTAATATCCTCTAAAACACTCTGGTGACAAACAAACTTTGCTGCCTTGTTTACAATTGTCCACATGGCTGGGAGAACCTATTCAAGTGAGTAAATACATTTCGAAAATGTAATTTAAAAAAATGTATTATTAGCTAACGTTACAGTGCAGGCTAACACAAATGAGCTGCTAAATGAGCTAGCTAGCTATCTAGGCAATTTCACATACTGTATAAATGTCACGGTTGTCGTCGGGAGGAGAGGAGGACCAAGGTGCAGCGTGGTAAGTGTTCATTATTTTAATAAAACAACTGAACACTGAACAAAACAACAAAAACGACAAACGAACAGTCCTGTAAGGTGATGAAAAACACTAAACAGAAAATAATCACCCATCAACACAGGTGGGAACAGGCTACCTAAGTATGATTCTCAATCAGAGACAACGATAGACAGCTGCCTCTGATTGAGAACCATACCAGGCCAAACACACAGAAATACAAAACAAGGACAACATAGAACACCAGACATAGAATGCCCACCCAAACTCACGCCCTGACAAATAGAGACAAAAAAGGATCGTGACAGTCAGGGCGTGACAATAGATAGCTAGCCAAGTGAATTAAATATCACCAGCTACCTAACTTCATATTAGCTAGCTATCTTGATGTATTTATCAATGTAAGAAACTAACTCCAAATGCATTTGAAGAGGTCCCAATGAAGAGCAGCGGTTCTCAGTCCTGGTCCTGGGGACTCAAAGGGGTGCACATTTTTGTTTTTGCCTTAGCACTGCACAGCTGATTCAAATGATCAACTCATCATCAAGCTTCAAGTGGTATTTATGTATTCATTTGTGATGCTATCCTTGATATGATCCTGTTATTCTCACATGCAAATATGTGTGCCCATGCATTTATCATTTCAATGTTATCATGATTTATTATCAGGGATATTATACTTTAGTAATCCACAATGACCTGGTGATGTAAAAGTTAAATAATTACATTTTCTTCCGTATTCCTACAGATACCTGGTAACTGGAGATTCCTTCAAAACGATTGCCTACAGTTAACGTGTAGAGCACTGCAAGGTTGGGTTACCAGGGTCATCTGGGACTGCCTCCTGGAGGAATTCAGGTGTGTGAAGGCTACCTGTGTCCTGTGTAACTTCATGAGGATGAACAGGAGGACAGGATCTGCAGCTGGCCGCTGTGTGCCAGAGGAGATGTCTGCTGCTCTGCAGGATGTTTCAAGGGTGGGGTCCAACAACACAGCAAGAGAGGCAGAGATCTTCACCTCTTACTTCTTCGAAGAGAGTGCCGTTCCCTGGCAACACCATAGACTACACTATGCACAACCAAGGGTTCTTTTAAGAGCCATTCACATATCAATAAGAGTATTATTCCATTTACTTAGCTATGTCAACTGCAGTTATTCAATTCCCAGTTTCTCTCCCTTTGATTTCTACTTCTCAGGTGAGGGTGCTGTTTAGGTAAGGGTGTGATGTCTGTACAAAAACCAAACAGGCTATTTTAAATCACCCATATTGAAAAAATGTAGGACATTTAGACACCCTATAACCCACACCTACATACTCATGTATCAATCTGTTTGATGAATTGTGTTGTGCAGTAAGCAGGCTCAGGTGTATAACTGTAACTATAACCTTCAAAGGATAGGCAAGAGGGCCAACCATGGAGAATAGTAAGACACTTAATTATTTCTATAACTACGCTATATTGTTTGTCCTTGTGTGTCCATTCATGTTTTTCAGCATAAAGTACTCTGCAGCCACTTAGTGTGGTGTGGACACCAGGTGAGGCCACACACACAGATTCCTGTTGAATACTGTCACTTTAGCTACCTTATTTTCTCAATAACAGTCTCTCTCCTTCACTTCATCCCTCTCCTTTTCTCCCTAAATCCTCTAGGTTATATCAGCTGTGTTGGTGAACCCCTCCTGCATCTGAACTGGCTACATAGAGGGCACAGCATGATCAGAGGTGAGAGGTCAGGTCAACAGGAAGTATTATTAGAGATGCTTTACATTGAAATGCAGATAGAGATGCAGAAGTCCAAGAGTTAATGATCCAAGGTCTGTTTTGCATTTCACCTCCTGATGATTATGATGACTAACAATGTTAGAATAAAAAATAAAAACACAAGGCTTAAACATGCTCTCTCTCCATCTGTCTCTCGTCTGCAGACATGTTTTGATGAGAGAGAGGATGCCAACCCCCAGTTCCACCATCACCATCTCACCCGCTCTTAAGACCCTGGGGGGCATGTAGCCTGGTGGTTAGAGCATTGGGCCAGTAACCGAAAGGTTGCTAGATCAAATCCCAGAGCTGACAAGGTAAAAATCTGCTGTTCTGCCCCTTAACAAGGCAGTTAAACCACTGTTCCTAGGCCGCCATTGTAAATAAGAATTAGTTCTTAACTAACTTGCCTAGTAAAATAAAGGTTAAATAAAAAATTACCTTTGGGCCGACTAGAGACACTATTATGTAATTGTGATGAACTGAGAGAATATTTGGGTAGCACTGATTCATTAATCATATACTGTCTTCCCTGCTCCTCTGTTCTTACCTCTTTCCCTTTGTCTTTTACACCTCTCTCACCACCTCTTTCTTCCTCTGTTTTTATAATGGACAACTGATGTGCATTGAAGTAGAGATTGAACTTGTAATATTACAAGTATAATATTTAGAATGCATGTATTTACAACACTTGGATAATGAACTTCTTTCAATAAAGTGTTTCACATTCTCTACTGGTTGAAATGAAGTCTCATTTGATGAAATACTACACCTATCTTGTGTTTATGTCACGGCCTGACCGTAGAGATCTTTTTATTCTCTATGTTTGGTTGGTCAGGGTGTTACTCGGGTGGGAAACTCTATGTTCTTTGTTTCTATGTTTTGGCCGGGTATGGTTCTCAATCAGGGACAGCTGTCTATCGTTGTCTCTGATTGGGAATCATACTTAGGCAGACTTTTTTCCAAGGTGTTTGTGGGTAGTTGTCTTTCTTAGTGGCCTGTATAGGCCTAGTAAGCTTCACGTTCGTTTTTGGTGTTTCTTGTTTTGTTGATGACATTTTTAATAAAGAAAAATGTACGCTCACCACGCTGCACCTTGGTCCGGTCATTTCCATGAAGACAGCGATCGTGACAGTTTATCAGATCAATGCAGATGAAGGGCATTAGATATTGAGATGAACCGGTCTTAGAGTATTTACATGATGTATAGGAAGTGTACTGTTTTTAAAATTATATTTCTGTATATATTAATTACAAATCAGCCTTTAACTAGTTAAATGCTGTTTCTAGTCTGTTAGTTACAATGTGTAACCATTGATGTCCCAGGACCAAGATTGGTAAACACTGTGGAAATGTATAATTGTAATACATACATGCAGACACAGCATCATTCAAGACTGGAATTTGATACTCCTGGTATTGGATATGACTGAAAAATAATCTCAAAGACATTCATACCTGAACTGCACCTTTATTTGCCAAGGTAGAGTACATGATCAGTGAATATATCAGATGTACAGGCTACAATGTGGGGATCTCATGCACGGTAATAACTATATGTATATACGACTTGCTTCCTTAGCACAAAGTTATATTATATTCTACTCAATATATAGGCTTCATCAATGTCATTCAGATTGTTGTGACGTTGATACAACTGGCTATGATAGCTGAGGTTCTTAGCTAGGTTCTGAACTAATATGTATACCAAATGTTTGGGTCCATACACAGATCGGCTAGATAGCTAGCTACACATCCATAGGCATACAGGTATTGTTATCCTCCACTGCACAATAAGCAAGAACATAGCTAGCTACATTATTTAATCTATCTGCATTGCATGGCAAATATCTGCAAGGCAAGCTTACAAAAATTATACATTCAATTTGCAGTAAATGCTTTAGCTAGCTAGATTCTTTACATCCACTGTTTCACAAGACGACAGCCTGGTTTGCTGGTTGTTTCAGGAGACCCTAAAAACAAACAACCAGAATTAAAATTTTATTCTCATGTCACAACACCCATAAAAATAGCTGGCTAATGTTAGCTAGAATATGCATAATTGTTTGTCTCTACATTAACTAACATATTCCTGTCAACTGTAATTTTTTTGCATGATTCGTTATGATGTTATAATCACTTACATTTGCTTCCATCCTAGTGTTTTTGTCAGCCATCTTTTCTGAAGGAAGTCTCCAGACTTCGGATCGCATAGCATCAAATTCGTCATGGGAACCACTTGATATGATTGATCATAGCCCAGCGGTTGTCACTGGTGATTTGCATAAAGTTGGGAAAAGTACAATTTTTTCACCGCCTCCCATGCCACCTTCACACTGCCCAAAGGTCCCCCGCCCTCTCCGCTTCTCACCGTTTTCCTTCCATTGAAATGAATGGGAAGCGGTGTTTGACCTCGCGGCATCCTGTGTTAGTGTATCATGCATACGTCCTCTGAAACGTTCCGCCAAACCGCGCTCCTTAACACCCGCCTGCTTAACCCGGAAGCCAGTGTCGTGTCTTTGGCTATGCCGGATTATGTGATATGACATGCTATTCTATAAAATCCTGTCTCCGTAATAACTATTACCTGATTGAGCTAATCATGTAAATGTAATTAACTAGAAAGTCGGGGCATCACAAAATAATATTTATAGAGCTGTTATCTTCCAAATAAACTCTTAAACACCTAGTAATATTTTACATCAATAGCAGTCAATATTAATCGTCACCTTATTTCAGTCTCATCTGAAAGTTGTAAATTCTTGGTTATATTCACAAACCCTGGCTAACAAGTTGAATAAACAATACCATATTGGGTTTAATTATTAATTTACTAAATACCTAACTAATCACACAGAATTACATATACACAGAATAAATCATACCTTGATTACAAATTACGCCATAAAGGAAAACGTCCCTAGCGGGCGGAACAGATCTGACAGCTGGTTACACAAAAGAAAAGGGGGCTGGGTTTGAGTGAAAGAGCGGGAAGACTTTGAGGAACCAAGGGCGAAGCTGTGCTATCATAAATACAGTATCTTATGCATTCTAAATTACCGCCCATTTGGAAAAGGAAAATGCAATAAATATTTACTCTGAGCTGCGCTTCGGTAGGTTGGTGGTAGATGGGAGGCGTGTTGCCCAACCGAGTCCTTTGTCCTTTGAAGAATGTCTCTGGTGGTCAATTGGATACGTTGTAGTAACGTCGTTGTGTGGTAGACGGGATACTCTGTCTGTTCTTTCCTAGCCCGCGTCTGCAGCTGCTGTTGCTAACTCAATGGCTAGGAGGTATCACTTCTGTAGTGAATAAGAGTGTAAAGTTCATACCATTCGCAACCAAAGCTCACGCTGAGGTTGGCTTAGTTCTGTAGTTGACATGTTAGTCCTTTTAACGCAGAGGCTGCAGACCTCACGTACTTGGAACAGGAAGTTACATTTTCGTCAAGGCTTTATATAGTGGAGCGAGAAGGGTGTGTCTGAAAAGTTTATAACCCATGTCTCTTCACAGCCACTGGTTGAGCAGAGCCCTAACCTTATTACATTTTACATTTAAGTCATTTAGCAGACGCTCTTATCCAGAGCGACTTACAAATTGGAAAGTTCATACATATTCATCCTGGTCCCCCCGTGGGAATTGAACCCACAACCCTGGCGTTGCAAGCGCCATGCTCTACCAACTGAGCCACACGGGAAAACCCAAATCTCTCATTTGGAAGTTAAATTACATTTCATCTCTTCACCAATAATTTTATATTCAAACATTTAAATTGATCAACAATTCAATGTGACTCCGATAACCACAATGTGCAGACTTTCCACTGTAGAGTTTATGTCATCCTATCATTGATGAGAATGTCCCAGATGACAACCGAACTGACATAATATACATTAAGTACCACCGCATATGTTCAATTGGTCGGATTACCAGAATATAGTTAATTTCCCCCCACCTTTCTGATGTTCCCAGAATCTCTATGTTAACCAAGGGGTTTTCAAATTTCACATCAGTAGGGTAGAGAGAGGAGGGGAAGAGGTATTTATGACTGTCATAAACTGTTATGACTGTCATAAACCTACCCCCAGGCCAACGTCATGACACCAGCTGCACCAATGTGTCGGAGGAAACACTTTCAAGTGACGTCTGAAGTCAGCTTGCGCTACAGCGCGATGAGCCAAGTTAAGCCCCCCACTAGTAAAGACCCCCCCCCCCCCCCCCGGCCAAACTCTTCCCTAACCCGGACAACGCTGAGCCAGTTGTGCGCTGCCCTATGGGACTCCCGGTCACTGCCAGTTGTGACACAGCCTTGCATCGAACCCGGGTCTGTAGTGACGCCTCGCCTTAGACCGCTGCCCCACTCGGGAGGCCCCAATATTACTATTATTACCCCCTTGTCCTGTTGATCTATTTAAGTATTTTTTGTGTGTCTTACAAAAGGCATTTTTATTGGCGCAGAAAGAAACATTAACAGAAAACAGCCTTTCTATTGGAGCAGAAAGGATCATTAAAACTTCTTCAGGGTTGGTGGGTTCCCTGCGTGATGGTTGAGCTAACGTAGGCTAATTCGATTAGCATGAGGTTGTAAGTAACAAGAACGTTTCCCAGGACATTGTCATGTCTTTGGCATCATTAAACTGAAGATTCATCTTTATCAAATAACTCTCTGTAATTATTATTGCGCGATTAAACTGATTAATCATGTAACTGTAATTAACTAGGAAGTCGGGGCACCAAGGAAAATATTCAGATTACAAAGTTATACTTTTCCTAATATAACTTTCAGATATTTAATATCTGATCAATTAGTCTTCGAATTAATGAATTATTATTTACCTCACGTCAGTCTCATTCCAAACGTCGTAAATTGTTGGTGATCTGCACGAACCCAGTCTTCACTATGAGTCATCCATACATCAATTGTCTTAAAATATTTATTTACTAACTAAGTACTCACAGAAATGCATAACAAACAGTAGATATGGTTACAAAGAAATGATAGCGGATGTGCCCTAGTGGGCTAAACCGGCATCGCGGCTTGGTGTACAAAAGGGAAGTGGGGGTCGACTGAGATAAGACAACACACAGTTGATAATTATAACAATTGAAATGCTAATCCTTTGCACATGAACGCTCACTCATTCGGGAACAATTGCAATCAATATATATATTTACGCTCAGTGTGTCGTCGGAATCTCTGTTGAAAAGTTTGTTTCTTTTGGAAAGTTTGTCCGCGCTCTCTCTCTCTCTGTCTGTCGTGGTTAGAATAGATAGTTCAGAGTGACATTCATTCATGTTGTTATAGAATAGATGTTTCGGCGGTTGTTGGTCTTCGCGTTCAATGATACCGAATTCCTAGCTGCAGACTAGTAATTAATATCAAAGACTTGTTCTTATTCTGCCGGTATCGATAGTCTAAGAGTTTAACCACGTGGTGTGGTTAAAAGATTCAGCCATCTACTCAAACCTTAGGTTTATGGTCTCCTCTCAAACCTTGGCCCTCTCGTTATCGAGGTAAGCTGGTCTGGTGATAAAAAACCCGGGTGGGGGTTTTATTTGGAAGAGCAGAAAAGGGCCTGTCCCAGGACGCAAGACCATAACTGTGCTCATGGGCGGTCCTCTGATTTAGTTACACTCCAAAGGGAATTGGAGTTTCCTTCATTAAACAGTCCAAAATCACTTTACACAATTTCACAAACAGTATCATCCTCACTCATTCATCTTATACAACAATTAGATGTAAGCTTCATATCTGAGGCTATTGTATAAACAGCGTTATGGTAATGTGGCCGTATTGTCTCTCATGAGTTTCACAAAATTGTACCAAACGGACCAGTTCGTAGCTGGATTCTTCACCGATCTTTTATACCTTCTCCAGAACATAAATGTTGTTCGGACCTCAAGTTCTGTGAGGTGGAAGAAATTCCTTTGTTCTCTCTATGAAAACTCACTCTCTCTCTATACTGTGGCCATGAGGAGATAATCTCCTCCAGGAATTTATGACCTGAGGTCGCAGCAGCCTGAGTGTAGGAGACAGAGAGAGGGGGATGTGCTTGCTGTACCCAAAGAGGTCAACGTCATGACAACATAGACATATCTGATATTGGCAGAAAGCTTAAATTCTTGTTAATCTAACTGCACTGTCCAATTTACAGTAGCTATTACAGTGAAAGAATACCATGCTATTGTTTGAGGAGAGTGCACAATTTTAAACATGAAAAGTTATTAATAAACAAATGAGGCACATTTGGGCAGTCTTGATACAACATTTTGAACAGAAATGCAATGGTTCATTGGATCAGACTAAAACTTTTCACATACACTGCTGCCATCTAGTGGCCAATATCTAAATTGCACCTGGGCTGGAATAATACATTATGCCTTTCTCTTGCATTTCAGAGATGATGGTACAAAAAAAGTCAAAAAACTATTTTTTCCTTTGTATTATCTTTTACCGGATCTAATGTGTTATATTCTCCTACATTCCTTTCACGTTTCAACAAACTTCAAAGTGTTTCCTTTCAAATGGTACCAAGAAAATGCATATCCTTGCTTCAGGGCTCGAGCTACAGGCAGTTAGATTTGGGTATGTCATTTTAGGCCGAAAATTTAAAAAATAGGTGCCAATCCTAAACAGGCAGAAAACAGCCTTTCTATTGGAGCAGAAAGGAACATTAACAGAAAACAGCCTTTCTATTGGAGAAGAAAGGAACATTAACAGAAAACAGCCTTTCTATTGGAGCAGAAAGGAACATTAACAGAAAACAGCCTTTCTATTGGAGCAGAAAGGAACATTAACAGAAAACAGCCTTTCTATTGGAGCAGAAAGGAACATTAACAGAAAACAGCCTTTCTATTGGAGCAGAAAGGAACATTAACAGAAAACAGCCTTTCTATTGGAGCAGAAAGGAACATTAACATGGATGTCTAATTTTAGAGGCCAGCACTCAACACACTCCATTTCATTCTTGGAATGGCTTCAAAGGTACAATGATTTAAAAGTTATGGTATTAGGACCAACTAAAACACAAAACACTTTTACTTGTAAAAACATAAAAGAAGAGAACTTCATTGTCCACTTTCCTGCATCAAACTACCGTGTCAGAAAGAATTTGAGCTCTATTCAATCCGTAGCAATCCGAAGATCTGCTTTATATTATTAAAGTCAATGTTCCTCAGTAGCGGAGAATGCATTCACGGTTAAAGCAGCATATGTCGGAATTTACCTTTACATTTTTAAGCGGATTTTACTTCAGCATACACATTGAATCCAGCTCTTTGTCACAATCTCAGCACTCCTTCCCACAGCATCTATATATATATATATAGGCTCAAATGAAAACCAGAGTGAAGCATTTGATTGGAAAGTTACAGAGCAGTTGTTCTGAAGGCTATTCATCAGTAATATAACAATTCCAGCAGAGTAATGACATTCATTCATTTCATTGTTCTCATTCTGTCCCCTCATATGTTTTCTGTCACTCTCTGGTCGCACATAACATTGTATCAAACAGAAAAGATAGGTGTGTGTATGTCCCAATGGCATCCTATTCCCGATATAGTGCTCTACTCTTGAACAGGGCCCATAGGCACTATACAGAATAGGGTGTCATTTGGAAGGCAGACAGGCTGACTGTTTGGGGTGTTTCTCTGCTAGTTCCTAACTCTGCGAAACAGATTGATTCTAGAAGACCATTTCGTCACAGTAATCAACCGTCCCACAGCTGAAGATGTAAAACTTGAGGCAGAGTGGGAAACGTCTTCAACCTTGACGTTTTCGTCTCTCCCCGCTTGAACCAGTTTGGACTGTCTTGAAGAGGTTTGGATGGTCTGACACAGGAATAGGACTGCAGTGAGTGAATACATAAGTAAGATAATGCAGACGAATGTCACACACAAGGAAATAGCATAGAGAGATGCACAACGGCGATGCTTTCAAAGAGGTACTGAAAGGTTAGACAGACGTGTCCTCCGAAAAACAAAATACTATTCATTTGGAGACTTGGAGAATGAGAAGCACTGGAACACAAACACATCATGTTGACGGAAACAGACCAGAAACAGACTCAACTGAGTAAACGTTCTGCAATATTTCTTCAAGGCACACCCATTAAAGACATGAAAATATTACATTGGAGACTAGATCAAACCCTTAACTCAAAAAAAAAGTGGGACTGAGTTCACATTGTGTACTTGATTCCACTTTTTTTAATCATGATTGATCTTTTTTGAAGACGACGCATTGAATTATGATGGATAGACATAATTATGACAGGCCAAGATATATACAAAACTTACGTCCAACACGCCATGTTTGATCAGATCTCAGATCATCAGTGGACTAAGACACTACATCTCAGTGCAAGAGGCGTCACTGCAGTACCTGGTTTGAATCCAGGCTGAATCACATCCAGCCGTGATTGGGGATCCCAAATAATAATTTGTTTCTTAACCGTCTCGCCTAGGTTAAATAAAAAATTTAAATATGTTTTTGTTATTATGGCTGTTTAATACGTTTTAATGTTGTACTCTCTTTGTACACACGCTGTAGGGCTTGAGAACAATGCTGTGATAACATTATGGGATGTTGAAAACAATTGTACACCATTTTTGGGGACCAGTTTTGTCCTGTAAGTGTTACTTTCAAAACTACTGTCTGAAATGATACAAAACCGTTGAAGTACCACTGCAAGATGATTGCACTAACCGCAAGTTGTTCTGCATAACAGAGTGCTACATTACTACAATGTAAATGTAAAATGCATTGAAGTTACACACAGACACAGTGTGACAGTAAATATTGAAGAGCTGTTTACTCAGTACACACCGGAGGCAGTGTGGCGCATTGCTTTGTGGAGGAGGGGGAGGAAGAGGTGGGGGTGAAAGGAGGACTGGGAGGTGTTTGTGAGTGGGTGAGATCCCCAAGGCCAGCATTCATTCATGTCAAGTCATGTCATCTCATCTCTCGTTCTATCTCTCTACGTACCCCTCCCACTCTCTCTTTCTCTGTTGCTTCCCCCACCCTTTCACTCTCTGAATTATTTGTGAATAGGATACAATCTCGGCAGGCATTCGTGACACAACGTTTAGCATGATAGCTCCAGTAAATAGTGAATTAGTTTAATACATTCCAAATATGCGAGGCTGTGTACTGGAATGTGTTTGGACTCACAGGACATGACAGGTGGATGTTGGACATGTTGGTCAGATATTATAAATGAATGAGGGACAGACAAACCAGCTCTCACTGGATGCTTTAATCCCAGATTATCTCTCTGAGTCCAATGCTGAAACAGGAAAAAAATGGCAAACGAAAGGTATTATTTGTCCAGTGATGGAGAGAATGGGGAGGGAGGGGCTCTCACACATGCCTCTGGACACGCGCACATGTGAATTATCTATCTATTATTATTATTATTTATGTTTTATTAACCCATCCACCACCCCGCCATCTTCAGAGGATACATATATTTTTGGGGTTTTGCAGCTTTTCTGGTACATATACATACATTTTACATAATAATTATACAGTTTATTCAGAAAGAATTCAGACCCCTTTCCTTTTTCCACAATTTTTTGTTACGTTACAGCGGACAATTCCTTCGATCTCATGGCTTGGTTTTTGCTCTGACATTCCTTGTCAACTGTGGAACCTTATATAGAGAGGTTTGTGCCTTCCCAAATCATGTCCAATCAATTAAATTGACCACAGGTGGACTCCAATTAAGTTGTAGAAACATCTCAAGGATGATCAATGGAAACCGGATGAACTTGAGCTCAATTTCGAGTCTCATAACAAAGTGTCTGATCACTTATGTAAATATGGTATTTCTGTTAACATTTTTAATAAATTGGCAACATTTTCTAAAAACCTGTTTTTGTATTGTCATTATGGGGTATTGTGTGTATATTGATGAGGGAAAAAGTATTGAATCCATTTTAGAATTAGGCTGTAACGTAACAAAATGTGGAAAAAGGGAATGGATATGAATCATTTCCGAATGCACTGTATGTACAATTTTAACATTACATTGCAGACTAAATTGTTGTTCGGGGCGATGAACCCAGTACTGTTCAGAACCCAGTATTGCTCTGAACCCCCTACTGTTCAGAACCCTGTACTGTTCTGAACCCCCTACTGTTCTGAACCCCCTACTGTTCAGAACCTTGTATTGTTCTGAACCCCCTACTGTTCTGAACCTTGTATTGTTCTGAACCCTGTATTGTTCTGAACCCCCTACTGTTCTGAACCCTGTATTGTTCTGAACCCCCTACTGTTCTGAACCCCCTACTGTTCAGAACCTTGTATTGTTCTGAACCTTGTATTGTTCTGAACCTTGTATTGTTCTGAACCTTGTATTGTTCTGAACCCCCTACTGTTCAGAACCTTGTATTGTTCTGAACCCCTTACTGTTCAGAACCTTGATTTGTTCTGAACCCCCTACTGTTCAGAACCTTGTGATGTTCTGAACCCCCTACTGTTCAGAACCTTGTATTGTTCTGAACCCCCTACTGTTCTGAACCCTGTATTGTTCTGAACCCTGTATTGTTCTGAACCTTGTATTGTTCTGAACCCCCTACTGTTCAGAACCTTGTATTGTTCTGAACCCCCTACTGTTCTGAACCCCCTACTGTTCAGAACCTTGTATTGTTCTGAACCCCCTACTGTTCTGAACCCCCTACTGTTCAGAACCTTGTATTGTTCTGAACCCCCTACTGTTCTGAACCCTGTATTGTTCTGAACCCTGTATTGTTCTGAACCTTGTATTGTTCTGAACCCCCTACTGTTCTGAACCCTGTATTGTTCTGAACCCTGTATTGTTCTGAACCTTGTATTGTTCTGAACCCACTACTGTTCAGAACCCTGTATTGTTCTGAACCCCCTACTGTTCTGAACCTTGTATTGTTCTGAACCCCCTACTGTTCTGAACCTTGTATTGTTCTGAACCCCCTACTGTTCAGAACCTTGTATTGTTCTGAACCCCCTACTGTTCAGAACCTTGTATTGTTCTGAACCCCCTACTGTTCAGAACCTTGTATTGTTCTGAACCCCCCACTGTTCAGAACCTTGTATTGTTCTGAACCCCCTACTGATCAGAACCCTGTATTGTTCTGAACCCCCTACTGTTCAGAACCTTGTATTGTTCTGAACCCCCTACTGTTCAGAACCCTGTATTGTTCTGAACCCCCTACTGTTCTGAACCCTGTACTGTTCAGAACCCTGTATTGTTCTGAACCCCCTACTGTTCAGAACCCTGTATTGTTCTGAACCCCCTACTGTTCAGAACCCTGTATTGTTCTGAACCCCTTACTGTTCAGAACCCTGTATTGTTCTGAACCCCCTACTGTTCAGAACCCTGTACTGTTCTGAACCCCCTACTGTTCAGAACCCTGTATTGTTCTGAACCCCTTACTGTTCAGAACCCTGTATTGTTCTGAACCCCCTACTGTTCAGAACCCTGTATTGTTCTGAACCCCCTACTGTTCAGAACCCTGTATTGTTCTGAACCGCCTACTGTTCAGAACCCTGTATTGTTCTGAACCCCCTACTGTTCAGAACCTTGAATTGTTCTGAACCCCCTACTGTTCTGAACCCTGTATTGTTCTGAACCCCCTACTGTTCAGAACCTTGTATTGTTCTGAACCCCCTACTGTTCAGAACCCTGTATTGTTCTGAACCCCCTACTGTTCTGAACCCAGTATTGTTCTGAACCCCCTACTGTTCTGAACCCAGTATTGTTCTGAACCCCCTACTGTTCAGAACCTTGTATTGTCCTGAACCCCCTACTGTTCTGAACCCCTTACTGTTCAGAACCCTGTATTGTTCTGAACCCCCTACTGTTCAGAACCTTGTATTGTTCTGAACCCCCTACTGTTCAGAACCCTGTATTGTTCTGAACCCCCTACTGATCTGAACCCCCTACTGTTCAGAACCTTGTATTGTTCTGAACCCCCTACTGTTCAGAACCCTGTATTGTTCTGAACCCCCTACTGTTCTGAACCCCTTACTGTTCAGAACCCTGTATTGTTCTGAACCCCCTACTGATCTGAACCCCCTACTGTTCAGAACCTTGTATTGTTCTGAACCCCCTACTGTTCAGAACCCTGTATTGTTCTGAACCCCCTACTGTTCTGAACCCCTTACAGTTCAGAACCCTGTATTGTTCTGAACCCCCTACTGTTCTGAACCCCCTACTGTTCAGAACCCTGTATTGTTCTGAACCCCCTACTGATCTGAACCCCCTACTGTTCAGAACCCTGTATTGTTCTGAACCCCCTACTGTTCTGAACCGTGTATTGTTCTGAAACCCCTACTGTTCAGAACCCTGTATTGTTCTGAACCCCCTACTGTTCAGAACCCTGTATTGTTCTGAACCCCCTACTGTTCAGAACCCCGTACTGTTCTGAACCCCCTACTGTTCAGAATCCTGTATTGTTCTGAACCCCCTACTGTTCAGAACCCTGTATTGTTCTGAACCCCCTACTGTTCAGAACCCCGTACTGTTCTGAACCCCCTACTGTTCAGAATCCTGTATTGTTCTGAACCCCCTACTGTTCAGAACCCTGTATTGTTCTGAACCCCCTACTGTTCTGAACCCTGTATTGTTCTGAACCCCCTACTGTTCTGAACCCCCTACTGTTCAGAACCCCATACTGTTCAGAACCCTGTATTGTTCTGAACCCCCTACTGTTCTGAACCCCCTACTGTTCTGAACCCCCTACTGTTCAGAACCCTGTATTGTTCTGAACCCCCTACTGTTCTGAACCCCCTACTGTTCTGAACCCCCTACTGTTCAGAACCCCCTACTGTTCAGAACCCCCTACTGTTCAGAACCCTGTATTGTTCTGAACCCCCTACTGTTCTGAACCCCCTACTGTTCTGAACCCCCTACTGTTCAGAACCCTGTATTGTTCTGAACCCAGTATTGTTCTGAACCCCCTACTGTTCAGAACCCTGTATTGTTCTGAACCCCCTACTGTTCAGAACCCCGTATTGTTCTGAACCCCCTACTGTTCAGAACCCCGTATTGTTCTGAACCCAGTATTGTTCTGAACCCCCTACTGTTCTGAACCCAGTATTGTTCTGAACCCCCTACTGTTCTGAACCCTGTATTGTTCTGAACCCCCTACTGTTCTGAACCCTGTATTGTTCTGAACCCCCTATTGTTCTGAACCCCCTACTGTTCTGAACCCCCTATTGTTCTGAACCCCCTACTGTTCAGAACCCCGTATTGTTCTGAACCCCCTACTGTTCAGAACCCCCTATTGTTCTGAACCCCCTACTGTTCAGAACCTTGTATTGTTCTGAACCCCCTACTGTTCTGAACCCTGTATTGTTCTGAACCCCCTACTGTTCTGAACCCCTTACTGTTCAGAACCCTGTATTGTTCTGAACCCCCTACTGTTCTGAACCCCCTACTGTTCAGAACCCTGTATTGTTCTGAACCCCCTACTGATCTGAACCCCCTACTGTTCAGAACCCTGTATTGTTCTGAACCCCCTACTGTTCAGAACCCTGTATTGTTCTGAACCCCCTACTGTTCAGAACCCTGTATTGTTCTGAACCCCCTACTGATCTGAACCCCCTACTGTTCAGAACCCTGTATTGTTCTGAACGCCCTACTGTTCAGAACCCTGTAGTGTTCTGAACCCCCTACTGTTCAGAACCCTGTATTGTTCTGAACCCCCTACTGTTCAGAACCTTGTATTGTTCTGAACCCCCTACTGTTCAGAACCCTGTATTGTTCTGAACCCCCTACTGTTCAGAACCCTGTATTGTTCTGAACCCCCTACTGTTCAGAACCCTGTATTGTTCTGAACCCCCTACTGTTCAGAACCCCGTACTGTTCTGAACCCCCTACTGTTCAGAATCCTGTATTGTTCTGAACCCCCTACTGTTCAGAACCCTGTATTGTTCTGAACCCCCTACTGTTCAGAACCCCGTATTGTTCTGAACCCCCTACTGTTCAGAACCCCGTACTGTTCTGAACCCCCTACTGTTCAGAATCCTGTATTGTTCTGAACCCCCTACTGTTCAGAACCCTGTATTGTTCTGAACCCCCTACTGTTCTGAACCCCATACTGTTCTGAACCCCCTACTGTTCTGAACCCTGTATTGTTCTGAACCCAGTATTGTTCTGAACCCAGTATTGTTCAGAACCCTGTATTGTTCTGAACCCCCTACTGTTCAGAACCCCGTATTGTTCTGAACCCCCTACTGTTCTGAACCCTGTATTGTTCTGAACCCCCTATTGTTCTGAACCCCCTACTGTTCTGAACCCCTTATTGTTCTGAACCCCCTACTGTTCAGAACCCCGTATTGTTCTGAACCCTGTATTGTTCTGAACCCCCTACTGTTCTGAACCCAGTATTGTTCTGAACCCCCTACTGTTCTGAACCCTGTATTGTTCTGAACCCCCTACTGTTCAGAACCCTGTATTGTTCTGAACCCCCTACTGTTCTGAACCCAGTATTGTACTGAACCCCCTACTGTTCAGAACCCTGTATTGTTCTGAACCCCCTACTGTTCTGAACCCAGTATTGTTCTGAACCCCCTACTGTTCTGAACCCAGTATTGTACTGAACCCCCTATTGTTCTGAACCCAGTATTGTTCTGAACCCTGTATTGTTCTGAACCCCCTACTGTTCTGAACCCAGTATTGTTCTGAACCCCCTATTGTTCTGAACCCCCTACTGTTCTGAACCCCGTATTGTTCTGAACCCCCTACTGTTCTGAACCCCCTATTGTTCTGAACCCCCTACTGTTCAGAACCCCGTATTGTTCTGAACCCCCTACTGTTCAGAACCCCCTATTGTTCTGAACCTCCTACTGTTCAGAACCCCGTATTGTTCTGAACCCCCTACTGTTCTGAACCCTGTATTGTTCTGAACCGCCAACTGTTCTGAAACCCTGTACTGTTCAGAACCCTGTATTGTTCTGAACCCCCTACTGTTCAGAACCCTGTATTGTTCTGAACCCCCTACTGTTCAGAACCCTGTATTGTTCTGAACCCCCTACTGTTCAGAACCCTGTATTGTTCTGAACCCCCTACTGTTCTGAAACCTGTATTGTTCTGAACCCCCTACTGTTCAGAACCCTGTATTGTTCTGAACCCCCTACTGTTCAGAACCTTGTATTGTTCTGAACCCTGTATTGTTCTGAACCCCCTACTGTTCTGAACCCCCTATTGTTCTGAACCCCCTACTGTTCAGAACCCCGTATTGTTCTGAACCCCCTACTGTTCAGAACCCCCTATTGTTCTGAACCTCCTACTGTTCAGAACCCCGTATTGTTCTGAACCCCCTACTGTTCTGAACCCTGTATTGTTCTGAACCTCCTACTGTTCTGAACCCTGTATTGTTCTGAACCCCCTACTGTTCTGAACCCCGTACCGTTCTGAACCTTCTTCTCTTCTGAACCCTGTATTGTTCTGAACCGCCAACTGTTCTGAACCCTGTACTGTTCTGAACCCCGTACTGTTCTGAAACCCTGTACTGTTCAGAACCCTGTATTGTTCTGAACCCCCTACTGTTCAGAACCCTGTATTGTTCTGAACCCCCTACTGTTCAGAACCCTGTATTGTTCTGAACCCCCTACTGTTCAGAACCCTGTATTGTTCTGAACCCCCTACTGTTCAGAACCCTGTATTGTTCTGAACCCCCTACTGTTCAGAACCCTGTATTGTTCTGAACCCCCTACTGTTCAGAACCTTGTATTGTTCTGAACCCCCTACTGTTCAGAACCTTGTATTGTTCTGAACCCCCTACTGTTCAGAACCCTGTATTGTTCTGAACCCCATACTGTTCAGAACCCTGTATTGTTCTGAACCCCCTACTGTTCAGAACCCTGTATTGTTCTGAACCCCCTACTGTTCAGAACCCTGTATTGTTCTGAACCCCCTATTGTTCTGAACCCCCTACTGTTCAGAACCCTGTATTGTTCTGAACCCCCTACTGTTCAGAACCTTGTATTGTTCTGAACCCCCTACTGTTCAGAACCTTGTATTGTTCTGAACCCTGTATTGTTCTGAACCCCCTACTGTTCAGAACCCTGTATTGTTCTGAACCCCCTACTGTTCAGAACCTTGTATTGTTCTGAACCCCCTACTGTTCAGAACCTTGTATTGTTCTGAACCCCCTACTGTTCAGAACCTTGTATTGTTCTGAACCCCCTACTGTTCTGAACCCCCTACTGTTCAGAACCCCCTACTGTTCAGAACCCCCTACTCTTCTGAACCCCCTACTCTTCTGAACCCCCTACTCTTCTGAACCCCCTACTCTTCTGAACCCCCTACTCTTCTGAACTCTCTGCTCTTCTCCCTTGAAAACCGTGGCTAATGTTACTGAGTGTACTATCCTGGCTAAATCAATCCAAATGAAATCTTCTGAACCCTGTGCTCCTCTCATCCATCTGTCTTCTCTGTCAGTAAGAGTTGAATGAATCACCATCTACCAGCCATTCAATCACAGCTTTGACCTTCAGCTATCAGGTTCAGCGTTAGATGGTCTTTCTGACTCACTACACTTCAGACTTATTCCAGGGGCCAGTAAATTCACGGTCAGCACAAGAGCACAACCAGCTAGAGTATATTGATTCTACTGAACACCATAAATACTATTTCCATAGTAGATGGTCTTTCTGTATCTCTGCCTGACTTATTCCAGGGGACAATAAACCAGCTAGCACATTGGTTCCTTGGAAGTTGTGGGAACATATGTTATTTTCATTGACTGTGGGAATGAAGACATACATTTCCTGACTGTTAAAACGTATATACACTGCTCAAAAAAATAAAGGGAACACTTAAACAACACAATGTAACTCCAAGTCAATCACACTTCTGTGAAATCAAACTGTCCACTTAGGAAGCAACACTGATTGACAATAAATTGCACATGCTGTTGTGCAAATGGAATAGACAAAAGGTGGAAATTATAGGCAATTAGCAAGACACCCCCCAAAACAGGAGTGATTCTGCAGGTGGTGACCACAGACAACTTCTCAGTTCCTATGCTTCCTGGCTGATGTTTTGGTCACTTTTGAATGCTGGCAGTGCTCTCACTCTAGTGGTAGCATGAGACGGAGTCTACAACCCACACAAGTGGCTCAGGTAGTGCAGTTAATCCAGGATGGCACATCAATGCGAACTGTGGCAAAAAGGTTTGCTGTGTCTGTCAGCGTAGTGTCCAGAGCATGCAGGCGCTACCAGGAGACAGGCCAGTACATCAGGAGACGTGGAGGAGGCCGTAGGAGGGCAACAACCCAGCAGCAGGACCGGTACCTCCGCCTTAGTGCAAGGAGGTGCACTGCCAGAGCCCTGCAAAATGACCTCCAGCAGGCCACAAATGTGCATGTGTCAGCATATGGTCTCACAAGGGGTCTGAGGATCTCATCTCTACCTAATGGCAGTCAGGCTACCTCTGGTGAGCACATGGAGGGCTGTGCGGCCCCACAAAGAAATGCCACCCCACACCATGACTGACCCACCGCCAAACCGGTCATGCTGGAGGATGTTGCAGGCAGCAGAACGTTCTCCACGGCGTCTCCAGACTCTGTCACGTCTGTCACATGTGCTCATGTGCTCAGTGTGAACCGGCTTTCATCTGTGAAGAGCACAGGGCGCCAGTGGCGAATTTGCCAATCTTGGTGTTCTCTGGCAAATGCCAAACGTCCTGCACGGTGTTGGGCTGTAAGCACAACCCCCACCTGTGGACGTCGGGCCCTCATACCACCCTCATGGAGTCTGTTTCTGACCGTTTGAGCAGACACATGCACATATATGCATAGTCACTTTAACCATACCTACATGTACATACTACCTCAATCAGCCTGACTAACCGGTGTCTGTATATAGCCTTGCTACTCTTATTTTCAAATGTCTTTTTACTGTTGTTTTATTTCTTTACTTATCCACACACACCTTTTTCACACTATTGGTTAGAGCCTGTAAGTAAGCATTTCACTGTAAGGTCTACACCTGTTGTATTCGGCGCACGTGACAAATTAACTTTGATTTGATTTTCTCTGAATCTTTCAGTAAGACCTCTTATTTGAAGACCACACAAAGATAGGACACATGTACATTCATTAGGCATTATTCATACAAACAGATTTGTTATTGTGACACAGCATCAGTGAGATTCAAACCTATAATCTTCTGTTCTATATCCATAGAATTAGGCCACTGCACCACCAGGATGGAGCTAGCATACCATGTTTTTTGACGCATACAAAGCTGTTCATTTTAGTCTATTCAAACAGATCCCGTTTCAAAGGAAACAAGCACTCCTTAAGATCAGGTGTGACCAATTAGTGGGCGCAGCAAACACACCTAAATACACTTAACAAGATGGAGGATAGAGAGAGTTTTGTTGATGCTGAGAACGGAATGTAAATGTTTTAAAATAACATTCTTAGAACAATTTTTCTTGTGTTTTTTATGGAAAGTTCTCAACGTTATCCGAACAATTTGAGAACATGACTTTAAACAGAACCATGAGGAAACCTGTAGGAAACGTTATGTTGAAGTACTGAAATTTCCACAGAAGAACGTTGTTTCTTAACGTTCTTGGAACATTTTCAGAGCATTCCCAATGTCAGGAACATGTTTTAACTTTTAGGAAACATTATGTTAAAGTAATGAAATACCAAGAAAATATTTTTCTTAAATGTGCTGAGAATGTTCCAAAGCCAAGCAACTATCCTGCAGCATTCCCAGAAAGTTGTGGTATGTGTCACGATCGTCTATAGGTGAAAGAGAGGACCAAGGCGCAGCGTGATTAGAATACATTCTTCCTTTTAATAATGAAGAACACTTAACAAACAATACAACAAAACGTGACTGCTATAACACTGAGTGCAAACATGCAACATCACATAGACAATTACCCACAACAGCCTAATGCCCATGGCTGCCTTAAATATGGCTCCCAATCAGAGACAACAATAAACAGCTGTCTCTGATTGAGAACCAAACCAGGCAACCATAGACTTTCCTAAACACCTACACTGAACACAACCCCATACACTCAACAAAACCCCCTATACAATACAACCACCCAAGACGAGACAAATACACACAAACATCCCCCATGTCACACCCTGACCTAACTAAAATAATACAGAAAACAAAGTTAACTAAGGCCAGGGCGTGACAGTATGGTTGTATGCAAAATAACCATAGGACAACCACGCTCTCACCAAGCTCTTAGAAACAGACGATTCTCAGAACCGTTATGCGCTAGCCGGGTAATACGCAGTGAACTCAACGACCAGTACTGCATAACTTCTTAGATTTTCCATAAATGTTTTGTTCACTGTCAGTATAGGAGTGGTACCAGCAATATGAAAACCAGCTGCATCACCATAAATAGGATTTCCATAGTAGATGGTATTTCTGTCTCTCTGTCGGACTATCTTTCTCACTTATTCCCGGGGGCCAATAATCAGTAGGCCCAAACTCAATGACAGTGCTGCCTATTCTCTGTATAACTTCTCCATATTTCCATCAATATTCTGTTTCCTGTCAACACAAGTGTCCCCACAATTGGCTCTACTAAATGCCACCTACAGTACATCATCATAAAGCTCTCCATAGTGGTTTCCCTTTCTCGGGTTGCAGAACCAATCACAATCACTGCTTCAACACCACATAAACAACATTGTTCGATTTACATCTCTCTTTCGTAATTTTGCTCTCGCAACCACAGGGTTTACTCTGCTGCCATATAGCAGACAGAGACAATACACAAGCTTCAAAGCCAGAACCGAGAGACAGAAACACAGCTTCTATCGCCAGGCCATCAGACTGTTGAACAGCTTCTATCGCCAGGCCATCAGACTGTTGAACAGCTTCTATCGCCAGGCCATCAGACTGTTGAACAGCTTCTATCGCCAGGCCATCAGACTGTTGAACAGCTTCTATCGCTGTAGATATATATAGATATCGTGATGATCCAAAATCCAAGATGGCAGCATGTCAAGTCGTTTGTTTGTGACTAGTACATTTTAACCTACTAATAATCTATTTATTTATGGTTGCGTAACTTCGTTGTTGCGTAGTGCAAACTATTTTATTTTTGCTGGTGTAAAGATCACGGGTCCTCCTCAACTCAGCTCTTCATTACTTGAAGTTTACCAAAGTAACCCTATCTCTGGCTGGCCTGAGTTTCTCCTTCGTCCGCGGAGTGTCTTGTCCAAGCTGCTCCTTTTTGCTCTTCGCCTGGCTGTCAGTGGCAGCTCAACCCGTTCTCTCTATCGCCCTCAACACCCAATCTACTCACACGCGCAAACACTCACATTGACTCACATACACGCTGTCCCTCTCTCCACTTACCTTCGTTGGCCTCTTGTTTTTTGGTCAGAGAAAATGACAATTTACGTGGTATTGCTTTGCGCACTGACTTTACTGAACGCTGGAGAAAACGAACATTGTCGCAGGGTGAGTACATCTGACAATGTACTCTCGCGTCCATTAGACATTTTGTCTGCAGGAACTCGCTCTTTTTCACTCGGTCCACTCGTCCAAGTGCCGATGCATTTGTGGCATGATGTGAACAGTACGAATTTGTGTCACTACCAAAGTCTAATGGTTTTAAATGACTGTTTTGTATTGTCTGGAAACTCACTTGTAGAATTCGCTTGCAGTAGGTCTCTTAAAAAAGAGAAGCCGTGCAAGGTTATTAAACAGAGGTGTTTAGTTATTCTTCTGTTGTTGATATCAGATAACGTGCAACCTAACCCTGGCCCTGATATGCAATGTCTCCAAACCCCCTCTGATTTTAAATCAAGATCTGGTTTTGGTATTTTTCATTTAAATGTACGCAGCCTGTTGTCAAAAATTGATGGGGTTAGGATTTGGGCTAAATCAACTGATGCTGATGTAATTGTGTTTTCTGAAACCTGGCTCAGCAAGTCTATTATTGATAAGGATATTTGTATAAGTGGTTACAATGTTTATCGCACAGATCGGGTTAAGAAAGGTGGGGGTGTGGCTATATATGTAAAATCTAAATTCCATGTAAGTGTGGCAAAGTCTGAAACTATTTGTAAACAGTTGGAATTTCTTGCTTTGAATATTGAGGTTTCAAAGGGCCTCTCTATATGGCTGTTATAGACCCCCCTCTGCTCTCGGTGATGCATTTTCTTCTTTGACGCACCTTATGTCTAAACTTCTTTACAGTGAAATGATCTTGATTGGTGATCTCAACTGGTGTTGGTTAAAGCTGGTGTCTGATGATTTAAAAATGGTTTGTAATTCTATGAATCTTACCCAGTTGATTAATTCACCCACTCGCCCAAATCTTAAATGCCCAGATAAATCTACCCTGTTTGATTTGATATTGACAAATGTTCCACATAAATATTCTGCGGTTGGTGTTTTTTGTAATGATTTAAGTGACCATTGTGCTGTTGTTGCTGTTAGAAATACTAAGGTTCCAAAGACAAACCCACATTTTATTCGTAAGAGAAATTTGAAGTGTTTTAATGAGCAGGCTTTCTTTCATGATTTGTTTTATTTTGACTGGAGCAAGATTGAGTTTATCCCTGATGTGGAAACTGCCTGGAAATTCTTTCATGATGGGTTTTTCCAAATAGTAAACAAACATGCACCATTCCGCAGGTTCAGGGTTAAAGGGCGGGATAATCCATGGTTTTCTTCTGAGCTGTCTTGTATTATTCACGACCGTAATCTAGCCTGGGCTAAAGCAAGGAAATCTTGTTCTGATGCTGATTGGCTTATTTTTAGGCAGTTAAGAAACAAGTGTTCTTTTCTTCTCAGGAAGGCCAAGTCTGAATATATTATGTCTGTTACCACTGATAACCTGAATGACCCTAGAAAGTTTTGGAATGCTATTAAGTCTATGTCTGGTAACAGTAATGTTAATGAATTACCGTCATGTGTTTTGAAGGACTCTGTTGCTATATATGACAAAACTGAAATGCTGAATTGTTTCAATGAGCACTTTGTATCATCTGGTAGGCTGTTTGATTCAGTGCCCTCTGTCTCTGTACAACCCTGTGTGGATGAACCAGTGTCCTCTGTCTCTGTACAACCCTGTGTGGATGAACCAGTGAGAGCTGGTCAAACTTTTAACTTTCTGCCATTCTCAGTGCAGGTGGTACATAAAGCCCTGAAATCCTTAGATCAAAGAAAGCCTGCAGGTCCTGATGTTTTGGATCCCTGCTTTTTAAATCTGGCAGCTGATTTCATAGCTCAACCACTTACGTATCTGTTCAATCTAACCCTGGAATGTAATGAAATTCCAAAGATCTGGAAATCAGCATTTGTCCTACCATTTTTAAAAGGGGGAGATCCAACTCTTTTAAATAATTATAGGCCAATCTCAAAGCTGTCACCCCTGGTGAAAATACTTGAAACCCTTGTAAGTGAACAGCTAAAAGAGTTTTTATTTACTAACTCTATTTTATCAATGTACCAATCGGGCTTCAGGAAGAAGCATAGCACAATTACAGCAGCCATGAAGGTTTTAAATGATATCACTGAAGCCCTTGACAAAAAACAGCACTGTGTCTCACTTTTTATTGATCTCTCTAAGGCTTTTGATACAGTTGATCATGCTATACTAAGGCAGAGATTGTTGAGTGTAGGTCTTTCGGAGCATGCAGTTGCATGGTTTGCTAACTATCTGTCTGATAGAACTCAGTGCACTCAATTTGATGGGCTTATGTCTGTTAAATTGTCTGTCCTCAATGGTGTGCCCCAGGGCTCTGTACTTGGTCCTCTCTTATTCACTATTTATATAAATGATTTAGACAGAAATGTCCAAAATGCACAACTTCATTTTTATGCTGATGATACTGTTATTTACTGTTGTGCCTCATCTCTTACAAAAGCTTTCCAGAACTTGCAAACTGCTTTTTATACTGTTCAACATTCCTTGTGTCAATTGAAGCTCATCCTCAATACTGACAAAACTAAACTAATGGTGTTTTCTAATGCAAGAAATAGACCTCTGAACCTTTCACCTGTTACTACCTGTCAGGGCAAGGAGATTGAGGTTGTAACCTCATATAAATATCTTGGAATTCTAATTGATGACGGCCTCTCTTTTAAATTGCATATTCAACAACTTACAAAAAAATTGAAGCTGAAATTGGGATTTTATTTTAGGAATAAGGCCTGTTTTTCTTTTGAAGCCAGAAGGAGGCTAGTATCAGCTACATTTATGCCTTTACTAGACTATGGGGATATTTTATATATGAATGCTTCCGCTCAGTGTTTGAGATCAATTGACACTCTTTACCATGGCACTTTGAGATTTATTTTAAACTGCAAAACCCTTACGCACCACTGCACTTTGTATACCAGGGTTGGCTGGCCTTCTCTAGTCACTCGTAGGCTCAGTCACTGGTATACTTTTATTTACAAAGCCATTTTGGGTTTACTACCTTTTTATTTGGGCATTTTTATTGTTCAGAAATGTGGTGGGTACACTCTTCGTTCACTGGACTTTATCCTGCTAACTGTTCCAAATGTCCGAACTGAATTTGGTAAAAGGTCTTTTATGTACTCTGCGCCATCGTCTTGGAACACCTTACAAAATAATTTTAAACTGGAAGAACTTGTCCCGATTGGTGTTTTTAAATCACTGATGAAGGATTTTGAGGCTGATTCCCTGACCTGTCAATGTTTTTAATTTGCTGTTTTTGATATTGTTATACTCTTGTGAATTCATGAATGGTTTTTACTAGATTACTTGTAGTTTTTCATGTTGTCTGTCTGTAATTTTTTGTAATGACTTGGTGCTGCCTATCTTGGCCAGGACGCTCTTGAAAAAGAGATTTTAAATCTCAATGAGCCCTTCCTGGTTAAATAAAGGTTAAATAAAATAAATAAAAAAATCGCCAGGCCATCAGACTGTTGAACAGCTTCTATCGCCAGGCCATCAGACTGTTGAACAGCTTCTATCGCCAGGCCATCAGACTGTTGAACAGCTTCTATCGCCAGGCCATCAGACTGATAAACAGCCATCATGTCATCTCCTACAGTAAGAGACAAAGATCTCACTCACTCACTCACTCACTCACTCACTCACTCACTCACTCACTCACTCACTCACTCACACCGTTTTGTATTGCTATCCTTGTGGGGAACATAGAATTGATTCCCATCCAAAATCCTATTTCCCCTAACCTCTAACCCTTACCTTAACCCTTAACCCCTAACCCTTACCTTAACCCACTATGCAGCAGGTAGCCTAGTGGTTAGAGCATTGGACTTGTAACCACAAGATTGAATCCCTGAGCTGACAAGGTAAACATCTGTTGTTCTGCCCCTGAACAAGGCAGTTAACCAACTGTTCCTAGGCTCTCATTGTAAATAAGAATTTGTTCTTAACTGACTAGCCTAGTTAAATAAAGGTTAAAAAAAATTGGCCTAAAATAAAAAAAATCCTCTTGTTTGAGGACCGGCAAAATGTCCCGATTTTTCTTTGTGAGGACTTTTGGTACCCAAAAGGATAGTCTCACTCACTCACACACACACACACACACACACACACACACACACACACACACACGCGCACACAAAAACAATCAGCGCCACAATCCACAATCAGTGCCTTTGTCCGAGTCACCGATAGACGGTGATCCAAGCCGGTTTAACGCATGCACACCCACACCCACACCCACAACCGGGGTGGAGGGTAGAGGGATGAGGGGGGGAAGAGGAGGAGAGTAGAGGGTCGGAGACCCCTCTACCCTTCCCCCTTTCCTCCCCTCCTCCCCTCCATCCCGGTTAGGGTTAGGTTTAAAATCAGATTTTAAGAAGATAAATTGTAGAAATGAGTGGGGTCTTTGAGTCTTTGTGTCTTTGTGGCTGTGGTAACTAGTGACGACCCCTCCTCCCCTTGTGCCTTCCTCCTTTTCTCCCCTCACAGCATACCATTGCAACTAGAGGACCTTAGTATGTCTCAGACTGAATGAGAATGATTGAACAGAGCTTTGGGAGACAGCTGTGGGATATGAGCGCTGTTGGTATGTTCTAATATCGTCTCTGTTTAGTTTAGTTAGCGTGAGTGAGGCCTTACTATACTGTACTGCACTCTGCTCAGTTTGTGTGTGTGTGTGTGTGTGTGTGTGTGTGTGTGTGTCATCCATTTCTACAATCAGGGAATACTGAGCACACAGCTGTCTGTAGGATTACCATTACTGTAATATCATGCATCCTCCTAAAGCTTGTTAAGATGTTAAGATAATAGGACATGCCGTTTTCCCCTCATGGGGCTAAATGCTCCTAAGTTATTTTATTCCTAGAATGTATTTAAGGGGCAATCTGCAGTTCAAACAACAACAAAGCGCCCACCCGGCCAATGTTTTGGTAAACAGCTGAGGGATTGGACTGGATAAATGTTACCACTCTCAAATCATAGACAGAGATATGAATACAACGACTGCTCATGAGATCAGCATTTAATTTTTTTTACATTTAAACCATGTTTTGAGTCTATACAGTTTTTCCTTTACGATTACATCGTTACAAACAATGGTGTGAAAAAAGTTTATATTTGGGTTCTGATGCTGTATAAGAGTTAAACTTAGCTCATGAGATACTTACAGTATGAGTTATTTTCTTCAAGAATCAATGGGTATATATTAATAATTTAAAAGTCAAAATATGAATGTACCAATCACAGAGTACCCCTTTAATGAAAATGAAATAATGGGTGCTGAGATATTACAGCCCTGGATTTGAGCAGGAGATATCAAATAAAATGTTATTTGTCACATGCTTCGTAAACAACAGGTGTAGACTGACAGTGACTATTAAGTGAAATGTTGAAATTCCAAACATGACACACAGGCAAGCACATGATTGTCATGCAAAATGCTCTTACAGACAGACAGAGACAGAGACAGAGAGAGAGACTTATTTAATATTTTCCACCTCAATGGAATCCTCTCTAAAGCAATTCATTTATTGTGCTGGTTCTGAAAACAGTGTAAAAGCTTTGGGGACTACAGGAGTTTTTTTTCTCAGGTCCATACCACTATTATTTAACTGTTCAGTCATCTCATAAATATTGTCATAAATATAAATAAATATATCATAAATATTGACTTGTCGTTTCCCCGAAATTAAGTTCCTTTGAAATTTTAAGTAGTAATTGTCCACCAATATTGAATTGCAAAAGGTTGTTAGTCATATTAAATGAAGTGCCCTTTAATGTAAACCAGATGGAACATTCAATAAGATTTGCCAAAGTCCCAATATTCAGCATTTTGAAATGTTCCTCTGCACCATCTATGACTTCTAGGAAGATTTTAACCCACTTAACCCCCAAACATCTCAACATTTTGAGGCCAGTAACCAGCAGGTAGCCTAGTGGTTAGAGTGTTGGGCCAGTAACCAGCAGGTAGCCTAGTGGTTAGAGTGTTGGGCCAGTAACCAGCAGGTATTCTAGTGGTTAGAGTGTTGGGCCAATAACCAGCAGGTAGCTTAGTGGTTAGAGTGTTGGGCCAGTAACCAGCAGGTAGCCTAGTGGTTAGAGTGTTGGGCCAGTAACCAGCAGGTAGCCTAGTGGTTAGAGTGTTGGGCCAGTAACCAGCAGGTAGCCTAGTGGTTAGAGTGTTGGGCCAGTAACCAGCAGGTAGCCTAGTGGTTAGAGTGTTGGGCCAGTAACCAGCAGGTAGCCTAGTGGTTAGAGTGTTGGGCCAGTAACCAGCAGGTAGCCTAGTGGCTAGAGTGTTGGGCCAGTAACTGAAAGGTTGTTGGATTGAATCCTTGAGCTGACAAGGTAAAAATCTGTAGTTCTGCCCCTGATCAAGGCAGTTAACCCACTGTTCCCTGGGTGCTGAAGATGTGGATGCTGATTAAGGCAGCCTGCCTCACTGCTCTGATTCAGAGGGGTTGGGTTAAATGAGGAAGACACATTTCAGTTGAATGCATTCAGTTCTACAACTGACTAGGTATCCCCTTTTCTCTACCTTAACAATAGGGCGGGCGGGCGGGCGGGCGGGCAGGCAGGCAGGCAGGCAGGCAGGCATCACCAATAATGACTGATAAGCAGCGTTGACTCATTAACAACTGGAGAACAAGAAGCCTGAGGCCCTAGTTATTTTGTTGAATTACTTGCTAGTGACTGTGACATTCATATGAGACTTTTTCATCGCCCTCTAACTCTCTCTCTACTCTTGACGGCCCAGGCCACTGGTTTCCCAACCTGCGTGCGTACTGGATGTATCAAGAGTAGGATAAGTGCTGATTTGGGACCAGTTTTGACATTTACAGATCACAAGGGAAAAAGTTACATGGGCATGGAAAGAACTGATCCTAGATCTCTACTCTGAATGGACACGCCCAGACCACTGATATCCAATTCATCCCTATTCTCCATCCTTCTTCCAAAGTGTGCACTTGCACACTTCCATCATGGATTTAAAAGCATTGCATTGGTGTAATCATTGGCTCAAGGCAGTTCTTTTGAATACATGACAGGAAGTCTTAGCACTTTGAGAGAAGAATGAGGAAGCAGTCCTACTAGATGGAAAGCTGCTGAGAGAGAGAGACAGAAAGAGAGAGACAGAAAGAGAGAGAGCGAGAGATAGGAGGGAGAGATAGAGAGAGACAGACAGAGAGAGAGTGACAGATTACACCCTGAGAGAGAGAGAGAGGTCTCAGCCTCCTGTAACGGTCGTCTTGTGGTGAATGAGCGGACCAAGGCGCAGCGGGTGATGAATACATAATGAATATTTATTAAAGAACGACGAAACATGAAAACTCCTTAACACACTACAAAAACAAATAAACGACGTAGACTGACCTAAAACATGAGAACTTACAAATACACGAAGAACGCACGAACTGGTACAGACTACAAACAAACTACTCACGCCCTGACCATACTAAACAAATACAAAAACAAGGAAAACAGGTCAGGAACGTGACACCTCCAGTATTTATGCTGCAATAGTTTGTGTCGGGGGGCTAGGGTCAGTCTGTTATATCTGGAGTATTTATCCTGTCTTATCCAGTGTCCTGTGTGAATTTATGTATGCTCTCTCTAATTCTCTCTCTTTCTCTCTCTCTCTCTCTTTCTCTTGGAGGACCTGAGCCCTAGGACCATGCCTCTACCTGGCCTGATGACTCCTTGCTGTCCTCAGTACACCTGGTCGTGCTGATGCTCCAGTTTCAACTGTTCTGCCTGCGGCTATGGAACCCTGACCTGTTCACCGGACGTGCTACCTTGTCCCAGACCTGCTGATTTCAACTCTCTAGAGTCAGCAGGAGCGGTAGAGATACTCTGAATGATTGGCTATGAAAAGCCAGCTGACATTTATTCCTGAGGTGCTGACCTGTTGCACCCTCTACAACCATTGTGATTATTATTATTTGACCCTGCTGGTCATCTATGAACATTTGAACATCTTGGCCATGTTCTGTTATAATTTACACCCGGCACAGTCAGAAGAGGACTGGCCACCCCTCATAGCCTGGTTCCTTTCTAGGTTTCTTCCTAGGTTTTGGCTTTTCTAGGGAGTTTTTCCTAGCCACCGTGCTTCTACACCTGCTCTACTTGATGTTTGGGGTTTTAGGCTGGGTTTCTGTACAGCACTTTGTGACATCAGCTGATGTAAGAAGGGCTTTATAAATACATTTGATTGGATTTGATTGACATAGAGGACCCACGCCAAGAGGACCTACATCCAGACCACAGCACCACCAGCCACATCCACACCCCCACCCCCACCCCAACCAATCCACACCCCCGCAAGTCAACCATGCCCACACCCCATTTAAACCCCTGATCAGAGCAATGCCCCTCCTGCCTTCCCCATGACCCCCACTATCGCAAAGAGGGCCTCAACATGAAAGTCACACATACGCCCAGGCCGTGAGTAAGCAAACAGCAAAACCTAAACAGTGTATTTGACCTCTCATCTTCCACATCAAATCTAAAAATTGCAAACAGAAAACCGAAGAAAATGAACAACAATGACAAATGGTTTGATGAAGAATGCAAAAACCTAATAATTAAATTGAGAAACCTATCCAACCAAAACATTGAGACCAAGAAAACCTGAGCCTATGCCTTCACTATGGTGAATCACTAAAACAATACAGAAATACACTACGGAAAAGAAGGAACAGCACGTCAGAAATCATCTCAATGTAATTGAATAATCCATAGACTCTAAACACTTCTGGGAAAATTGGAAAACTCTAAACAAACAACGCAAAGAGTTATCTATCCAAAACAGAGATGTAAGGATAAACCACTTCTCCAATATTTTTGGCCCTACAACAAAGTACAACAAAGTACAATCCAATTGTACCAACACATGAGAACAACCACTTCGTCGAGCGATCACACCGAGGATTGATTCAAAAAACTGTACAACCACATATAGTGAAGACAAAAAAAAAAAAAACTCTGCAGCATAGCACACCAACCAAACTGTCGCGCCAACAAGAGCTCTCCCCAATAGAGCTTAACGAGCTCTTTTATCTCCTCCTTCCTACTGCTCATCTGCTCTTAAAGTGGCGGCGCACTTAAGTGCCGGATTTCGCCACAACATTGAATGAACTACAGGACAAAATACAAACCCTTGAACCCAGAAAGGCCTGTGGGGTCGATGGTATCCTCAATGAAATGATAAAATATACAGACCATAAATTCCAATTTAACGTCATCCTTAGCTCTGGCATCTTTCCCAATATTTTGAACCAAAGACTGATCACCCCAATCCACAAAAGTGGAGACAAATTTGACCCCAATAGCTACTGTGGGATATGCGTCAACAGCAACCTTGGGAAAATATTCTGCATTATCATTAACAGCAGACTAGTTCATTTCCTCAGTGAAAACAATGTATTGAGCAAATGTCAAATGGGCTTTTTTACCAAATGACCATACGACAGACCATGTATTCACCCTAATTGACAAACAAACAAACCAAAACAGAGGCAAAGTCTTCTCATGCTTTGTTTATTTCAAAAAAGCTTTTGACTCAATTTGGCATGAGGGTCTGCTGTACAAATTGATGGAAATTGGTGTTAGGGGAAAAAATACAACATTATAAAATCCATTTACACAAACAACAAGTGTGAGGTTAAAATTTGCAAAAAAACACACATTGCTTTCCACAGGCCCGGGGGGTGAGACAGGGATGCAGCTTAAGCCCCATCCTCTTCAACATATATATCAACGAATTGGCGAGGGCACTAGAACAATCTGCAGCACCCGGCCTCACCCTACTAGAATCTGAAGTCAACTGTCTACTGTTTGCTGATGATCAGGTGCTTCTGTCACCAACCAAGGAGGGCCTACAGCAGAACCTAGATCTTCTGCACAGATTCTGTCAGACCTGGGCCGTGACAATAAATCTCAGTAAGACCAAAATAATGGTGTTCCAAAAAAGGTCACGTTGCCAACACCACAAATACAAATTCCATCTTGACACCGTTGCCCTAGAGCACACAAACAACTATACATACCTCGGCCTAGACTTCAGCACCACAGGTAACTTCCACAAAGCTGTGAACGAGCTGAGAGACAAGGCAAGAAGGGCCTTCTATGCCATCAAAAAGAACATAAAATTCAACATACCAATTATGATCTGGCTAAAAATGAATCAGTTATAGAATCAGTTATAGAACCCGTTGCCCTTTATGGTTGTGAGGTCTGAGGTCCGCCCACCAACCAAGAATTCACTAAATGGGACAAAAACAGAAATATCCTAAAACACCAAATAATGAATGAAGAGCAGAAGTAGGCCGATACCCGCTAATTATCAAAATCCAGAAAAGAGCCATTAAATTCTACAACCATCTAAAAGAAAGCGATTCTCAAACCTTCCATAACGAAGTCATCACCTACAGAGAGATGAACCTGGAGAAGAGTCCCCTAAGCAAGCTGGTCCTGGGGCTCTGTTCACAAACACAAGCACACCGCACAGAGCCCCAGGACAGCAACACAATTAGACACAACCAAATCATGAGAAAACAAAAATAGAATTACTTGACACATTGGAAAGAATGAACAAAAAAACAGAGCAAACTAGAATGCTATTTGGCCCTAAACAGAGAGTACACAGTGGCAGAATACCTGACCACTGTGACTGACCATTACTTAAGGAAAGCTTTGACTATGTACAGACTCAGTGAGCATAGCCTTGCTATTGAGAAAGGCTGCCGAAGGCAGACCTGGCTCTCAAGAGAAGACAGGCTATGTGCACACTGCCCACAAAATGAGGTGGAAACTGAGCTGCATTTGTGACCTGTTGCCACAACAAAAGGTCAACCAGTGAAAAACAAACACCATTGTAAATACAACCCATATTTATGTTTATTTATTTTCCCTTTTGTACTTTACCTATTTGCACATCGTTACACTGCTGTATATAGACATACTATGATATTTGAAATGTCTTTATTCCTTTGGAACTTCTGTGAGTGTAATGTTTACTGTTAATTTGTATTGTTTATTTCACTTTTGTTTATTATCTACTTCACTTGCTTTGGCAATGTAAACATATGTTTCCCATGCCAATAAAGTCCTTAAATTGAATTTAAATTGAATTGACAGAGAGAGAGATAGACAGAGAGAGACAGACATAGAGAGAAACAGAGATGGAAGGATGGAGAGATAGACAGACAGAGATAGACAGACAGAGAGAGAGAGTTGGAAAGAGGGAGAGACAAACACCAAATTGAGACTGCATGCAGCATTCTGCAAAAATATCCTCCGTGTACAACGTAGAACACCAAATAATGCATGCAGATGCAGGCCGATACCCACTTATTATCATAATCCAGGGAAGAGCTGTTCAATTCTACAACCACCTAAAAGGAAGTGATTCCCAAACCTTCCATAACAAAGCCATCACCTACAGAGAGATGAACCTGGAGAAGAGTCCCCTAAGCAAGCTGGTCCTGGGGCTCTGTTCACAAACACAAACAGACCCCACAGAGCCCCAGGACAGCAACAAAATTAGACTCAATCAAATCATGAGAAAACAAAAATAGAATTACTTGACACATTGGAAAGAATGAACAAAAAAACAGAGCAAACTAGAATGCTATTTGGCCCTAAACAGAGAGTACACAGTGGCAGAATACCTGACCACTGTGACTGACCCAAACTTAAGGAAAGCTTTGACTATGTACAGACTCAGTGAGCATAGCCTTGCTATTGAGAAAGGCCACAAAATGAGGTGGAAACTGAGCTGCACTTCCTAACCTCCTGCCCAATGTATGACCATATTAGAGACACATATTTCCCTCAGATTACACAGATCCACAAAGAATTTGAAAACAAATCCAATTTTGATAAACTCCCATATCTACTGGGTGAAATACCACAGTGTGCCATCACAGCAGCAATATTTGTGACCTGTTGCCACAAGAAAAGGTCAACCAGTGAAGAACAAACACCATTGCAAATACAACCCATATTTATGCTTATTTATTTTCCCTTGTGTGCTTTAACCATTTGTACATTGTTACAACACTGTATATATACATAATATGACATTTGTAATGTCTTTATTGTTTTGAAACTTTTGTATGTGTAATGTTTACTGTTAATTTTAATTGTTTATTTCACTTTGTATATTATCTACCTCACTTGCTTTGGCAATGTTTCCCATGCCAATAAAGCCCTTAAATTGAATTGAAATTTATTTGACATAGAGAGAGACAGAGATGGAAGGATGGAGAGACAGACAGAGAGAGAGAGAGAGAGAGAGCGAGAGAGAGATGGAAAGAGGGAGAGAGAGAGAGAGAGCGAGGGAGAGAGAGAGAGAGACAGAGATAGAGAGAGATGGAAAGAGGGAGAGAGAGAGTGAGAGAGAGAGAGAGAGATAGAGAGAGATGGAAAGAGGGAGGGAGAGTGAGAGAGAGAGAGAGATAGAGGGAGATGGAAAGAGGGAGAGAGAGAGAGAGATGGAAAGAGGGAGAGAGAGATATAGAGATAGAGATAGAGAGAGATGGAAAGAGGGAGAGAGAGAGAGAGATAGAGATAGAGATGGAAAGAAACCCTAACTGTTCAGTCCTCATCATCCTCCCTGTACGTTTTACATTTAAATCCACAGGACATGGTTTTCGATTACCTGTTTTCCAGTAGAAGGCTTTCACGTGCACTTGGCCAATCCACTGTAATATAATGACATTTTGACTCTCATCACACAATGTGGTTCCCTTGTAGTGTTACTACCTCTTCTCCTTTCATCTCAGCTGGAGGGGACAGAAGGGAATTCCAGGTTTGCTGCTGGTTTGATTAATTACAATGAATCAGTATGACGAGTCAGGAGATGGAAGACAGCTGAGTGTCTGAGAAAAGAGATTGCCTTCGATGAGAATGTAATTACTACAGATGGATTTTTTTTTTAAGTCTCAGAAACATGATGTAAATAAAGATGTCTCTCACTGAAGAGTAATGTGACGAGGAGACGGACTTATGGCAGGACCAAGCTAAATCAGAATAATGTTTGACATGACAGAGAGCTGTGACTGGAATAATGTGTCCCACCCATTACAGTGCAATTCAAATGAATGTCTCTGTTACAGCCTGAATTCAAAATGGATGTCATTTGTGACGCAGCCCTAGTCTCCTCTGCTATCAGTCGGCATGGTAACAGGTGTGTGCGGTCGTCGTGGTAACAGCATTATGTGTGTGTGCCTGTTAAGGTTATGTGGGACTAGGATTAGAAAGTATCTCACAGGAATCTCACCCTTTCTGAACTCACACACACGCTGTAGCAGAGAACTGGGAATGGAGGGTGTGTGTGTGTGTGTGTGTGTGTGTGTGTGTGGGGGGGGGGGGGGGGGGGGGGGGTTTGTGTGGGTGTGTTTGTGAGAGAGAGAGAGAAAGAGAGAGAGTGTGTGCGTGAGAGAGAGAGAGTGTCTGTGTCAGATACAGCCTTGCAAAAGTATTCACCCCCTTGGCGTTTTTCCTATTTTGTTGCATTACAACCTGCAAATTAAATCGTTTTTTTTGTTGATTTCATGTAATGGACATACAGTCCAAATTGGTGACGTGAAATGAAAAAAATAACTTGTTTAAAACATTTTTTTTTGTACTGAAAAGTGGTGGGTGCATATGTATTCACCCCCTTTGCTATGAAGCTGAAAAAATAAGATCTGGTGCAACCAATTACCTTCAGAAGTCACATAATTATTTAAATAAAGTCCACCTGTGTGCAATCTAAGTGTCACATGATCTGTCACATGATCTCACTACATATACACCTGTTCTGAAAGGCCAAAGAGTCTGCAACATCACTAAACAAGTGGCACTATGAAGACCAAGGAGCTCGCCAAACAGGTCAGGGACAAAGCTGTGGATCAGGGTTGGGTTATAAAAAAATATCCGAAACTTTGAACATCCATTATTAAAAAATGTTAAGAATATGGCTCCACAACAAACCTGCCTTGAGAGGGCCAGCTACCAAAACTTACGGCCCAGGCAAGAAGGGCATTAATAAGAGAGGCTACAAAGAGACCAAAGATAACCCTGAAGGAGCTGCAAAGCTCCACAGCAGAGATTGGCGTATCTGTCCATAGGACCACTTTAAACTGTACACTCCACAGAGCTGGGCTTTATGGAAGAATGGCCAGGAAAAAAGCCATTGCTTAAAAAAGAAAATAAGCAAACACGTTTGCTGTTCGCCATAAGGCATGTGGGAGACTCCCGAAAGATATGGAAGAAGGTACTCTGGTCAGATGAGACTAAAATGTTGCTTTTTGTCCATCAAGGAAAACGCTATGTCTGGTGCAAACCCAACACCTCTCATCACCCCGAGAATACCATGTTTTTCATCGGCAGGGACTGGGAAACTGGTCAGAATTGAAGGAATGATGGATGGCGCTAAATACAAGGAAATTCTTGAAGGAAACCTGTTTCAGTCTTCCAGTGATTTGAGACTGGGACGGAGTTTCACCTTACAGCAGAACAATGACCCTAAGCATACTGCTAAATCAACACTCGAGTGGTTTAAGGAGAAACATTTAAATGTCTTGGAATGGCCTAGTCAAAGTCCAGACCTTTATTTATACAACCCTTCTTACATCAGCTGATATCTCAAAGTGCTGTACAGAAACCCAGCCTAAAACCCCAAACAGCAAGCAATGCAGGTGTAGAAGCACGGTGGCTAGGAAAAACTCCCTAGAAAGGCCAAAACCTAGGAAGAAACCTAGAGAGGAACCAGGCTATGAGGGGTGGCCAGTCCTCTTCTGGCTGTGCCGGGTGGAGATTATAACAGAACATGGCCAAGATGTTCAAATGTTCATAAATGACCAGCATGGTCAAATAATAATAATCACAGTAGTTGTCGAGGGTGCAGCAAGTCAGCACCTCAGGAGTAAATGTCAGTTGGCTTTTCATAGCCGATCATTAAGAGTATCTCTACCACTCCTGCTGTCTCTAGAGAGTTGAAAACAGCAGGTCTGGGACAGGTAGCACGTCCGGTGAACAGGTCAGGGTTCCATAGCCGCAGGCAGAACAGTTGAAACTGGAGCAGTAGCACGGCCAGGTGGACTGGGGACAGCAAGGAGTCATTATGCCAGGTAGTCCTGAGGCATGGTCCCAGGGCTCAGGTCCTCCGAGAGAGAGAAAGAAAGAGTGAAAGAGAGAAAGAGAGAATAAGAGAGAGCATACTTAAATTCACACAGGACACCGGATAAGACAGGAGAAGTACTCCAGATAGAACAGACTGACCCTAGCCCCCCGACACATCAACTACTGCAGCATAAATACTGGAGGCTGAGACAGGTGGAGTCAGGAGACACTGTGGCCCCATCCAATGATACCCCCGGACAGGGCCAAACAGGCAGGATATAACCCCACCCACTTTGCCAAAGCACAGCCCCTACACCACTAGAGGGATATCAGGTGTCTTATTGGTATAATTACATTTCTTGCGTTTCAGTGTAGGTTTATACTGTTTCAGAGTTTCAAAGTTTCATAACGCAGCTCTGGGTTGTTTTGTTGCTTATGTTTTTCATTTGACATTTGTCTTGGATTTTTCTAATTGTTTTACATTCGTTGTCAAACCATTTTTCAGAAACATTTTGTTTTTTGTTTCTGATCTTGCATTTCTTCGGTTTTCTCAAATTTGCTTTTGATGCTTCTTTTTGGAAGATGCAGTTGATGTTTTGAGTAGCCAAATTGACACCTTCTTTATTGTTTTGGTATTGTGAGTTATTGAAGAAGTGTATAGAGTTCATCATGTCATTTCAGTTCAATGTTTCAATGAATCTCTCTGCACTGTTTTGAGCCCATCTGTACGATTGGTTTATGTTGTAGAGTTTATTGGGCTCTTTTTCTGAATGAATATTGCCGGTTAATTTCTTCAGAAACACGTTGATCTGTCTGTGATCTTACAATGGCGTCTGTGGTCTGACAGTGAATGCACTAATGGAGGAGGGGTCGAAGTCAATGATGGCATAATCGACTACACTTGTCCCAAGAGCTGAGCAGTAAGTAAACTGACCTAAAGAGTCCCCTCTGATTCTACCATTAAGCATGTACAGGCCTAAGGCTCGACAGAGATGCACTAACTCCTTCCCCTTTTCGTTCAGTATTTGGTCAGGACTGTTTCTATTACATGTATATATAACTATATATAACTACTGTACAAGGAGTGGTGTCCAAATATGTGATGGTTACCTCTCGTATCAGTGTAGTCAGGCTCAGAACCTGTTCTTGCATTGAAATCTCCACCAAGAAGCACTTTACCCTCTGCCTGAAATGTAATGATTTCTGTATGGTGATTGTCAAAAAACTGATCATCATAATATGATGAATCTGAAGGAGGAGCATTAGCTGCACATAGGTACACATCATTGTCACAATAGATTGTACCTTTGTTGAGTTTTAGCCAAATGTGGTTTCATTTTATTCAGTGCTAAGTCCTGTTTATGCCAAATGATGATTCCCCCTGAGTCCCGGCCCCATTTAACATTTTTATGTTTGATTGATGGTAGTAAACTGTCTCTATAGCCTGAGGGACACTGAGTATCTATGTCTCCACGTCACCATGTTTCCAGTAGGATTATGATGTCCTGTCCCTTGATGTTTTTAATCAATTCTGGATTTGTTGTTTTATAACCAAAATGTGAAGAGTAAAGTCCCTGAATATTCCAAGAGCTGATAGTTAATAAGTGATATTCACTGGTTTGAGTAAAGTACATTGGGAAAAAAAATACACACACACACACACACACACACACACACACACACACACACACACACACACACACACACACACACACACACACACACACACACACACACACACACACACACACACACACACCATTACATATAATTATTATTATAATATCAGTGCCAATAAAATAAAGAATAGCTGTAAACAAATGAATAAGAATGGAACATGATTGCACAAAAAAAGTACAGTACAATGTAATGCAATCTGCAACCCTGTGTGTGTGTGTGTGTGTGTGTGTGTGTGTGTGTGTGTGTGTGTGTGTGTGTGTGTGTGTGTGTGTGTGTGTGTGTGTGTGTGTGTGTGTGTGTGTGTGTGTGCGTGTGGGCCTGGTCTTATAGAGCTGTGCTGTAATAAGCCGTGTCTGGCTCTTTTCTCCTGGGGATGGTGGGGGTACTGTTGTTTCAGAAAGTGGAGCGGGGGGGCCTCTGCTGCTGGGGTGATGGGTGTGTGGGTCCATGCCAAGTGTTGCATCCTTTAGGTCCTTAGCAAAGGTTCTGATACTGTCCTGATCAAGATGTACATTATTGTATAAGTGTTCACATGTCAGAGTGGGATGGTGAGCCATTCTGACGTTGAGCAGTGAGGCACAGTCCACAGTGATCTGTTGATTTATTTTGTCGATCAACTGTCCTGGGAAGTATTTTCTTGGTAGGAGGGTGGACACAACTATATTGGTTGTTGGGAACACAGCCTGTGCCCGTTCTGCCACTCTTCTCACTGCCTCAGATACATTTCCACCTTCGGAATGAAGGTCGTTTGTGCCAGTGTGGATGATGTTGTCAAGGGTGTCAATTCTGGTCTGACTGAGTAGCTGCATTGCACTGTCAGTTGTAGGACACCAGAACTTATACACCTGGTGTCTAGGGAATCATCTTTCCTGGACTAAGAACTTCCCATTTGAATCAATAAGGATTGCAGTTGTGGGTGATTGTCTGGCTGGAGCAGACTGGGAGGCTCGTAGGTTGACCTG